>NC_045427.1:582747949-583061878 GCF_902635505.1 Sarcophilus harrisii | reverse complement strand
TCTCATGCTTGACCTCTGGATATATGTAAGCAACCTAAGAAAGTAACTTTTGGTTCTCTAAATTATAAATTACAGGGAAGGAGCTTCATTTATTGGTGAAGGAATTTTACCTTTATTCTTAGATTTGCTTTCTTTTTTCTCAAACCTACCTGCAGTCCTGTCTCAGCACATCTACTAACCTCCAGGACTTTGAAGTGGAATCCTTCTCATCTCTAGTCCTGTATAAAGCCAAAATCCCAACCTTAATAGGCACTTTCTTCTTATCAGAGGAAGCTACCTTTTGAAAGAAGAATAGGAGCAGGGGAAAGAGTTAAAGCAATTTGGATAATTCCCAACTTCTTAAAAAGTGAAGAAAGATTAGTGGAAGATGAAAAATCTCAGGGATGAATGTCAGTGAAAAATGCACCATGTAGAACCAAGGGAAAACTTTCTCTCTTGGTTTACTATAAAGTATTCTATTACCATCCTATTGAAAAGCTGGAAAAAGACTAAGGCCCAGATGACCATTTTGACATCAGCTGGCAATTTATAGTTGAGGGTGGTGGGATAAAGGCAGCAGTCTTTTATCAAAGCTGTCATCAGAGAGATGGAAATGAGTAATAAAATATAGTGAGAACTGAAAATGTGTGTCTATGGGCGGGGCAGTGGCAGATGCATAATAGCTTTTTATTCTGCTGTGGCAAGAAGCTACTTAGCAACCCATCTCTTTCCAACATTCTTCTCAGTTTTTTCCTTCCAAATTATGGAACTTCCAAAAAAGCTTCCCATCTTGTCTCCCTTTCCCTTGGGAACTTGAAATCTGCTGAGCAAAAACCACATCCCAAGGAGAATTTACACTTTGACCTCCAGCTCCCCTTTCTCTAGGGTACAAGGAGCCAGAATTTTTTTTTTTTTTTTAATAGCAAACATACCAGGCAATTCCATTGACTAAGGGTTATGGTGAAACTGAATAAGGAGAGGAAATTTTGAAGGCATTTGGCCCAACTGGCAAACATAGAAAAATGGCTGGCAGGCTACCTTAAACCAACACTCGTCGTCTGCTTGTGAACTCTCTCTTTGCTTCCTGCACAAAGTATGTAGAAACCCAAACCACAGCGTGGCCTTTCAGGCTCTTCAGAAGTCATGCTGTCCAACTGTTTGACTACATCTTCTAACACAGGCAGATTTCAAAGCTACCTCTAGAGGATTATTCCCTCACACATACAATGGGTTCAATCTTTGGGACTACAATGTACAGGTGATTAAAATCAATAGGTCAATTCTATCAAGCAGCTGTTTTGACAGCTTTCATGACTAAGTTAATTCATTCACTTACCATTGAAAAAGCACTTAATAAATGCCTCTTCTGTGCATTGCATTAGTTACTGGGAAGACACAGAACAAGCATCTATTAATTGCCTACTATATGTACTTTTTTTTTTTTTTTTTTTACAAATATTATCACATTTAATTGTCTTTCGGTGGAGAAGTTCAATGGTAAAAAACATGATGCTTGCCTTCATGGAACTAAAAATCCATTTTTCTTAATGAACCAATTCGGATTGACTATATTGACTATGAACACAGATTTTTAAGAAAATGAAATTCAATAATAAATTACTTGCTCCAGTGACTAACAAGAATAGTCTTATTTCTAATCTATTTCTGGAAAATAAAGTCATTCTTTCTTATTCAATCCGTGATAGAAATAGGGACTAACTTTTGACACAAAGCACTTGAAATGACATAATTCAACCCTCATCTCTGTTTTCCAAAGTCTTTCTTCTTCATACACTCTACAGATTTCATGTCGCTTCATCTTTGGATTTCCTATAAGATGCAAAGTTGTTATGTTGCCATTATTATCATCACAACCATCATTATTGATAACAACAAATATATGTTGAGCAATTGCTTTGGGTAGGGGCATTGTATATTGTACATTGAGTACCAGAGTAAATAAGAAGTACAATGATAAAACATTTTCCTGTCTCTGCTCCTGTGATGTCTGAGCCAGCATCTAACCACAAAGGCCCCAAGCTCTTTTTCTGTTGTATTAAATTTGCTCTTACTCTCCTCCCCTTGTCAGACATCCAACTTCAGATGACTCACTCCTGCCTTGGAATTCCCAAATTGTGAGTTTTTCAAAACTAAATATGATCACAGATGCAGTGACAATCCTTAATTTCCAAATGTATAATTGTTAATTGATTAAAAAATAAAGAAGAATTGGGCTTAGACTTACTTATTAAGGGTTGCAAATGCTTTGAATTTGTGCAAAGATCCTACCATCTCAGAAATGTTGCTCAATAAAGTAATACATTCTAGAAAATGTTGTTTGTTTTTCTTCCTGAAATTCTTCCTAA
The DNA here is from genome assembly GCF_902635505.1 of Sarcophilus harrisii. Lineage (NCBI taxonomy): Eukaryota > Metazoa > Chordata > Mammalia > Dasyuromorphia > Dasyuridae > Sarcophilus > Sarcophilus harrisii. Next base: position 583,059,533 of record NC_045427.1, on the reverse strand, counting down.
GGTAAAGCCATAGTAAGAGTATCTATATCAGTCTGAGATAAAATTCACACTGGCCTGTTAAAAACTCATAGTATAGGGCTAAACATGTTGCATTTGAGCTGAGGAGATTTGGGTCTAAATCCTAATTCTGACACTTAGAAGTTATATAATTTAGAAAACTTGCATGGTTGCTGGGGGAGATATAATGAAAAATAAATACTACCTCTATCTGAGTCTCAATATACTCATCTGTAAAATGGGGGTGGTCATATTTGTACTCGAGAAAATTGGGGGCATCAAATGAGATGATATATCTAGTCAAGACAATAAACATTTATTATGCTTGTATTACATATGGGGTACCAAATTAAGCTTCAGGGATACAAAGAAAGGTAGAAACATTTCCTGTCCTCAAGGAGCTCACAATCTAATGGGGGAGACAAGATAAAAACAATTAAGTTTTTTTCAAACAGGATAAAGACAGAAGGGAAATAATTAACAGAGAGAAGTTATTAGCATTAAGAGGGATTATTAGTAAAGATTTCTTGCAGACGGTGAAATGTTAGATGAGTCTTGAAGGAAACCAGGAGGAAGTGAAGAAAGGAGAGTCCCAGTCATGGCGAACATTCAATAACAATGCCTCAGTTCTCATAATGCAGTATCTTGTTTGAGGAATGTCAAAGGGGGTGAAGAGGAAAAATAAGACTGGAAAAAAGGAATGGAAGGCAAGTGATGATGTACTTTAATAGCTAAACTAAGGGTTTTTTGGTTGGTCCTGAAAGTCATAGTGAGTCATTAGAGTTTACTGGGGGGAAGTTCATTGAGTAGGCAGTGCACATGGTCAGAATTGCACTTTAGAAAAGTCATTTTGATGGTCAAGAGTGGAAAGAACTTTTCTGACTGGGATGTATTAAACAAATCTCCTCACCCAGAGTTATTAAAGGCTAGAGCTGGGAAGGACTTTGGAGCTCATGTAATCCAAACCCTTGTTTCCTCCATGAAGATGCTGAAGTTTAGAGATGAAACAGGGACATGTCAGGGTCAAAGGGTGAAATTGGAAAGATGCCCCAAGTTTCCTTATTCGTACACAAGTGCTGTTCCATTCTATCTCAACATCTGTCAAATAGAGCTAGTGGTGATTCTAGCATTCAAGAGTCCTGCAGAACGCAGATATCTGGGAACTGCAAATAAATACAAGAAAAGCACGTTTGCACTCCGTGGTGGAAAGAATGTTGGGCTTATAGTCAAGACTTAAGTGCACGTTCCATGAGCCCCAGCTCTGCCTCTTACTATTCCTGTGGGACCTCGGACAAGTAGCTTAACCTCTCTAGGAGTCGGGTCTCTTCTGCAAGATGATTGATGGGGATTGGGGGGGAAGGTCAGCTCCAGTGGTGCCAAAGAACCATTCAAACATCATTAAAAATGCAGAAACTTGGGAGGCTCCAAAGGAAAGACAGAAAAGGAGAGCACTTTTAAAATAAAATGTGGAATTTATTATATACATTTTTTTCTGTTTCAAAAAAGGCAAACTGTATGAAACGGAAGCAGCTTCATATATAACCATTTTACATTTCTATTGTGCATATGGAAATGGACTTTATTTTGTGTTGAAGTTCAGCATAAAAACAAATTGCTTTGTAAATCGATGAAAGAAGTATTTTTCAAACTAATTTGGTCAGAGAACATTTAGTGCTTTGAGATTTATTGACCAATATCTCTAACTGGATGTTGCTAAGCCAAAATAGCACATTATAGAGGGGAATCATATTCAAGAATGCCTTGGGATATATGACCCCCAAGGTGCTTTCTTACTTCAGAATTTGATGATTCTTAAACACTGGTCATGGGTGGAAGACAGGAAAGAAGTAAGATGACATTCGGTATTCTATAGGAGGCATTCCAGATTCCATCATTTCTCCAAGTCTGGACATTATGCCTCTCCTCATGTTAAGCAGTGGTGTTAAACCCCAATAGAAAATGGACTCCACTTAAACTTACCTAACAATCCCTGGAGGTTTTGTGTTGACTTAGAAAGTCACATATTAGGGGAAACGAGGCACAGTGGATAGAGCACTGACCCTGAAGTCAGGAGGATCTGAGAATTCAAATCCAGCCTCAGACATTTAACACTTACTAGCTGTGTAAGTCACTTAACCCTAATTGCCTAACCAAAAACAAACAAACAAACAAAAAACCCTCACATATTAATATTATCTGAGGTGGCAAAGTGAATAGGGCACTGAGTCTAACATCAGAAAGACTCATCTTCAGACACTTACTAGCTACATGCCCCTAGTCATGTCAATTAACCGGCTTGCCTCAATTTCCTCATCTGTAAAATGAGCTGAAGAAAGAAATGGCAAACTCTCCAGTAACTTTGCCAAGAAAACCCCCAAAGAAGTCATGAGTTTAATGACTGAAAATGACAAAACAACAGCAAATATGATCTATGTTCTATTGCATTTTTATTTGTTTCGTTAAATGTTTCCCAATCACATTTTAACCTCGTTCAGGTCATTCTCAAAAATATTGTAGTCACATATAACTGGCAGCCTCATATTTGACCTGTCTGACTGATGATTACCCTAAGAATTTTTTTTGTTTACCTACTTATTTCTGCTACTATATCTTACTGACTCAAAATTAACTTGTGATAATTAAAACTCCCAGATTTTATTCAATGTACTCTTTAGTTGCACCTCCCCCATCTTGTTATTGTGGACCACATTTAGGCATTCTAAATGTAATAATTTATATTTATTTCTATAAAAATTCATCTTTTCAAATTTATCACAGGAAAAAGTACAAAAGATCCTGACTGTACCATGTAGTCTAATAGTTTTCCCTCCTACATTTGTTACATATATATATATATATACACATATATGTATGTATGTATATTTGAGTAGAATGCCATCCTGATAAAAATAACAAATATTATAGTGCCAAGGACAGATGCTTGGGGCATTCCACTAGAGGCTCCTTTCCAAACTGTTGAGCTTCAACATATCAGTAACATTTTTCAATAATTCTTCAACTGAAACCTATGCTCCACTTATTCTGTATAATTCTTGTCCCATCCTGAGAACAGAGGGCCTTCTTTTTGCTCAGTAGTATAAACAAACTAACAAATAAACAAATAAATAAATAAAACAAATAAATCTACAAAGCTCAGGGCCACCAATCCATACCTAAGTGTCTATTTGACCTACATGATGACTTAATTAAACAATATAATATTATCTGTTTTATTATATTTTTATTTATTTTGTAAAATATTTATCAATTAAATTTTAATCTGGTTCAGACAGTACTCCAGAATATTGTGGGGTACATGAGATCTGTACTAGCCTCAGGTTTGACAACTGGTCTAGATCTCAATGCTGAGTGAATACTAATGGAGCATGTGTATCAATTATCCCTCAATCTCCCTTCCACATGACCAGCCTATCTCCTTTGCTATTCATATGTCTCTCTGATAATATCCTTTATACCTCTCCTCCATCCTAACTTCATTCATTTAATAAATATTTACTTTGTTTCCTATGTGCAAAGCATTCTGAATAAAAAGTCAGCTTCAAAAACAGCTCCTTCCTTCAAGGCGTTTGCATTCTATGGGGATGCTATTCTACTGATACTATTCTTACTTGGCTGCAGCCTGCTCACATACAGCATGTAACTCATTATTGCCCCCTGGGGTGACAGGAACCTTTAATTCCTTAGAGACAATGTTATTCCATGACTTCCAACCAAACAGCACCACAGGGAGAATACTGATGTTTAAAAGGTGGGCTTTTGTTTAACTGAAAAGCTTAGGATCCTTAAGTGTTGACAGCAAACCTCCATTTTCCAAGTCCAATCACTCAGCAAGGAAAGCTGACTTGTAATCTGCCCTTTAATATTCTCTGTATACTTTTAGGAAAGTCATAACATCTCTCTCTATTTCCTCATCCATGAAATGAGCTCACATTTTGCTTTGTCTACCTCATAGGATCATGTAAATACAAATAATATTTAAGTGAAAGTATGTGAAAATGTCTTTGAAAAAGTATTTTAATATTTAAAACAAATCAAATATGATTATAGTTGTTGCTATTATATATTATATTATATATATGTATATACATATACTAAAACTAATATTGAAATTAATCCAAAAGGAAGAGCCCTGATTTAGGTCCATATACAAGTTTACTTCAAAATTATCTAGGTGAGGCATTAATCTGGAATTTATTAATTCAGAGATCAATTCAACTGAAAAAAAACATTAAATGTCTATATTACACCAGGTACTATGAGATTCAACACAAAGTAGTGAATAGAGAGCCTGGATTCAATCCTGCCTAACAGATACTGGCTATGTGACCCTGAGCAAATTAACCATCCAGTGTTTTAATTTTCTTAGAAAGCTACTCCCTAACACTTTTAGCAGTGAACATTTACCATCTGTATTGTCGAGAGATTTTCTTCAGATCAGATAGGGATCAACCTATACTGATGAAATATTAAACCTCTCCTTTGAAATATTCAAGGCACTTGGAATGACAAACATGGAAAACAGTCCTTGCCCTTAGGTAACGTGCATTCTACCATGATAAGCTCAGAGACATAGATAAGGAAAAATAATTTGAAGAGGGAGAGACTGAGAAGTCTTGGGGATAAAACAGTGGACTTGGAATCAGGAAGACCCACATTGAATCCTGCCTCATGTGCTACTAGCTGTGTGACTCTGATCAAGTAACTTAATTGTTCTGGGTCTCAGTTATCTCATCTATAAAATGAAGGGTCTGGACTTAACAACCTTTAAGATCCTTCCCATCTCTAAATCTATGATTCTATTGTTCTATAAATAGTTTCTACAAGGGGAATCTGAGAAGCTTCCAGTAGGGGATGGATCCTGAGCCAAACCTAGATGAAAGCTAATGCTTCTAAGAGGCAGTAGCCATGAAAGAGGAAAGAATGCTGCCTTTGACATCAGTAGATATAAGCTGCTATTTTACTATCTCTATGACCTCAGGCAAAGGTTATTTAACTACTAGTTGTTGATCTTTTGTAAATAAAGGAGTTTTGACTAGATAATCTCTACATCAGGCCTTTCTCATCTGTAAATCTATATGTTTTGCCATATCCCATCATGACTATGAGGAATTTCAAATGATCCATAATAGATGTGCTCTTAAGTAATCTATTTATTTATAAATTATAAGCCTTAGTTCATGATCTTAAATAGATGATTGGACCTAGAGAAGATAAGACTCCTACAGGGTACCTATACAGTTATACAAACAGTATTCAGAACTGAAATGGGATCTTGGAAATCATCTGATTTAATCCTCCTCATTGTCCAGATGAAGAAATTGGACCCATGACAGACTTATTGATCATACAGGGAGAAAAGTAGCCCAGTGGGGAGATGGGCAGTGCATTGTCGAAGATAGGACACTGAACTTGGAGAGAGATCTGAATGATCTGAATCATACCTTAGATATTTACCACCTGTGTCATCCTGGACAACACCAAACTTGTCTCAATCTCAGTTTTTTTCATCTATAAAATGAAGGGGGTGGAATTCAGGGACATCTAAGGACTTTTCTAGATTTTATTAGAAAGTAGAGTTAGCATTCAAATCTAAGCTTTAGTTCCAAATTCTAATGCTCTTTCAAAGGAAGAAGGGGAAGGATAAAAATGAAGAAGAGTCTATGTAAGACACTAATAAAAATTCTAAAAAAACTTTATGATACCCTGGAATTGCAGTGTAATATTAGCCTTATGACTCAACCTTCAGGAATTCTTTTAAGGTTAAACCATCTTAATAAGAACTTTGTTTAGGAATTCAATGATGAAATACTTTTGGGTTTGAGTCCAAAGAAGATCTTCTCCATATTTAATTCTGTCATGTAGAAAATCATTAAAGACACAGCTTATGGTTATGAAACAGGATAAAGGCAAATGGTCCATAGAGTGATGGAACCTAGGATCTTTGTCTCATGAGTGCTCTCTATACTGAAACCAACTCGGCTTTCAACTCTCATCAGCCATCTTGCAAATGAATTGCCTTGCACCAAGAGTTTGGGACAAGTCAATCTTGTTTGATCCTTACTCCTGGAGAACCATCCTGGAGAACCAGCTCAGACAATTTATCTCTCCTCAGTGATCCCATTTCACAATTCTTTCTATGAAATAATCTCTGACAGTTCCTTCTCTGATTACTCCCAGTTTCTGGGAGAACATTTATAGAGACATCTTCCAAGACAACAGACCATGAATTAATTGTATCTGTTTCCTTGTAGGGTTGCTTTTTCTTGGTGATGTGACAGGGAAATTGTCAGTCTTTCTCCTTGGCATTCAAAACATCCAAACCATCTCATGGGATGCCATGAGGAGCCTTAGAATTTCATCTAGTCCTCCCTTATTCCCTTCCCCCAATCCCTGGGGAAATTAAGAGAGACTCAGAGAAGGCCAGTGACTTGCCTAACATCACACCACTAAACATAATGTGTCTCAGGTCATGGAACACTTTTTAAAAATTCCTATTTGGCTCTGAACAATCCAAAATCAGTGCTAATGTGAGAACTTTTTTCTTGAAAGTACATTATCCTGCAAATTCTGCCGGAGTCAGCATAAGGGGCCTTTAATTTTCTCTATCTTCAAGCTGACTTGCAAGTATATTATATATATATATATATATATATATATATATATATATATATATATATAGTGAACTATGTGCATATAACACTGAGGTTTCATAGTTCATTGATTGAAATAAAATGAAATCCCAAAGATTTAAGCTATTCAAACATCATATCAATAATCTACTTGAGAATTATTTAAAGGAACATGATCTTGGTTAAAAGGTTTAAATTTATTTATTTTGATAGTGATTGCATGTTAAGTGACCGTTAGTAGTGGTTGCATGTTAAGTGACTTATAGAAACATGTTTCTTTCTTCTTTCCCTTTTTAAATTGGGATTTGGGCATCTAGGTGTGTACCAAATATGTAAAGAGCACCAGCCCTGAAGTTGGGAGAACCTGAATTTAAATCTGGTCTCAGACACTTAACACTTCCAATCTGTGTGACTCTGGGCAAGTCACTTAATCCCAATTGCCACAGCCAAAAAACAAAAACAAACAAACAAACAAAACATGGGATTCAAATGCACTGTTACCAAAAAACAAAACAAACAAACAAACAAACAAAAAACCCTCAATTTAACAAACATTTATTGAGCACTTTTCAGTGCTTACAATGCTACATATGACTACCCTGGCAATGTGAAGGTAAAAAAGACTTGGGTTTCTGTTCAGAGGAGCAGATATAGTTTAGGTACAGAAATAAGCAGAAAAGTAAGTAAGCTATAAATTAGAATGTGTTAAACACATAGGAGAAATTAAAATAAATTGATTTGGAAAATCTCAAGAGCTGGTGAAAAATGTTGATTTTTTGAGGTGTCCCCGGTTCAGGAAGTCAAGGGGAGAAATTGCACAGCAGGCACTTGGGAAAGTGGGTCGGAAAATCAGGACAGAGGCCAGGGCTGGAGAATCAAGATTTGGGAGTTATGGAGGTGTTAATTCCAGCTGCTTATTGTCAAAAGGAATTGCCACAAACTGGGAGAAGTCAGAGAAAGAACTACCAGAGATTATTTCATAGAAAGAATTTTGAAATGGGACCACTGAGGAGAGCTAAATTCCAGACTCTTGAATCCACATTGTTCCTTAAGATAGTCTTTTCCTTATTTCTTTGAAAGCTGAAATTTAAAGGGCTTTTGAGGAGAAAGCTGTAATTTGAATGTGCCACCCTAAAGTGGAGGCCAGATGCACTTTTTTTTTCTGTAAAGAATGATTATCATTGAAATTCTTCTTTCTCTTGTGGTCAGCCATAGTCTGAACCAGTTGGCTCTTAAGACATATATTCAGGGCTTTGATTTTTTCCAGCTGTTGCTTTTAGTCTCTGATTTAACTCAGGCAGCTGTCCCCCTCCCTCCCCATATTAAGTGCCTCCTTTTAAAAGCATCTTCATCTAGGCCCTGCAAAAATACAAAAGAAGTAGAGACCATAGTTGCTGCTTAACAGAATTTTACACTAATTGTATAGACACACAGGATCTTAAGATTTTTGTCAAGCATCTCATCAGAGACTTCTCCTTTTCTTCCTCTCTCCCCATAACCCAGCATCCTTGGCCCATCTGCCTTCCTCCCTTTCTTTTTCCTGTCTCACCCAGAAGTGTAAGGGCAGCTTACTGGTCCAGCACACAATGGTTAGCTTGGGAATTTTGACCAGCTGCAATGCTAAACTGGGCAATTTGGTGGTCCCTGCTCCTGGAAATATATCATATTAACATAGACACCCAGTTGGCATAGCCTACTGAAGTGTAAAACTCCCAAGCTCAAAAGATCTGACAGCTTAAGTCTTCCCAGGAGCTTGGAATACAAATATGGACTGCCATAACCCCCCTAGTTATTCCTTCAAGTATTAGTTGCAGCTTCTTTCACACCCTAATACATTGAGACTGAATGGGGAAAGTTTTCCTTGCTCCCTATTGTCATTTTCAGATTTTCATTCTTGGGCTGTCCCTTAGGACTCTTCTTTGAGATTCATACAATCCAAATTTATCATTCAATCAAAATCCTGTTGGTTATAATCTACTCATCCCTAGGATATTCTTCTTCCTCAATCAGTTCTGTGATTTCCCACTCTCCTCTCTCCTCTCCAATTCCTGCCTTCAGAATGGACTTTTCAAAATACATGCTAATGTTTCCTCAAACAAGCTAACCTCCAAGTTCTTCAATTTACTCAGCTTTTAAGACCAACTCATACAGGAATGATCAAATCCTTCATCTTGTCAGCACTCACAAGTTTTCCATTTCCATGATCAAAGAACTATAAAATATATTGTCTGATTATAATATTATTCCATTTCTTCTTTTGTTTTGCTCCTCCTAAATCTATTTTTTTCATCCTCATAATGACCCCTAATCTTTCTACCTCACCCTATTCTTTGCTCCTTCTAATCCCTTCTCTTTTTTCTTCCTTTTCAGGCTTTTTCAGGAAATCATTCTTACTCTACCAGTTGTACTCTACACTATCCTCTAAAATCCCTTGGTCTCTTGTGTCTTAATACTATTCATCTTGATAGGAAAAGATAATGATGAATGTTGGAAGGGATATGAGAAAACTGAGATACTTGTACATTGTTGGTGGAATTGTAAACTGATCCAACTATTCTGGGAGAGCAATTTGGAGCCATGACCAAAGGGCTATCAAACTGTGCATACTCTGGTCCAGAAGTATCTCTACTGAGCTTATATCTCAAAGAGATCTTAAAGGAGAGAAAGGGACCCACATGTGCAAAAGTGTTTGTAGCAGCCCTTTTTGTAGTGGCAAGAAACTGGAAATGGAGTGGATGCCCATCAGTTGGGAAATGGCTGAATAAGTTATGGTATATGAATGTTATAAAATATCATTCTTCTGTAAGAAACAATCAGTAGGATGACTCCAGGCCCAGGGGCCTGGAAAGACTTACATGAACTGATCATGCTGAGAAAAATGAGGAAAACCAAGAGAAAAACATCATCCACAGCAACAAAAAGATTATACAACGGTCAAATCTGATGGACATGGGTCTTTTCAACAGTAAGATGATTCAGGCCCGTTTCAATGGTCTTGCTATCTGCACCCAGAGAGAGGACTGTGGGAACTGAGTGTGGATCACAACATAGTATATTTTACCTTTTTTGTTGTTGTTTGCTTGCTTTTTGTTTTCTTACTCATTTTTTTCCCTTTTTTATCTGACCTTTCTTGTGCAGCATTATAATTGTGAAAATATGTATAGAAAAATTGCACATGTTTAACATATATTGGATTACTTGCCATCTAGGGGAAGGGATAGGAATAAGAAAGGAAGAAATAAAGTAGAACACAAGGTTTTACAAAGGTGAATGTTGAAAATTATTTATGCATAGGTTTTGAAAATAAAAAGCTTTAAAAATAATTTTAAATAGTGAATTGCTGGCCACCCAAAAACAAAAACAAAACACTACTCATCCTTTGTCTGTTCCCAACTCTGCATTTCTTCCCCTCATCTGCCTACTCTGCTCAGAATCCCATGCTACCTAGATTAAATAGTATCAACATAAATATTTCCCTTGTCTCAAATCTTGCCCCGGTACAATCTCTCTTCTACACATCATCAAAGAGACTTTCCTAAAGCACAAAGGACTTTCGTAAAAGTTCTAAAGTGACTTTTCCTAAAGTCTGACCATGTGCTTAATTTCTTCTTCCTCTAAACTCAATAAAATAAAATGACTTTCCATTATCTCTCCAAAGACAAACTTCTCTATTTAGCTTTGAAAGCTATTCAAAACTTGGCCCTCGCTTATCTTTCTAGCTGTATTATATGTTGTTCTCCTTCTTCTATTCTCAACCCAGACAAATTGGTCATCCCTCATATGTGACATTGTCACACTTTGATTTCTTTATACTTTCTGTTCCCCATACTTGGGATCCTCCCTTCTTACTTCTATGTCTTAGAATCCTTCCTCTGCTTTTACATTAGACTTTTCTTGCCCCCTCCTTCAGCTACTAGTGTTTTCTCTCCACCTTTACCCTCATCTCCCATATGATTTTGTCTATTCTAAATATACTTTGTGTATATATTTTGTTTATTTGTTGTCTTTCCATTCCATCATTGTTGCTCATCCTTAATTTCTTTAAAAGAGAACTAATGGCATCAAGTTTTGAATTATATTTAAGTGAGACAAAGTTGCATAAATTCATCAGCCTCAATTTTTCTTCCAGAGACACTGAAGTCTAATGGTAAGACAGAAGTCCTGTTGCCTAAAACCTAGTGAATGTTAAATAAATGCTTATTAACTGTTGAGTTGGAAAGGAGGTTAGAGAACATCTAATTTGAATCTTTTTCTTTATTTTTTAGGATAGAAAGGCAATCAGGATTAAATGATTTGCCCCAAGTCACACATCTAGTAAGTGTCTGAGGCCCAGTTGGAATTTAGATCCTTCTGACTTTATGCTCAATGCTCTGTCCATATTACCCAACTATTTCTATTTTTTGATGTTATGAACACATCAAATTTTTATAAACATCCTGACATTTCCTCATGATCCCTAATTCTTTCATCACTTCTTATATTTTGCTGCTCCTAATCCTAAACACTTGTGAAACCCAAATCCTTCATTTTGATAAATCTACTTATTACATTGTGTGAACCATTTTACCTATTCTGTCCTTAATTTCTTTAATATAAAATGAATGTGGCTAGATTAGGAGATATCTAAGGTTTTTTCTAATTCTAAGAGAAAAATGACAATTCTGGTTCATTTTTATACTTATAATACCAATGGCAATACAACTACCTTCAGTCCTAATCTGGCCCATTGTGGGGAGCATCCAATCAAGTATAGAGTGACAAAGACAGAACAATCACTAAAACATTGCCCATTTATAAGACTCACTACCAACTGGACTACTTCATGAAATGTCTGGCCATTCTTTCTGGAGTGACTTGGGAGGGATGCGGGAGGCTTTAACATCACATCTTGTGACTGCAGGGATGAGAATTGGAGGAGGGCTAAAGGAAGGAGGAAAGGGTCTATTTTGTAGAGAGAATCAGGACCACTATCAGGCCATCCATGACAAGCTTTTCAGTGAAGATCAATATTAGGATCATGCCCATAAATATTTGGGGCTGCTCTGTTATCCCCTGAACACCAACATTATTAATAATGCCAATGGAAAGCCAGCTGTCAGCTTCCCCAGACCCACAATGAACCTGCCCTCAGCTGAAGGAAGCTCTTGATTAGCATCAAAGGGTTAGTGATGAGAACAACCACCTCTAGACCATAGATGGTGAATATACCAGTCATGACGAGGGGAATGGTTGAATTCATGATCAGCTTTGGCTTCATGACTGACATGGCTCCAATAACAGGGTTACTTTTCTCTGTGCCATAAACTGCACCAAAAAAGAGCCCATCATATTGAAAGACAGATACCTGAGACCAGCAGACATATCTTGGAAAGTTGAGTCAGTTCTGGATGGGGAGAGGAGCTGAGCAACAGTAAAAGGACTGGGGATGGTAAACTTCTAACAGACAAATGCTTCATTTTGATAAGTCCCTTTAGTACTTTGTGTAAATGTGTCATTTTACCTCTTCTGTAATTTCCTCAATGTGAAATGTTTAGAGCTGGATCTGATGACATCTCTGGTTTTTTGATCTATTTTGAATTATATGATCCTATCAAAGATGAAAACTTGTACTAATGGGGCAGCAGTAGGAACGAAGAACATGGAATAATGTAAGCAATATTTTCTTTTTTTACATTGTTACTGTTTTTCCATCTTCATAAAACTAGAAAAATCGGCAAAATGGTATTAAATCAGACTTTGATTTGTAGCATTTGCTGATTTTCTTTCCTTTTTTTAGCTTTTTATTTTCAAATTATGTATATAGATAGTTTTCAACATTCATTCATGCAAAACCTTGTGATCTGAAATTTTTTCCCTCCCTTCTCCCTACCCACTCCCCAAATAATCCAATATATGTCAAACGTGCAATTTTTCTATACATATTTCCACATTTTTCATGCTGCACAAGAAAAATCAAATCGAAATGAGAAAAAACAAAAAGCAAGCAAACAACAATAAAAAATGTTGTAATCCACTTCAGTCCCCCCAGTCCTCTCTCTGGGTGCAGATGGCTCTCTCCATTACATCTATTGAAACTGCCCTGAATCACCTCATTGTTGAGAAGAGCCACATCTATCAGAGTGATCACTGCATAATCTTATTGTTGCTGTGTACATTGTTCTCTTGGTTCTACTCATTTCACCGAGTATCAGTTCATGTAAGTCTTTCCAGGCCTTTCTGAAATAATCTTGCTGATAATTTCTTATAGAATAATAATACTCCATAACATTCATATCCATAACATATTCAGCCATTCCCCAACTGATGGGCATCCATTCACTTTTCAGTTTCTTGCCACTACAAAAAGGGCTGCCACAAACATTTTTGCATGTGTGGGTACTTTTCCCAATCCAAGAGATAAACAATCAACAAATAATCATTTATTAAGTGACTGCTCTTTACCAGACATTGTGCTAAGTGCTAGGGTCTCAAAAAGAATCAAAAGACAGTCCCTGCCCTCAAAGAGTTTACAAGACGACAGGCAAATCAATATATACAAAGCAAGGTATATATAGAATAAGTACGATTAAGAGAGTGAAGATGCTAGTATTAAGAGGGTTTGGGCAAGCTTCCAGGAAAAGATGAAATTTTATTTGTGGTTTAAAGGAAGCCAGGGAAGCCAGTGATCATAGCAGAATAAAGAGTGCATTCCAGGTATGGGAAACAGCCAGATAAAATGCCCAGAGCTGAGAAACTGGAGGATCTTATTTGTATAATAGCCTGCAGGCAGTATCACTGGATCAAAGAATACCTAATGGAGTAGAGTGTGCTAGAACAGGTGGAGGGACTTAGATCATAATTGGCTTTGAATATCAAAGAGAGGATTATAAATTTGTGAGAAAATCATCTCAAAGAAATTCTGGTGGAGGTGATAGTTTAATAGTGCTGTCAATGAGGGCCTGATCCTGGGAACATGAACAGGGAGGTTTGCCCAGTGCCATCCTATATGAAGGCTTGGAATAACTGCTTCTTGAAGTCATCACGACCTGTTAGAAGGGTCTTATTCATGATCAGAGCTCAGACACACTGTGACTGTTTTATATCTGCTTAATATGTGGGAAAGAAAATTTCATTGGCTACTGAGCTAGAAATAAGTGTGCATTAGAAAGGAACTTACTGACCAAATTGAGCTCTCCCTTTCCAGAGGCTTTCTGTGAGCCTCTGGAGAGGCTGGCCCAGAGTCCCTACATATCACTCTCATGGGCCAACTAGATTGGCGATACCTGTTAGGAGACTGTCGGCAGTAAATAAAGTAGGTTTCAGGTGACTGGATGGTAGCAGAAAGAATATGAAGGGGAAGGTGATGAGAAGGATAACAAAAGTTTTGGAGGAAAAGGATCCAGTCTTGTCAGAGAAGGAAAGAAAAGGAGAGAGGGGAGTCAAGTCACTCCAAGTGGCCGACTTGGGTGACTATTAAACAGGGATATTATTTTCTATTGACCCAGCATTATTCATGGGAATTCATATCTGGAAGGGATGTTGGCTATCATGGAATCCAGCCCCCTCATTTTAATTTAATAATTAGAGCATGAAATCCAGAAAGAGGTGGCAATTGGTCCAAGGTCAGTTCGTACAGGGAATTAATAGCAGAATGTCATTAAGAAGAGTATGAAGGTGCCTCTGTGGTTACCTGTATTTGCAAAGGTTCCTAGATGAAGAAGAGTATAAAGAACAATTGGAGATCAAATTCAAACTGATGGCCAGAAATGAGATTTTCACTGGTTGCTTCCCTTAGAGGGGAAATAAACTTTCCTTGTCACACCCACTTCTTTCATATGATTCAGGCTGGATGGCTTTGGATGAAGTGGTCTGGCTGCCACTGAAAGAGGAAAACAATTCTGAGTGCCAGTGGCTTCTGGGAAATAGATCTTTTCAGCCATGCCCTTCATCCAGGGTGATGACAAAGCTGTACATAACCAAAGAAAGAGCCATTGGAAACCTACAGAATGATGTTCATTGTAACCATTAATGAGACTTAACACTTGTTATAGTAATTAGTCAGCACACTCTTTGCCACTCTTGCTAATAGTTGCTTCTACAATGTAGAGAAAGAAGAGTATTGCTCATAGAATTACAGGTAGAGAGAGAAAGGATCATCTAACACAGTGGGTGCCATTGATCAGCACATAGGGATACCTGTGGGCTATATGTTAACTCAACTTTAAAATATAATATTATTTATGTTTTGTAGTATTTTATTAATTTTGTTAAATATTTCTAAATTACCTTTTAATCCAGTTCACTCAGGAGCATGTAGCCACACATTTGACACTGTGGATCTAGTTTAGTTGTCATTTTTGAAATAGGGAAATCAAGGGTTAGAGAAAGGAAATGATTTTTTTTTTCAAGGTCACACTGCAAATAGTAAAGCTGGGATTTGAACTCAGGTCTACCATTCAAATTCAGTTCTCACTGTCTCTCTTTATGGACATTCTATATGGCACTAAGAGTTAAAGGCACAATTCCTGGATTCCAACACAATTTTGGTACTTGCTACTCATGAAACCTTGAACAAATTACTTTTTTTTTAGTTTGCATTTATACCATGTTTTAATATCTTTAAAGTATTTTCCTCTTAAGAAATCTGTGTGCTAGGTAGTAAATTGTTATATCCATTTTTCAGATGAAGAAATGAAGGTTAAGAAAAAAAGGAATGCTCTCCTTCTATCCTTCAGCTCAGGTCCCAATATCAAACTTATGTTCCCTGATAAGACTGGAAGGAGACTAACTTTATGGGTTAATGGAGAGAGATGATGCAAAAGTTCATTTATTCATTTAATAGCTCTTTTTTATGTAAAAAACCAATTTATTCCATCATGAGCACTTACAGTTAGTCATAAACAGTAACAGGCTGCTGAATGGACAAGTTACCCCTAAAATAACAAAGTTTTTTTTTTCCCTCTGAGGCAATTGGGGTTAAGTGATTTGCCTAAGTCATACAGTTAGGAAGTATTAAGTGCCTGAGATTAGGTTTGAACTCAGGTACCCTCCTGACTTCAGGACTGGTGCTTTATTCACTGCTTCACCTAGCTGCCCCACTCATATAAAATGAGTGGTCAAGGACTAATTCCATTTATGTGGGAAGAACTGAGGGAAAAAAAAGAAAGGAAAAAGGAAGAAAAGCCATCCAGAATTAATTTTAAAGTTAATTTCATCTGCCAACTGCTCCAACAGCTATTTTTAAATGGCTATTCTGTTCATAGCCCTATGCCTGCTAACTTAGAGATGAATGAGGCATTTTCTTGCCATCCAGTCTGCCTTGCTTGCTGAAAACTTCTAGACCATGGGGATTCCTCTAGAGACCATGCTCTGGGGGGACTCAATCTCTATTCTTTTGGAACTTTTGCCCTAGGACTGAGCTTTCTTGATTGGTGAGGTTGTGATTTGCCAAATTATGTAACCCAGTGCAACTAGGTGGTCCAAACCATGCTTCTCACCCCAGGAGGCTATTCTCTGTGGCCATCTTCTTGCTGTCTACTGGACTGCTGCTCATTATTTCCAATCCCTTACTCCAACATTTGCACCATTAAATATAATCTAATCACTCTCCATTGCTTCTAGAAAGGTCATGTCAATCAACTTCACAATGTCTCCACTTATCATGCTTGTGATTTTCAAGACCAAAATATCTTTCCTCATCCAGCACTCCTTATAAATGTTGTCTACCTCTATCATAACCTAAGGCCCTGGAAAAAGCTTTTTAGTCCATTCTCCCAGTGCTTAGCATTGTGTTAAGCATAAGTGCCTAATAAATTTGTTCATCCATTCAAAGAACTAATCTTGAAAGGTGCTTACAGTCTAGTAGGAATGCTAAAAAGAATCAGAGCAGCATCTAGGGTGGAGGTTACTAAAACTTTATCCCAGAGCATCCAATATGCCAGGAGGGAGTTGCAAAAGGAAACAAAGAAAGTAATAATATTCATGTGCTCTGAAACTTGGGCTCAAATCTTTCAGAAACAAATTATTTATCTATCATCTATCTATCCACATATTATGCCCATACATATTTATGCATACAAATATAAGCCTTTTCTAACTTGGAGAAACAGACAGACAGACACAAAGAGATAGAGATAGAATAAGATAAAGATAAAGAGACAGAAAAAGAAATAGAGAAAAATAGAGAGAGACACATACACAGAGAAACAAGAGACACACAGAGAGAAAGAGAGAGATAGAAACAGAGAGAGACAGAAAGGCAGAAAGAGAAAAGATATAGAGGTGGAGACAGAAACAGAATATACTAATTGGCACATTCCCTTATAATTTCTGTCATGATTTTCTGCATCAGGACAGTTATAAGTAACATTTATAGGAATCTTAAAAAGATCACAATATAATAACACTCCAGAACAATCATCACTTAGTTCCTTCCTGTATCATTCCCCTTAGGAATGAAGACTTCCTTTCTGTGATCAATATCTTAACTTTGAATTTCAAAGAGAAGGAACTGTCTCCAGGTGGCTCATGATGCTACTTCAGGGGGTGAGAAGGTAGTGATTCAATCTGGAGAAGAGTTAAATCTGGTGATTTTCCTTACTATATTTCAAAGGAAAGCCATAAGCTTTGTTCTTTTCACTATCCTAAAGGGGTAAAGTCTGGAAAGAGTTTTAGCATAGAAAAATAGTATTTCCTAATATTTTTAAAGAAATTAAAAAATTTTTTTAACATGCTTCCATAGGAACACACTTTCTCTAACCCTCAGGAATATTTGTACATCTTATTGTTTTCCACTGATTCTGAATCATAATCCCTTGCATCTACTGCACAGTTAGCATCATTTTTTTTTTTTGCCTTACCTTTCTCTTGAGGCTTTCTAACCATCTTGACCCCCTGTAAGCATGTTTTCCTTTCTCAAAGTTGAAGAAGATGAGTATCATTGTGTATTGCCCTTCTTCTTGTGCTTTCTACCTAACATCTCTTTGACTCTCACCTCTCCTCAGAGGATTAAGGATCCAGAGGTATAGATTAAATTATCTGAGGGAATGAATTGCCACACCCAAGAAGACTCACCTTTACATGTTGACCAGAAAAAAATAGAGGCCATTTCCATGTGATTGTCCCAAGGATCTCATATACTAAACTCCATCCTAACTCTAATATCTTGCTTCTTCCCCAGGAGTTACAACCCCAGAGGCATCCTTGAGATCTCCCTAGGTCTCTGTCTATGCCTTATAGGGTGATATTTCTTACAAGGTATTTCTCCTATATGGAAACTGAGGCTCTGAAATGACAGAGTTTCACACAGAAATCACACAGTATTTATGTTCACACAACTAGCTAGTGCCTCAAATAAGATTTGAACCATGTCTGAAGATCAACATATTCCAAGTTGGAAAGGCTCTCCATTGAGTCCAACCCAAGCCAGAAAACAAAATTTCTCAACAAAATCTCTAATCCTCAGTTCTGTTTAACATGATAGCAAAATGGAAATGTGGACTAAAATTTAAGTGAGGAGTCAGACCTGGAGAAGTTGATATGGAAATTATCCATCCAGAAGAGAAAATTATCACAAAAGGCAAAATAGAAAGAAAAAAAGAACACTGAATATATATCCTAGCCCTATTCCTTGCTACCTGTGAGACTTTAGATAAGACACTTATACTTCTTTTAGAAGCTCAAATTTCTCATCTGTAAAATGAGCAAGTTGAACTAAGAACTAGGTGATTTGTAAGAGCCTTCCCAGGTTTCCATCTTATGATATTCTCCTGGAATGGGAGCAACCAAGAAAATACAGAGGGAAGATAAGTGAGGCCAATTAAAGGTATACCTTAGCAATGAACCCACAGTCAGAGTTAGGGCAGATGAATGGAAGCCAATGAAAAAGGCAAAGATTTCCAAGAGCAATGGTGTTAATGTAATATGACAGAAGTCAATAAAAGAAGAAAATTTCAGGAAAGAAAGAATAGTGGATCTTGTCACACCTAACAGAAGTCATGGAGAATGAGGATTGAGAAAAGACCAATTTTCCCTGTGACTGACACAGCTTTTCTACAGCCCAGTAGCTGCTTTTGCAATTTTACTCCTATTACAATTACTAAATCTACCTTGAGGTGATTTCTGGTGGTTTGCTTTCAAGCATCAGTAGCTTTGGGGAAAGGTCCACTAAAATATTGTTTTTAGAGAATGTTTGCTTGTTTTCTTAGATAAGGCCTTTCCCCAGCTTGAGAAATACAGAATTGACTGCCTTCTGGTACTGATGCTCTGTATTCACAGACTATGATCAAAAGTCTGGGCCACAGCTCTGCAGATAAGAGGGAGGATGGGTGAATAGAGCAGGAGATATGACAGTCAGACCAGCATTGCTTGTCAAAGTGACAGAAGACAGCAAGGACATAAAAGATACACATTCTGTGAATTCGTTTGCATACATTTTGATTGTAATTTTCCCCCCAGGAGAATGAAATGGGATGTCATAATTCTGACAGGTATTCAACAACTAGAGAAGGAGAAAAAATAGCTGATTTCCAGGGCTTCATTAAGAATACCTTCTTGCTGGTAAGGAAATGAGAAGATCTTGACAGGGTCCAACAGTGCTGAGATTTGAGGATTCAGATGACAAACGGTAAATGCGTGATTGGCCTGAAGAGTCCAGGAAGTGCCAAAAGAGTGTCTTTGACAGACCTAGGGCTGTGTGATCAGGACCTTGCCACAAAGACATGAAAGAAGACAAAAATTTAACACTTATACATCTTCAATATTACTTATTTAACTAACATTTATTAAGCCTCAGGCATTGCAATTAATCTTAATGATAAAGCTATAAAAATATTGTCTGATATCAAGAAGGTTATATACTATTTGGGGAAATGGGGACCTATAATAGTATAGACAAATGCATTTATAAATATCATGGGGATGGCATGGGTGGTTGATGGTATCACCCAAGGGCTCTTGCAGAAAAGTGTTTTGCTGAGTTCTGAAGGGAGCTGGAGAAGCTAAGAGGTAGAAGTGAGGAAGTAGGACATGGGACACAGTCCATGCAAATACTTGCATATGGAGATAGAGTAGCATATTTGAAGACCATTTAGATACTACCAAAAACTGTGTGAAGACAAATAAGTTAGAGTTAGATCATTATGGACTTTAAATGCTAAACAGAAGAATTTCTATTTGACCAAAAATACATTATGAAGCCTCTGGAGCTTATTAACCAAGAACATTACATAAAACTATCTGTACATTAGGAATATCCCTTTGAGAAATCATATTTTCTCAATAGATGTAGACTATAATCTCAACCATAATCTCAACAGCACCTCTTTTCATTAAAAGTACTAGAGATCATAGGGATAAAGAGAGTTTCTCTTAAAATAATATTTATCTATCCAAAACCTACAGCAAACATTATTTATAATAGAGAGTAACTGGACACATTTCTAATAAGGTCAGGGGTGAAACAAGAATACCCATTATCACCTCTATTATTCAATCTTGTACTAGAAATGTTGGCTTTAGAAATAAGAAAAGAAAAATAAATTAAAGGAATTGGAACAGGTAATGAGGAAATAAAACTATCACTCAGCAGAAGATATGATGATATGCTTAGAGAATCCTAAAAAAATCATTCAAAAACCTACTGGAAACAATTCACACCTTTATCAAGTTGCAGGATATAAAATAAACCCATACAAATAATCAACTATTTCTATATATTATTGACAAAGCCCATTAGCAAGAGATAGAGAAAATCCATTTAAAATTAATGTAGACAAAATAAAATACTGGGGAGTCTACCTGCCAAGACAAATCCAAGAACTATATGAACACAATTATGAAACATTTTTCACACAAATAAAATCACATCTAAATAATTGGAAAAATATCAATTATTCATGGCTGGGCCAAGCTAATATAATAAAAATGACAATTCTGCATAAATTGTTCTATTTGTTCAGTGCCATACCAATTACACTGCCAAGACATTATTTTATAGAACTAGAAAAAATAAAATTTATCTGATATAACTAAAGGCCAGGAATATCAAGGGAAATTGTTGTGATTACAGGAGCCACCTGCCAGTGGCAGTCAGTTAGCTGCTGGAGGTTTAACTCAGACCTGTAGAATGGATCTCTTTATGTGAGAGGATGATGATGATACAAGGAGACTGAGAGGCAGTTGCTGTTCTCTGACCTCTGTCCTCTTTCCTCTGCCTCCAATTTATTTCATTCCCAGTCCATAAGCAACATCTGTATCAGTAAAGGCTGCTTTGCAACTCCTTCAAGTGTTATGATCCACAGCTGCAGAGGCTCTTGGAGAAGTGACCTGCCCCTTTACACAGGCATGGTCCTTAACAGGAAATAACGGAAAAAACACAAATGATGGTGGCTTAACAGTATCAAATCTAAAATTATATTATAAAGCAGCAGTCATCAAAACCATTTGGTACTGGTTAGTGGATCGGAGGAATAGATAAGATACACATGACACAATAATCAAGTCCCATAGCAAGCTAGTATTTGATAAACTCCAAAATCCAGCTTGGAATAAGAACTCATTATTTGACAAAAATTGGTAGGATAACTGGAAAACAATATGTCAGAAACTCGTTATAGACCTACATCTTACACCCCATACAAAAATAAATCAAATAGAACAAGGGATAATTTACCTATTAGATCTTTGGAGAAGGGAGGAATTTATGACCAAAGAACTAGAGAACATTATGAAAATGGATAACTTTGATTACATTAAATTAAAAAGGGTTTGCACAAACAAAACTAACAGAAACAAGATTAAAAAGAAATACCAAGCTGGGAAAAAAAATCTTTACAGCCAGTATTTCTGATTAAGGTCTCATTTCTAAAATATACAAAGAGATGTGTCAAATTTATAAGAATACAAATCATTCCTCAGTTGATAAATGGTCAAAGGACATGAATAGACAATTTTTAGATGATGAAATTAGTAATCTATAATTATATGAAAAAATACTCTAAAATATGATTGATTAGAGAAATACAAATTAAAACAACTCTAAAGTACCACCTCACATCTCTCAGATTGACTAATAAGACAGGAAAAGATAATGATAAATTTTGGAGAGGATTTGGGAAAACTAGGACATTAATGCATTGTTGGTGGAGTTGTGAAATGATAAAACCATTCTAGAGAGCAATCTGGAACTGTGCTCATAGGAATTTCAAACTGTGCATACCCTTTGACCCAGCAGTGTCTCTACTAGGTCTGTATCCCAAAGAAGTCATAAAGGAGGGAAAAGACCCACATGTGCAAAAATATTTGTAGCAGCTCTTTTTGTGGTAGCAAAGTATTGGAAAATGGATCAATTGGGGAATGGTTGAATAAGTTATGATATAGGAATATCTCATAATTATCCACAAAGAAATAAGAATTGAAGAGCCATTAAATTTGTTTTCCTGCTCTGGTGAATTTGCCTTAATTAATTTTCTATTATTTTTGCATCAAGGTTTATAAAGTTGATTTGAGCTTTCTCTGTTATTTGCATTCAACTCCAAAGGGGCTAGTTACAATTCTGTTCCTCTAAATGATCATGGAAAGAAAGCCAGAGTGTTTTGAGAGAGTACTCAAGAATACCTTTACTCTTGAGGTAGAGTTAATTATCTCAATCACTGTCCATACAAATTTTCAACAAGATAAAAGACTAGAGTTCTAATTATCTACGTCCAAACTAAGGATACAAACATACATGCTTATGTTTGTTTTTTCCAAGGATCAGTACTCCCTAGTGGAGGATAGAGAGAAGAGTTAATAGCAATATAATTGGCAGCAAAACTAGGTATAAATGCACAGCACTAGAGGAAGGCATTTTAGCATTATTTAGGCTCTAACACAGAGAGCTATAAAATCATTCAGTATAGCCAAAGTCTTCAAATGTATGAACTGGGGACTATCAGTCATCTTTAAGCTATGTTATTCTTTGTCTTATTAATGACTCATAAGATGGGGTTGGTTACTTCGAAGAGATTTAAATTTCCAATCTATTAAAGGAATATCAGCAACCTGTTATTTTTTGCTATTGAAGAAAGGTCAGGATAGAAATTGGACATGAGGGACTTCCTTTTAGTCAAATAGCAGGTGGAGAACATCTCAGCATGAGAAAGCAAAACCAGAGTCTCTTGAGAATTGAGTGGCTCCCCAGAGAAGTGACTGGAAATAAATGTATTGATCAGATCACTTAGAGCAATATACCTCAGACAGGCAATATCTTCTCTATGTAAACAAAGCTCTGGCTTACTTACCAAAGGTGCATTAGGTCTTTGCTAATCTGGTTCTCAGAGACTAAAACGGATCTTCTGGGTTAGTTACATTTGATTTTTTTTTTTTTTTCATTTCTTCAACAGATGACTGTTAATTACTAATTTTTATAATAGCGTTGGGAAATTTTCAAAATATGCACACAGCCCTGGCTCCAGATGTATTGTATATCTGGTTGAATAGCAAATACTGTCAGGAAAAAATCTATGCAATGCAATGTACTATACATAAGCAGCTTGTAACTGCAGATTTGTACAGCAGAAACTGGAGTCTCAAAGGAACAGAGACATGTCGTCTTTATGTCTCTTCAAAGGATATTGATGCATTCTAGAATAACTGGCTCTTTTGTCCCTTATGAATCAGATTAAGCTAATTGTTATTTTTATTTTATTTTAAATACATATTTCCAAATTAGTAATGTTGTAAAGGAAGAATCAAAAAAAGAGAGGAAAAAAGTGAAAATGGTATACTTTGATCTGCATTCAGACTCCATAATTCTTTCTCTGGATGTAGAAAACCTTTTCCATCATGAGTCTTTTAGAATTGTCTTATATTATGATATTTCTGGGAAGAGCTAAATCTAGCAAAGTTGCTCATCACACAACGTTACTGTTACTCTGCGCAATGTTCTCCTGGTTCTTCTCACTTCACTCAGCATCAGTTCATGTAAGTCTTTTTAGGTGTTTCTAAAATCCACCTGCTTGTCATTTTATAGAACAATATAGAACAACAACAATACATACATATATATTCATATACATACAATACATTCATATACCACAATTTTTTCAACAATTCCTCAATTGATAAGCATCCCCCCAACTTCCAATTCTTTTAGACTAATTTTTATAACCAAATCCAACTGCCCCAGAGAAAGGTGAAAGGTAGAAAGGCAAATAGGGAAAGTGAAATACTTTTTTGATCCTCTAGATCAGAGGATCTCTAGATCCTCTCTAGAACAAGAATAAAATATACCATCCAGGCTGGAGGAAGAGAATCTAGGCAGATAATCATCTACTCTTGTCTTTAAAAAAATGTTGAGGTGATTTTCTACAGTGCAGGTCTATGTCACAGTAAACTCTAATTTCTCCCCATGATCCAAAAGGAACAAATTTAATCCCTTTATTTGCAAAGTAAATCCCTTTGATATCCATTCTCAGACTTTTTGCACACTACTCCCATTTATGCATACCATAATCCAGTCAAATTGACCTTCTTATTGATCTTCAATAAAACAGCCAGGTGATGTATAGAGGACTGCTCCTGGAGTTAGAAAGGCCTAATTTTAAATTTCACTTCATGTGACACTGAACAAAGCACTTAACCTCAGTTTCCTCAGTTCTAAAATGGGTATAATAATTGCACCTACTTGATTTGTTGTAGGAATCAGATGAGATGATACTTGAAAAGTACTTAGTATGATGCTTGGTACATAGTAAGCACTATGCAAATGCTTATTATTCTGTTCACTTCCCTTCTTCCCACACAATTGTCTCCTGGAATGCATTATCTCCTCACTCTAGTTTGCTTCAGGGTTCAGCTCAGATTCTACCCTCTGAATGAAGACTTTCTTGATTCCTTTGCTGCTAAAGTTTCCTCTCTTCTGCTGATTAGATTGTAAATTCCTTGAGGGCAGAACCTACTTTATTATTATTTTATAGCTGGAAATCCTGGTCCAGTACCTGGCATATAGTAAGTGTTTAATAGATAATTACTGGTTTATTGATTGATTGAACCCAAAAGATGTTCTAGAGCAATAAAGAATCTCATTGGAACAAAATGAAACAATGCTTCCCACACTACCTTTCTGTAAAGAACAACACTATGAATTCTAGGGTATTAAGTAATTGGAATTTTACATCATCTAGAGATATTCTGACTGATGGGTATGAAAAATCTGGAAATGGCATTGGCCAGGATTCCACTATAATTACCTCTGGTCCTGCTACTTTAGAATTAACCCCATCTCCTGGGGGAAGAGAAAAATACAGTAAGGGATAGAAACAGACCTGCCAAAAAGGAGAACAGCAATTGCATGGTAGTTTAATGAGGCAAAGGAAACAAAGCTCAATAAGGAGATATGAAGCAATATTACCTTTCCATTACTGTGGGCCCCGCCTAGAATAGAACTATGAGTTATAAGTACTGCCCTGATCCCTGGATCTTGCTCTTGATTCTACATCAGGAATTGGCAAACTATGGGCCACAGGCAAAAATCTGGACCATCTCTTATTTCCATAGAACCTGTAAACTAATAATTTTTTTTTGTTTTGCATTTTAAATTACAATTTTATTTGAAATGTAAAAACCATTATTCATTCTCTAGCTATATAAAAACAGGTGGTAAACTGAATTTGGCCTAAAGCCATAATTTGTAGATCACTGTTCTACATTAAATCTTAAACTGTGTGACCCTATATGGGTCACATAATTGAATGTGGGGGGTCATGAAATTATGATTTATTATAAGCGTTTGATTTGTAGGCCCAGTATATATATACCTGTGTACCAGGGTTCAAGTAAAAATTTCTGGGGTTAAAAGGGGTCATAAATGGAAAAAGTTTAAGAAGCTGTGATATAGGTGAATTCAGAAATTAGACCTTTTCCCTTTCTGAAGAAGTGTTCTTTTTTAGTTTTCATCTGGATGGGAGGAAACGAACCAGAGAAATAGGAGGTCCCTAAAGTGCTCAAACCCTACAGGTTATAACAAATTATCTTGCTTTGTATATGATTATTTCACATGTATTTGTCATCATCTTCAATAAATATTAACCGCTGCATATCTAGGAAATATGGCAAGAAGCGTAAAGACATAACCATGTATAAAATATAGTCTGTGACATTGAGAAGGTTAACATCTAGTCTATTCTCATCCTACCAATTAAATTGAGAAGTTGCATGATATTGTGCAATCAACATATTAGAAGTCAAGATACATGGCTTCTAATTTTACTTTCTACTTACCTCTCTGAAACACACTTTCTTTATCTGGGAACAAGAAGACTTGATTAGGTCATTTCTAAGTTATCTTCTAGCTATAAATCTATGAACTGTGGTCCTGTTAGTGCAAGCTTTTACTTTAGCAGACAGGGAAAAGGAAGAAGGTGGAGGCAAATAGCAAAGATGGGGAAAATAAACCTAATAATGAAGCTATAATATGAAGTCCTCAAAGGAAAAGTTTAGGACCCCATTATATGAGCAGGGCAAGTCACTGAATTTCTCTGAATGGCAGTTTCCTATAAAAAGGCCTTCTCCCCTGTCTAGCACCCTGGTTGTAATGAAAATTATATGAGATCATGTTAAAGAGCTTTGTTATTACAAAGGACTATCCAATTAAGGTGCCCTATTATTGTTACTGGTAATCATCAAGATGCTAACTTATCTTAGACCATTAGCTTTTGATGAAACATTGTTAATATTAAATGTTTATTACCATTATTAATAATAATTTATCTTTATAAAATTGGCTCAAAAATATCTCCAGGAGACAAAAATTGTGTCCACGATAAATGATAATCTCCAATCAATTCAATATTGTCAAGCTATATTATTTCAAATAGGACTATATTCTTGCAGCTAGAAGAGACCCTAGAGATCATCTCGTCTAGCGCCCCCCATTTTATAGATGACAAAACTGAGATCCAGAGAGGTAAAGGGCTTTACTTAAGGTCATACACCAAGTGAAAAACAGGATTCAAACCTGAGTTTTCTGACTCTAGATTCAGTACTCTTTCCACTCCCCAAGATGCTTCTCTCATTAACATGGAGGAGATTGGACCAATTCCTTCCCTCACGCACACCACCACCAAGACCAACAACAATAGCAAGAAAAACAGCAATAGTAACAACGATAGTAGTAGCAACAGCAACATCATAGAATTTTGATCTGGAAGAGAATTTAGATATCATTTAATACAACATCTTCACTTTTACAACAGAGGAACCCTAGCTTATAGAAATGAGATGTTTTACTCTTCATCAGATAGAAAGTAGCTAAGGCAAGATTCAAACTCAACATCTAGGGACCAAACTATTTCATTTTTCTTTTCTCTTCATTTCTCTTTTTTCTTTTCTTTTCTTTCTCCCTCCCTCCTTCTCTTTCTCCCTCTCCATCCTTCCCTCCTTTCCCCCTTTCTGTTTCTGTCTCTGTCTGTCTGTCTGTCTCTCTTCCTCTCTGTCTCTCTGTTTCTTTCTGTGTGTCTGTCTCTCTCTCTCTCTCTCTGTCTCTCTCTCTGTCTCTCTCTCTGTCTGTCTGTCTGTCTGTCTCTCTCTCTGTCTCTCTCTCTCTCTGTCTCTTTGTGTCTCTTTCTTTCTTTTTTCTTCCTTTCATTTTCTTTCTTGCCTGTGTATACCCAACACTCATCATGATGCCTAATTTCCAGTAATCACTAAATAAGTTTGTTGGGTTGGATTGAGCTGAAATCCCCAGCCTCTTAGAATCAGGTTCCCAACCTTTTTTGAGAATGAAGAGCCCTTTTTAATACAAGAAACTTAATGTCCACTTACATGATAGTGATTGTACTATTGGTATCCATTGATTACATAAATAAAAGATGATAGTCATAAATGATTATTATATTTTGTTACTCAGTATAGCATCTACATTCATTTGAAAAACAGTTAAATACATACATAGGCATATATATGTGACATATTATTTGTTCAGACTACAGAATTTTGTTTGACTTTATTAAACAAAATCACTTAATAAGATGGATTCCTTGCAATAACTCTAGCTCCCCTTGGAGGTGCCATAATTTGGCAATCACTATCTTAGAAGCTGAGCCTCAGTTGATTCATTTAATTGAGGACTTCAGTGGGTTTAATTCACATAAGCAATTTTAAAATAGCCTATGGCAAAACATTCTATTTGTTTGCTCAATCTTTAAAAGTAAAGGATGGACTAGCATTTCAGTTGGAGATTTTTTAAATAGCTGATAGGAAAACAGAATATATTTGGAAGAAATTTTTATTAATAGCCCAATTCCTTTGGAATTTTTTTTCTCTGATAAGATGTACCAATTTCACAGAACCATAGGGTTTACAGATGGAAGGAACCTTAGTGATGATCAAATTCAAACTTTGTACAAGAAAAGAAAGAAAATGAGGTTCCGGTAACCTCAAATCACTTCCTCAAGGTCATAAAGGTAGGAAGGAAAATAGCTGAGATTCCAGGAATTACTTGGGCCCTCTAACTCCAAATGTGGTCCTCTTTCTACAATATTGTAAATTGAATTTTTCTATTTTAGTTGATGAGTTAATAAAAGGAAATAAATTTCAAAGACACTGAAAAACTAAAGAGCCTTTGAGGAAAGTCAGTTTTAAGTCAGTAAGTCAATAGGCATTTATTAAGCACCTTTTATTAAGCACCTTTACTAAGTGCCAAACATTGTGCTAGTTGATAATGATACAAACAAATGTTAAAAATGTTTAAAAAACAAAACAAAAAATGTTAAAAATAAAATAAAACAAAACAATAACATACGTGTGTGTATGTATGTGTGTATATATGTATATATATATACATATATATATATATGTATATATATATATAGCCTGGAAAACCAGGAGGATGAGGGGAAGGAGAGTATTACAGGCATAAGAGACAGAGAAAACATCTGGAACCATCAGATAGAGTACATTTTTCACAGAACAATAGGATTGTCAAAATCACTTGATTGAAGAGCATGGTGGGGAGGGGATCGGTATAAAGTGTAAAAAGACTGGAAACATAAAAGGGGGCAAGGTTATGGAGGGTTTTGAATGCCAAATGGAGGATTTTGTATTTGATCCTGGTAATGATAAGAAGCTGCTGGAGTTTATTAAGTGTGTATGGGTGATATGGTGACAAGATAGGCATTGTTAATTTATTATTCAGAATGTATACTGCTGGGAACCTCCCAAAATATTTGTGTAGCATGATTACTAAAGAATTTATCATCATCATCATGATCATCAGCAACATCTTCATCATCACAGTTGGCATTGTTATTAATATGATTGTTGTTATCATTATACCAGAAAGAAACTATTTGAGACTATATATTCATTCTCTGAATGCAGTTAGATAGCCTTCAAAATCTATTATAGACCCAAGTTCTATAATACTTTTAGAAGCCAGTATGAGACACTAAGCTTTCTGACTGGACTATTCCAGTCAAAAAGGCTTCTATTTTAAGGAATAGGAAGCCCACGATTGACTTAGGGCCAATTCTTCCTGCTTCATAGGAAAGATTTGAAATGAAGCTTTTTTTTTTTTCTAAAAATAAAGCATTTCCCTGAGAATGCTGGCAGAGTCCTTTCATTCTCCTGGCACAAGGAATGGGCAGAAAGTGATAATGAAACCTGAAAAGCGCAAGGTGTTCTCAGAATATCAGTTAGGGATATGATAGAGCCAGAGACAGGGGTGGGGACTTATGGATGTTCAAGATGCTCAGTGATTCTGAGTGCCAATAATATTTAACACATTTTTCTAAGGTGTAAAGGAAGCATTGGTTATAATGAGAACCTTTGTATTTTTATTGCCTCTGGGAATATTCTCTATTACAGACAACTGTTGTAAAATATATGTGTGATATTCTGCTACATAAAAAGTAGAGACGAAGAGAGCATGAAACTGAGCAAAATTTTATTCTCTAGTTGAATCAATCAAATCTATATCATAGAAGCGAGATCACGTGTCACCTAGCATCAGAAGAATCCTAGGACTATATTGCATTCACTTGAAGTTCTTTTTGTCAATAGAAATTGAGAGGATGGATGAAATCCTCAGAGAAGCACTCAACCACAGTTTAGCCATTGTTTTCTGATTCCAACCTCACCAGACCTTTTTCCCAGAGTCATTAATAAATAGCAAAAATTGACTTTTTTGAAACCTCAGCTCTTTTTTACATAGTGTTCAGTTTAAAAATATATTTTAAATAAATGTTTTATTGATGCTCTTTTTAAACATTGTTATTATTTCCCAGTGGCTTTTCTCTCATAGAAAATGCTCCTGTGACCAAAAAAATACAGTTAAGCAAAACAAAAATCAATATATAGACCACATCTGACAATGTATGCCCCATTTTGTACCGACAGTATACAAGCTTTCTGCCTGAAGGAGAAGTGTTCTTCACTGTCAGATTTCTGAAATCATACTTGAATCATGACTTTGATTTCAGTTCTGTTGTTTTTCAACAATGTCTTCCTTTATGTTATTGTGAATATCGTGTAGTTGTTTTCTGGTTTGATTCTTTCATCCCTTTTAGCAGAGGCTTCTGATTTCACACTTTGTTGCAAAAATAGAAGCTATTTCCATTTCCTTTTACTTCTCTTTTCTGCCTATCTCCACATATCAGAATGCTTTAATATAGACAAGATCTAGAAGGTCTTTTGTTCTAGACAAGGTCAACTATTCTCTCTGCTCTGGTTGTGTCCATTCTCTTCCAACTCCACTCTCTTCACCAGTTTTCAGTATCTTCCCCAATAATGTCTAATTTCCTGCTGTTTGGAAGTACATTCAAGATTAATCTGTGCTTTAAAAAGCTTTTAGTTGACTCTACTATACACTTAATCCCCTTTTTCTTAGACTGAATTCCTAGATTTACACTTATCACCTTACTTTCATCACTTCTTATTTCTTAACCCCTTGTAATCCTGCTTTTAACTTCATTATTAAGCTGAAATTTCTCTTTAAAGGTTTATGAGTGATTGCTACATTTAATTTCTTTTTTTTTCTTTCTTCCTCCTTTTTGATTTTTTGTGGCATTTGATTCTACTGAATGTCTCCTCTATCTACTCCCTCAACACACCACCTGGATGATCTCACTTCTCTGAGCTTTCAGGTCAGTGTTCTCTCCTAGTCTTCCTCTTACTTTTCTGAGTATTCCTCCATCATCTTTACTGGGTCATCATCCATGTTCCACCTTCTTTATTTTATTTTATCTTTATGGATATACCTTAGGGATTTGTTTTGGGACTTTTCGTATTTCTAACATTCCATCTTTTCATGATCTATTTAGACACTATATTTTCCACTATTGCCTCTATGGAGATAACTCTTAAAACTATAAAATCCAGTCCTACTCTTCTTGTTTTTTGCTCCAATACTACATCATCATATCTTTATTGAATAATTCCAAGAAATATTCTATAGATATTTTAAACTCAATATATCCTTTTTCTCCTAATTTTCTTATTTCTACTGACTCAGCATGAACCTATCAATTGGCCAGGTCTACAACTATATAGCCAACTGCTATTCTTTTGTCCCTCACATCCCATAGCCTATTTGCTTAAGTTTATTCAAATCTCCTCCACAATCTTTCAGATCCTTTTTTTTTTTCTTTCTATTCCTATGACCACTACTGTAATTCAGGCTCTTATCATATTTTATCACTGAATTATAGCAAAAGCTAATTCTCCCTCCCTCTAGTCTCTTTCCCCTCCCATTCGTACTCATCAAACTCAAATAGAAACAGGACCATTAAATCCTACATAGGATTCTGGGAAGCAGATTGTCTTAGAAAATAACATGTAACATTATCTATGTTCTATTGCATTTTTTGTTTATTGTGTAATATTTCCTAATTACATTTAAATCTGGTTCAGAGTATTCAGAAGTGCTGCCAATAGGCCTGACCTACTGCCAATAGTTTAATGATAACACTAAAGATGAAATTTTTGCTCTGTACAGTTGCAAACGTGATATTCCTAAAGCACAGGTTTGCTCATTTCTTTGCTTGGCTCAAAATCATCTAAGATAAAAGATGGTTTCTGCATGTCATTTAGATTCCTTCACAGGGTGAAGTTCTAATCAAAGTTAACAAGAGGTAAAATAGACAGGACAAAAAGGAGTGGTTAGATTTTCAGATGAGGCAGCTAGGTACAGTAGAAAGGGTGCTGGACTTGGAATCTAGAAGATTCATCTTCATGAGCTCAAATCTGGTCTCAGATTTCTTCTGCTTAGCGGTATGACTCTGGGCAAGTCATTTAATCCTGTTTGCCTCAGTTTCCTTATCTGTAAAATGAGTGAGAAAAGGAAATGGCAAACACTCTGGCATTTTTGCTATAAAAACCTCAAATTGAGTCATGAGGAGATTATGATGATTTCAATCACGTCTGAAATAATTAAATAACAGAATATCAAATCATCATAATCATAGAGAGGTTGACTTATAAGTAACTGTGCTAAGAGTAAGGGATAAATCAGTAAAAGGGAGAAGCTAGAAGAATAAAGTCACACTTTATCTCAACTTTTATTTAGGGCCTACTATACTAACCAATGATAAGACAGCAACTCTAGTGCTGGGCCTATAATCAGGAAGGCTTGAGTTCAAATCCAGTGACTGACATTTAATAGCTGTGTGATTTTAGACAAGTCAGTTCTTTGTGTACATCAATTTCCTGATCTGTAAAATGGGGATGAAGATGATCATATCAACCTCTCAGAGTTGTTGTGAAGATGTGAAATAATATTTACAAAGCATTTTGAAAACTTAAAAGTGTGATATAAATACTAGCTCTGGTTATTATAAAAGAAAGATAGAGAAAATGTAGACTTTGCTCTTAAGAAGGTTTCAATCTAATGGGAAAAATATATAAAGATACCTCCTATAACCATATCAGGGAAAATAGGATAGATATAAGAAAGAAGTAAAAATAAAATGCTAGGGAAAGTTGGAGGAAAGAGAGACATGGGGAGTTCTGGGAAAGCTTCCTGTAAAAAGCAGCATGTGTCTTCAAGTATACAAAATTCGATTCAACACATATTTGTTAAATGCCTACTTATGTGTTAGGCACTGTGTTAGCAATGGGGATTCAAAGACAAAAACGAAACAGAACCTGTCCTCAGTGAGTTTACATCCTACTGGCAATACAGAAAGTCTACACAGAAAATTAGATGCATGGTACCTTGAGGTGGGAGGGAGCACCAACACCTGAGGAGATGGATCAGGAAAGGGCTCACAGAGGAGGTGCAACCTGAGCTGAGCCTTACAGGAAGCTATGACTGCCAAGCCAAACTAAACTCATTCCCTCTTTTGGCAGATCATGGCGAATTCTTATGAGGAATACTGTAGATATTTTAATTTTAACAAAGTATATCATAAATTCTCATGAAATATGTGGCCTAGACAATAGTACAGTTTTGTAATTAGTTGAATGTAAATCTCAACTTAAAAAAAATAAGTCTCCAGTAGAGTGTCCCATGGATCTATGTTTAGTTCTGGGTTATTTAATATTTTTTTTTATCAACACCATGGATAAATTCACAGATGGATTAATGAATTTTCAGATGAAACAAAGCTAGGAAGAATAATTTACACAAAGAATGGCAGAGACAAGATCCCCCCACCAAAAAAAAAAAAATTGAGAGGGGTTAGAACATTTAGCTAAATCTAGTAAAATGAAAATTCAATTTTTCCCTTTTCTTCCTTCCTTCCTTCCTTCCTTCCTTCCTTCCTTCCTTCCTTCCTTCCTTCCTTTCTTCCTTCCTTCCTTCCTTTCTTCCTTCCTTCCTTCCTTCCTTCCTACCTTTCCTTCCCTACTTCTTTTCTCCCTCTCTTCCCTCTCTCTCTCCCTCCCTCCCATCCTCCTTTCTTCCTTCCTTCT
Source organism: Sarcophilus harrisii (assembly GCF_902635505.1). NCBI lineage: Eukaryota > Metazoa > Chordata > Mammalia > Dasyuromorphia > Dasyuridae > Sarcophilus > Sarcophilus harrisii. The sequence goes on along the minus strand of NC_045427.1, from coordinate 583,026,018 downwards.
GTCTTTCCTTCCTTTCCTCTATTTCTCTTTTCTTCTTTATTAAATACTAGGATAAGTATTGGAAAAACACAAATTAACAAGGAAAGCAATCTTTGCCCTCAAGAGGCTTACATTCTAATGGAAGAAAATAGCACATAGGGATATTGCAAAGAGGGGAGTATCTGCAGCAGCATGGTCTGGAAGGCCTAGCAAAGGTGAAGGCCTAGCAAAATGTGCAGTAGTGCAGGAAATGGTATGGAGGCTTGGTCCCTGATAAAGCAAAACTTCACCATCAAAGCTGTGAGACCTGATTGTCCTCGGTGAGGAGTAGGTAGAGAGGACAGTTCAATTCTAATGGGCTTAGAGCATCTGGAGAAATGTTTCTGTGCCCACATCTTTGTGTAGTTAATGACTATGTTTGTAGTGGTTACCATCCTGTATACTTTAATCCAGAAAGTTTTATCTGTTACTTATATGACCCCAACCAAAATGATTTAAAAATTTAACTGTCTTACCGCACAATTTTTTTTGCATTTTTATAAAGAGAAAAAAATAACTTTCTTATCCAGAACATTTCCATTTGTAAAGGGGGGGAATTATGACATTTCTCTCCTAAATCATAAGCTTCCCTCCTTGATTACATACTCCTTGATTGTAATGATTGCATATTCTTTACTGTGTATAACAAGCATAATAACAGTAGAAAAAGTTTTTGTTTCCCAAGATGCTCTAAGGTGGAGTATTACGACAGAAAGTCCTGAGCAAATATGACCTTGCAGAGAAAAAAAGGGAAGAAAGGAAGAAAGGGGTTTTTTTTTGGTTTTGGTTTTGGTTTTCCTCTTGGAAACGGTAAGTAGAAAAAATGGCAGAATCTGCTGGGTGACATTGTCAGCTTGTGAGCTCAATCACATCTTTCCAGTTGTCATTCCTAGAAAACTTCCACCAGCTAGCAAAAGATTCCCAGCCCAAAATATTGGGGAAGTGAAGTCATCCATGTGTCCTTTAAGTACCTTTTCTTCAATTGTTTTTCGTTTCTGAAAATATCTGGGGACAGTTTTATAGATATAGGCAAACAAAAACACCCAGAATATTTCTTTATGATCCCATTTCTTCTCACAACTCTTTTGGTTATTCAATTAGTTAACAAGTGAGAAGCCAGAATCTTCTATTCCTTTACTATTTACTACAACAAACTGCTTCATTAAGTCATTCTACCTCTTCTTTTGAAGAAGACAAGACAAATTACTCCTTATAAGAATATAGGTGCCTTGATAGAGGAACAGAGCAAAATCAGAGGTCCTTAGAAGTATCTTGTTTGGGGAAGGAAGGCAGATTAAATATTATTCTTCTGTTATTTAACACATAAAATGTGGTTCTCTTGTGTTCATGTTTGTTATGCAGACATTAAAAGTCCATCTTCCAAATTAACAAGGAAATGGAAATATTTTTTCCCTTCATCTAAAGACCTTATATATGAGTTCTGCTAGTGTAATGGAGACTATTCTCACAAGTTTTAAGCATTACTCTGAAAAAAGAAAGTTATAGGGGCTAAGAGCAGACACAGAATCCACTGGCACCTGTTCTTAGTGAATATTTGACAAGGGTGTTTTGCTTGATAAATTCATCTTCTATCCTGAAAAGGACAGGCATGTCTCTTCCAGATAAGTGAACTTTAATTTATTTAAATTTAATGGAAAACCATATGGAGGAGAACTGAAAGCTAATTTAAAATAGTGCTCAGAGCAATCAATATGTTAACAAATTCCTGTAACTTTTTACACTTGGTTGAAGAAAAAAAATCTTTAAAATATAAGGTGGTCTCCTCCTTCGATTCTATCCCTTCCCTAAAACAGCATTATGAAAACATTGATGTTTTGCATCAAATCATCAGGAGTCCAAATCAGTCTGTATTATAATATGTTGCAATTTTTACAAAAATTCTTTTTGAAACATAAATCACACAATACATAGGAGATCAATAGGAAAAGTACGTCAGGTTAAAAGATGAATTCTCTTTGGGGGAGGTGTATCATCAAGAGATCCATTCAAAATTCCATTGGGTTTGTTGAAATACAAAAAGTGCTGGACTTGTAGGTCAAAGTTCTAGGTTCAAGATCTAATTATAATAATGGTGCAATATATAGAGAAAAGAACTTTTGCTTCCTGGACCTAATACTAGATGATCTCCGAGGTCCTTCCAATTCTAAACTTCAATGACTGATAACTGATCCAACCATTCTGGAGAGCAATCTGGAACTATGCCCAAAAGACTATAAAACTGTGCATACCCTTTGATCCAACAGTGTCTCTACTGGGTCTGTATCCCAAGGAAATCACAAAGGAGGGGAAAGGACCCATATGTGCAAAAATGTTTGTAGCGCCTCTTTTTGTGGTAGTAAAGAACTGGAAAAGGAGTGGATGCCCATCAATTGGGGAATAGCTGAACAAACTATGGTACATGAAGGTAATGGAGTATTATTGTTCTATAAAAAAAAACTATGAACAAGCTGATTTTAGAAAGGTCTGGAAAGATTCATATGAACTGATGCTGAGCAAAGGAAGCAGAACCAGGAACACCTTGTGCACAATAACAGCAAGAATGTACAATGATCAATTATGAAAGACTTGGTTCTTCTCAGTAGTTCAGTGATCCAAAGTAATCCCAATAGATTTTGTTCAGAAAATGCCATCTGTATCCAAAAAAACCAAAACAAAACAAAACACCTAAGGAGACTGAATGTAAATCAACACATGCTATGTTCACTTTTTTTTCCTGTTTTTTTTCCCCTTCTCTCCTATGGTTTTTCCTTTTTGTTCCAATTTTTCTCTCCCAATGTGATTCATAAAGCAATGTATATTAAATAAATAAACACTAAAATAAAAAAAGTCAATTGATTGATCGATCAAGCACACAAAGAAATTAAAGAGAACCATTGAAATATTTTTAAATGCAGAGAATTTTTTTAAATGCATGAGGAAGTCCAGAAGAAAACGCTAACAAGCTTTGAAAAGTACATATTGAATTTGTTATGTATTCAAAGTCAGCTCTATATAACAGAGATTCATATCTTCATGTATAATACTCTTTTTTATTTTAATCTATTTTTGAAAGTACTCATTTTATTTGGTATTTGCTAAGTCCAAAAATGTTTTTAAAGAAAAAAAACTTTTAAAAAGAAAATGCAAATGTTCATGGGATGCAGATTGAAAATAATATAATTGACCTAATTCACACAAACATAATAATGACACCATTTACCCTTTTATTGACAAGAAGAGAGAGAGAGTTGAGAAAAGAAGAAAATATAAATGAACATTTCTCTTTTTTTTTTTTTTTTTTTTTGCTGAGACAATTAGGGTAAAATGACTTATTCAGGGTCACACAGCTAGGAAGTATTAAATATCTGAGGTCCTCTTAACTTCAGAGTTGGTGCTCTATCCATAACACCATCTAGCTGCCCTGACATTTCTCCTATTTAGACTCCCCCTTTCAAATATACTGTGCACGAAAAAAAATCTTTTGTGCACAATTCTGATCATGATGCTTTTCTATTTGAAATCCTTCCCCTAACTTTGTATTATCTACCAAGTAAGACCCCTACTGTATGACACCCTTTCTATATCATCTTCCCCTTTTCTGGATTCTATCTTCTTGGCAAACTGGATATACTACATATAACACTTGCTTATTAAATATTTGCAGAGAGAAAAGGGGAAGTTGAGAACTGAGGTCTTTGACAATCTTGCTCTTTGACCTCAGACTAGGTCTGCATTTTGTAACAGAATGAATGAAAACAATATATTTGAGACTGATGAGGGACAGTATACCCTCTGAAAGCCTTGAATATAAATTACTGCTTTCCTTCTTTCTGCTTTTACCAGGGGATTAGAATATTTTTAATTAAAACTCGGCCTTAAATTGATAGACATCAATTTACCTATTTGGGGTAGCTTCCTTATTCCTATAAGTGCTGCAAGGTCAATTGTTGCCAGACTGAAATTTAGAAACAGACAATCGGACACTCTCAGAATAACTAATACTAAATTTCCTTCTCTCAAATGGTGACCTTCTTGCACAGACCCAGCCTGCTTTTCTACATGTACTTTTGGACTACTGCCAAATACAAATAGATTCCATTTGCCTAAATATTAAAAAAAAAAGTCTAAAGAATGATTTTAAAACTATATATAATCCAAATCTCTTCCAGTTGCATCCGATGCTGCTGCAAAAAAGGAGAATTTTTCAGGTTATTGAGTTCTCTACCTGCCCCGGAGAGCTCACACTGTTAAAATGGTAGGATTTCTTTGCATAATGCATACTAAACTGAACGTTGTTTGCTATCCTGTGGCACTATCTAGAAGGAAATCATTGGGCTCATCCAAAGAGATTATTTTGTATGGTTCAGAATATTGCCAGCTTAAATGCTAACAGATTCATTGAAGGAGTGGGGAATTTTTCTGGCACTCAAGGGTCCAGAAGGTTAGAATGTTCCCTATAAAGTGGCAAGTTAAGAGCGTAGGCCATCCTTCATCTCCTGGTCCTCCTTTTTCTTAGTGCCTTCTCTCTGAGATTATTTCCAATTTATCCTATATTCATTTGTCTGTATACAGGTATACCTCCCATAGCACAGAATTCTCCTTTGTGGCTTCAATATATCATGGATTGACACAAGGAATTACATGGGAATTTGGGGGGAGTTCTGCAGAAGCTGTAGATGACAAAGGTCAGCAGATGATACTGGTTTAGGAACTCAAAAATACATAAAAAAGATATATGGTATTATATTATGTTAACCCAAATTTTACAGTGAAATACTGTAAACACTCCATAAAAGAAAAAGAAAAAATTCGGACTACTTCTCTGGTATAAAATGAGGGCCAAAAATTTTTATTCATATTTTCCGGATTTACGGGATGGGGGGCACTATGTCTCTAACCCCTGCAACAAGGAAGAAATAATTTTAGAGTCCTTTGCATGTTGACTGTTCCATTAGTCTTTGAATTCCTCGAGAGCTGACTGGTTTTAATTTTATTTAGTTTTATTTATTTATTGGCCTTTTTTGTATCACTGGAATTTAATACAGTGCCTGGCTTGTAGTCGGGATTGAGTAAGTGCTTGTTGACTTGATTCACACAACCTAGGCACAGGGCTGTAGATATGGCAGATGTTCAGTAAATATGCATTGATTGATTAATTGATTCTTGAAGCCTTTTGACTCTACAAGACATAGGTTAAATTTTACAAGAGGTCTTAATTCTCTTTAGTTATTTTAAGTAAATCATATGCCATGGAAATCCTTCCAGCATGTCATACATGTAAGAAATTATATATCTATGACATATGATATGTGAGCTAGCTATATTTAGGTCGCAATAGTTTCTACTTTGGGGAACAGAATTCACAAATATATACTGTTATAAAAAAGCCTATAATTTTTTTTTGCTGGATTTAGAAAAAAATGTCACTTCTGCCAATATTTTTTGGGAAGAAAGGGAATCTCTAAAGTGAAACTAAGAGATTAATGTGATATTTTGAAGTTTAATAGAAAGAAATCTGCTTTCAAAGTCAGAGGAGTTGGCCTGAAAGCTTGCCTCTGAAATCTAACAGCTGTGTGACTCTGGGTCAATCACTTTTCCTCTCTGAAATTCAGTTTCTCCCTCTATAAAGTAAGGATAATAGTTACAACAGCTTTCTCACAGAGATGTGGAAGGCAAGTATTTTAAAGATACCTGAGCTAGCTTCATTGACCCACTTGTTTCACTTGTATTTTTCCTCCCTATACTTTTCTCTGTAAAATTCTAGTTGCACATTCTCAAAATCAAAAGGTGACCTTGACCTTTCAGATGTTACATTAGGGAAGTGCAAGCTCTGAGTGGTTCTATTAAACTTAAAACACTTTATGGGAATTCTAGTAACAGCCTAGCTAATGCTGTCCTAGGACTAGCCTCATTGACAGGGCAGAACTCATTGCCAAACTGATGGCCAATAAGTGAAAAGTTAACTATCCATAAAAACTGGTGTAATAAGTAAAAACAATGTGTCTCAGAATTATATAGGACTTTTTAACTTCCTCAGAAAAGAGGTCAGAGAGATTAAAAATAATATAGTTTTAAAACTAACATAAATGATAACATAATTCTAAATGGTGCTCAAAATGGTAACCTCTTTGTCAACAATGACCAATGAGCTTAGATGCTCTTATAGGAGCTGGATCAACACAGCAAGTTGTATCATGGAAGGGCTAACTATATATAGGATAAATTGGAAATAATCTGAGGGAAGACATTAAAAAAAAGGAGGACCAGGAGATGAAGGGCAGCCCGTGCTCTCAACTTGCTACCTTGTAGGGAACATTCCAAAACAGTTGAACTTTCTGGACCCTTTAGTGCCAGGAAAATTCCCTACTCCCTCATATATTGATATAAATGAAACTGTATTACACATACACATAGAATTGCAGGTAAATGGAAATGTGGTTCACAGGGTCTCTTCAGAGCAGGAAATGAATGAAGGAGCTGCTACAGTTAGTTTCACCAATTGACCAGAGAGATCTTGAGAATCATTTCTTCCCCTGCAGTGCTTATATATATATGAAATATCAGCTACTTGATAGAAACTGTCAGAGATTGTATTCTGTAAATATAGTTTGTGTGGATAAAATGACTGCCATGGAAATGTATTTAATTGTATTAAATTGCATAACAGAGGATAAAGGAGAGAAATTCTAGAAAGAACTTGGCAAGATCCTTTAAAGCAAGTTAATATATACATAAATACTTAATAACTTTGATAAGAAGATATGAGAAAGGAAGAAAAATTTATTTTAAAGTATTGTTCAGAATTAAGAAATATAAGAATATATCATGATTACTTGTTTCAATAATTACAAGAAATTGTCTTTACATGTAATTAGAAAAAATAAAATACTATTTAAAAGAAAAAAAATTAATGAGAATTGATGGTTTTAGTACTGTTTTCTTCCAGTCTTTCATGCCTTTTTCAAAATTTGTAGAGAAGAGTCTCAGAAATAATCTCATGGTATAGACACAAGTCTTATCTGTTTCTCAGAAAACATATTTACAGACTGGCTAATACTGGAAAACTGACACCAGACAATGAGACAGTATCAAGTATAGCCACAACAGAAAAGACACACAAAATGGGCCATTAGAAGAGAAAGTATAGACACTACATGTCTCTCTGGGCTGCCTTGCCTGAATTATAGGGGAAAAACAATAGAATGTCCATGGGGAAAGCATCCAAAAAAGTCTTAGAGTGTGTTCATAGTTGTTTCAAAACCCTAGAGAATCTAAAAGGGTTGTTTTTCCTTTCCAAGGATTTGGAAAGAAAGAAAATTTCCCAATAGCATGTTTCAATTAAAACTCATCAATGGGGAAATTCTGCTTTTCTTCCTCCTAAATTCCATATCTCATATGAACATACACACACACACACACACACACACACACACCACAACACCCCATGCCTCAAATTGTAGCAAAAATGCAGCTCAGATATAGCAATTTTGGATTGCTCTGTGTAAAGGTCAGCAAGCTTACATCTCTTTGCTTCCTTTCTTCTTAATAGTAACACAGATCATCTTTGATAAAAATATGAGAAAGAAATCTTGTAGGCTTTCACACATGGTTTTCCATAGCAGACCATATAGAACATTTGTTTGAGATGTGTAAAGAATACAAGATCCAGGTGAATCTATTGTACATTGAAACAGAAAGGAAGGAAGGAAGGAAGGAAGGAAGGAAGGAAGGAAGGAAGGAAGGAAGGAAGGAAGGAAGGAAGGAAGGAAGGAAGGAGGAAACAAAAAAAAACATCATTCAGCAGAGCAAATGCAGCCTTTTAGACCTTCCTAAAATAAAGTGTTTTATCATTCATATGCTTTTATGTAACCCACAGCTTGGTTTTCCTTCTACCTCCACCACCAACCCCTGCAAAAAACAAAAACAGGACTGACTCTGGACTCTGGACTCTGGACTCTGGACCATGATGTCACTTCTATGGAGAGTGGGGGAGAACCCAATGTAAATGTAATTTCTACTTAGATGGATTTTTCCTTTGATGGTCTTTGGTTCCCACTCAGTCACATATTTCATTAATATTTCCATGAATTTCCTGGAACTGAAAAGAAATGGGATCTAGGAAGATCATCATACTCAATGGAGCAATTAAAATCCCAAGGTTTTGTAAGGATGTGACGTGAGAGAACAATAAAAAAAGAGAATAAATGACAATATATTGAGTTGAAGGTACATGGCTCATCAAGGAGGGGACCACCTTCTTTTCTGGAAATCTATGTCAGGGATGTCATTGTAGGACTGGCTGGTGACAATGGCATAGATAAGGGAAAACTTTGTATGCGGACTAGGTAGCACAGTGATAGAGAGCTCAGAACTTGTGGTTAGGAATACCTTAGTTCAAATGGAGCCTCAAATACTTAGTAGCTGCATGGCCTAGAACAAGACACTTAATCTCTTATTTGCCCCAGTTTTCTTACCTATAAAATGAGGATAGTAGCACCTACTACCCAGGATTGCTTGAAGTTCAAATGAGATAATGATTGTAAAGTACTTAGCATAATGCCTGGCACATAGTCAACTACGTAAATATTAGTTGTCACCGTTATCTTTAAAATTATGATTAAGATTATTGGATATAGCAGAGATGTTGTACCTGAATATGAATTGGTGCATCCCAGACCATGGTAACTAGAGTGAATAAGAGTGAAACAACTGTCTACTTCTCCCCTTGACACTTTGAATATAGTGCCTGGATGGTGGAGTTGTGGAATCATTGACAAGATTATTCTGAATTACTGTTGAGGAAGTGGTTAACCCTTTACCAAAGCAGTTTGCAACATTTTGAGGAAATGTAACATTGTGCTTGATTATTTTTCTGTTCCATGCCTTCAATATATCTAAACTAGAACATGAAAGGATTTTCTTTTGGGCAATAGGAATTCGAGTTCAAAGTCAGAATCTGAATGGGAAATTACAAGTAAACTATTTATAGAGATTTTCTAAGACATCAAACTTATGGGTAAGAATAAAATTTTAAGGTGAAGTTATGATAGATTTATGAGATATTATGTGTGAATGATTTACCTTTAAAAATTCTTAGACTAAATCAAGAGGAATTAGTATGAAGGTAAGGGATAGGAACTTCTGTATCATTGTTAAGGAAATCTTCCTATACATGGCACTACCAACTTAGTCCCTTTATTTGCCATGGGGTCTATCTATGCTTTGTTGTTGGAATTCCACCCCCTGCCTCACAGCTGGAGGGTTCCCTCTCTTCCTTTTCATATGGGGTTCAAAAACTCTCATTACATTAAGGTCATAGAATATTACTTAGTATATGCTGTTGTAATTCTATCTATTCAGCTAATTTTACAAATATAAATAACTGACAAAGGACAAGTTACCTTCTGGTAGTTTGTCAGCAGATCATAGAATAATAGGCTCTTGTGATAGGTTATTACAATAACAGTAATTTCAGTAAAGTGGTCTCCAACACAGAGTATGCTCCCCAAATCTTAGTTTTTAAGCTTATTATATGAATCCTCTTTAATATAATTCCCATTGATAGAGCCACATCTATGATAGTGAATCCTTTGAAAATACCATTAATAATTTGGCACAGAAAATTTTCTTTTCCAGATCTTCAGTAGTCTTGGCTGCTAAGGAGACAAGGGCTTCAGTACCTGCAGAAGGACTTGAGAGGTCACATCTCCACAAGGGTTGCTCCTTTTTTCGTTGAATGATGAAAAGAACATGAGGAAACATCAGGGGATGGAAAAAATTGATTCCATGATCCATCTTGAACTGGTATAATAACTGGATACAGAGAGTAAATGTAACCATTAATTCTTCTCTCAAAAAAGAAAGCATTTTCCATATATTTGCTTTAGTTGAGATGTACTTTTATAATTCAATCAAATTATACCTACATTTATTAGAAATCTGTTGTACATAACGTACAAATCAGAAAGGAATTCTGCTTCAAACCCTCCAACTCTCTTCTTAAGATGGAGAAACCTCCACTAATTCTTGGTGCAGATAACCATTTAATAAAGTAACTAGTGCCTATTTTATTCTCAGCTCCACTCTCAACTTTTCTAACTTTTCTTCTTCCTCATCAGTAACTTTTACCTTCTTATAGATTCTTTTCTCTCTTTTCTAGCTATCTTTATGAGTTGCTTTCTCCCATTAGAATAAATGTTTCTTGATTGTAAGGACTTATTTTTTTTTTATTTATATTTGTATATTGAGCACCTAACCTACTTACTGGCACATAGTGATTAATACATGTATAACTTATTTTTGCTCTGTGTATCGGGACTAGATATCATCTATCGGTCAATCATCTACCAAACTAGTATATTCAATATTCTCTCAAATTTACCTTTTTTTTTAATGTTAAACACATGCAATTCTTATATTTCCAGATTTATCATGCTGCACAAGAAAAATAAGACCAAAAGAGAAAATGAAAAAGAAAAAAAGCAAGCAAACAACAACAAAAAGATAAAAATGCTATGTTGTGATTCATATTCAGTCCCCACAGTCAGAGGATGTCCTAGATGCAGATGGCTTTCTCCATCACATCTATTGGAATTGGCCCAAAACACCTCATTGTTCAAAAGATCCACATCCATCAGAGTTGATCATAACTAAACCTACCATTTCAAACATAAACTCTTTATATATTTATATCTCTTTAAAGTTTGCAAAATTTTATATAACTCTTTAAAGTTTATATATTTACATATTTATATGTCTTTAAAGTTCACAAAATATTTTCCCTATTTCCTTAAGCTATTTCTCCTAATTAATATAACTTCTCTCCAGTTCTAAATTCGATATATACTCTAAATGTTTTGTTCCCTTCTCTAATTCATCCTATCCTAGTTTACCACTCCTCTGAACTGGAGTCTTACTGTCTATATATTTGCTGACTTTATATTCCTAAGTACCTTTTCATCCATATGTCTTCTCAAATAGGTTGTAGACTCTTGTAGAGTAGACATTGTGCTTCTCATGCCCTTTTGTATTCTCAGTACTTTTATAGGGTTAGTATTCAAGGTCAGTGAAGAATTAAAAAGTAAGGACATCATGTCCAGGTTCCATGTTATTTTTCTTTACAGCTTTTTTCAGATTTTAAAATTTGTATGGAGGTGGGAGGAAGGGAGGATTTTAAGTCAGTTATTTTATGTTGGTCCATTGGCAAAGAAATCATTCAAATACTACAGATGATCTTTTGTTTAAACTCTCTTCATGTGTATTATTCAGACCCCAGAATTACCACACTGACTTTAGAATGGTATTTGACTTAGCAGTTCAATATTCCACCTTCATGTAACATTCAGCTACAGTTACTCAATGATTTTCTCCTGCACAAAACAGTGACATAGTAGGCTTTGCATACTGCTGTTTGCCATGAAAACCTCTCTTTAGCGACTGAATTCTACTATGGTAAATGCTAGTATCCCACTGTCAAAATGAAAGCACATATTCTGCTTTTATACTAAAAAAATCAATAAACTAAAGGGTTTTAGGAAGTATACTTTGTAGTAAGGTTTATTTGGGTATCTATTAAGAATTGTCTAATGTATCAAAGCAAACTTTTTCTCTGTGTATACATACATATATATATATATATATGTGTGTGTGTGTGTGCATATGTATGTATATACAAATATATAGAGAGAGAGAGAGAGAGAGAGAGAGAGAGAGAGAGAGAGAGAGAGAAAGAGACAGAGAGAGACAGAGGCAGAGACACAGAGAGACAGAGAGAGAAAGAGAGAGAAGAGGAGAGGAGAGGATTGTACTAGGGACAGTATGGGGAAAATAAACTTATTTATTCTGAAGTAGAGATTAATTTGGGAGGGAGAAGTGGGAGAAAAAAAAAAGAAAAGATCTGAAAACTGAGAGAATGTCCATTAATCAGGTAATACCTGCTCAAATTGTGGCATAGGAATATAATGAAATATTATGCCATAAGAGATAACAAAACAGATATCAGAAAACCCTTGGAAATATGATGCAAGTAGATTGATCAGAATCAGAATAATTTATATAAGCCTAATAACATGGTAAACAAAATCATTATTTAAAAAGTTAGGAATTCTGGTTAAACCAATCATTTTCTAGAAGTTCTGTGATAAAGCATTTTATCCCACTCCTGACAAAGAGCTGATAGCCTCAAGGCCTGGAAAGAAGTATACTTTTTTGGTCATGACTGTGGTGTGAATTTATTTAACTTGTCTATACCTATATTTTTCGTGGTAGATCAGTTTTTAATTGGAAGCGAAGCAAGTGAGAAGGGTGATATAGAAAAATAAGAAGTAAAGCATAAAGAAGAGAGACATTGAAATGTTTTTAAAAGTTCATTGGAAAATAAAAGTAAATTCAGACATCACAGAGAAGTAGGATGGTTTTGAAAGTATTATTAAGCATCTAGGTGGTATAGTGAATGGTGTACTAGGTACAGTCAGGAAGACCTGAGTTCAAACCATTTTCAAATACTTCCTACTTTAGTGACTCTGAGTAAATGACTGCCTCAGTTTCTTCATTTATAAAATGGGGATAATAATAGCACCTACCTCTAAGAGTTGTTGTAAGGATCAAATGAGATAATAGTTGTAAAGTGCTTATTACAATAACTAACAGATAGTAAGCACTATATAAATGTTCCCTAGTATTATTATCATTTTATACTTATTATTTCATTATATACATTATTACATTATACACATTAAAGTAGTAAAAGACATGAAAAAGATTTACAATTTCATATACGATCCTCATTCTGCATTATAATTTGCTTGTAGAAATGTTCATTTCTGGTTTTGATATTTTAATTTAGAATTTTTTTAAAAAGCATATTAAAAAAAAAGATTTAAAAAGCACTGGTCTAGGAGTCAGGATACTTGTGTTCTAGTCTTCTCTCCATTACAGACTAGTTTCATGAACTTAGGTAAGGTCATGAGTGAACCTTACTTTCCTTCTCCATAAAAATGAGGGTATTGAATTAGATGAACCCTAAATCCCCCTCCAGCTTTAACAGTCTATGATTCTATTCTTTGTACCCTTGCACATATTAGCTTCTCAGTTGGCTCAGCATGAATAGTTTGATTGTATTTACTTGTCCAATGTAACCTGACTCTGCCACTCACCAATGTGTGACCTTAGCCAAGTCACCTTGACCCTCTAGGTCTCAATTTTCCCATTTGTAAAATGAACAAGAAGATCTCCAAGTTCCCTTCAATCTGAGAAAGTCCCAGGAACTCTTATTTGGATTATAAATGGGACTGCTGCATGGAGGTATCCAAGTAGCTTTTGCTTCAAAAATAAAATTACAAAAAGAATTCAGTAACAGGAACTCTGGTTGACTCAAATAAAATGTTCTTTGTAAAAACAAAAATCAAACTTTACTCTGTCACAAGTGATTAACCTAATGCTCCAACAATAGAGCAGTCATCGACAACTGAGGGGAAATAGAAGACTGAGGGAAAGGTGGATGAAAACTCTGTCTTTATTGCAGTCATTGTATCTCAGCCTTGTATTTCATTTGACAGTGATACTGGCCAGGGAGCTGCTAAAACTGTATTCTCTCCAGCTTTTTGGGTTTTGTTTTGTTTCCTTTGTTTTTGCAAGCTACTGGGTTAGTGATTTTATTTCAGTTCTATTTCAAAGTGTAGAAAAGAAGAAGGCATTAGAGCTGACTTGGTGGATTGTTTAGGAAAAGCAATGTGATTTTGAGTCAGGAAAATAGGGGAAGGGTCAGAGATGAGCTTTTGCTTCCCTTGGTGCATGCAGACTGATGAAGGAGATCCACATTTTTTTCATTATTGTAAGTGGGGATTTCTTGGTGTAAAATCTGGACCCCACTAGTCCCCCAGCTCACCCCAAACCTCTTCTTGAGCTTTCTCTAAAGTATATTGTTTTTCAAATATTATTTTACATACATACACATTCTGGTACCAACTGAATAACATAGGTCTATTTTAATCACTTAAAAGAAAAACATAAAAACAACCATGATCATATCGATCCAACCACATGTAGCCTGAGTTATTCACATTCCACAGACAAAACAACATCTTGTGGTCAGATTTCCAGTCTCTTTTAAGGAGAGTTCAAGTGACTAGGGGACTTGGAGAGAATTGTTGACACATGTTTAGTTTGAATAGGCTTTTCAGATGTCAAAGCTAGAAGTTTTAGAGAACACATAGACTCACCTCATTTAAAGGAAGGAGAATTAGTCTTAGACTTGCTTGCCCTAGATCAGGGCTTCTTAAACTTTTTCTATTCATAATTTCTTTTCATTTAAGAAATTTTTATATGATCCAGATAATAGGAATGTAAAACAGATATACAAATCAAACATTTACTGATAATAAATCACAATTTTGTAACTCCCATATTCAGTTACAAGATCCCTATATGGGGTTGCAAATCTCAGTTTAAGAAGTTGAGCACCTAGATCATATTAGCTAACAATTGGAACAATTAGGTTTTAAATCCCATTTCTCTGCTTCTACATCCAGCTGAGGTGGTACATTATATAGAGTTCTGGTCCCAGGTTCAAAGAAGACCTACGTCAAATCTAGCCTCAGATTGCTTATTTAATATCAGAGTCACCTTGGACAAGTGACTCAACTTCTCTTTACCTCCATTTCCTCAGCTGTAATATGGGGATAACAATAGCTCATACTTCCCAGGGTTGTCGTAAAAATTAGATGAGAAAGCATTTACAAAGCTTTTAACACAGTATATGATATATAATAGGTACTAGTTACTTATTGTACTAAAGATATAATTTACTTTTAAAAAACCTTTTTATTATTTTATTATACTAAAGATATAACTTACTTTAAAAAAAAAAACTTTCATGAGTTACAGGCAATAAACAAACAACAAACACCCACATTAGTCAAGGAATTGTTCCCTATTGTTTCACTTCATAGATTAAATAAATTTGGTGGATAAAAAGAAGAATTATACAATGTGAGCTTCTAAAAATCCATAGGACTAAAATTTATTTACCTGGAAGAGACCTCAGAAACTATTAGGGGACTAGACGCTGCTTTAAGTTCTTAATTTTTGTGATAAAGAATTTAAGGCCCAGGAAAGATCTTATTCAAGGTCATTCAAGCAATAACTTTCAGATATGTTATTTGAATACAAGTTCTTGAACTTTTAAAACCAGTAGGTTAATGCCAGAGGCAATATTTGAATATGTTTGTGCTTGTGTTTGTATAGTGATTATCTATGAAGTTTAACCAACTTTTACTATACTGTAAATACCTTTTGACCTAATGATATCACAATTTGGTCTATACTTAGAAAAAGATTAAAGAAAAAGGGGGAAAATGTTATCTGGACAAAAATATTTATAGAAGTTTCTCTTGTATAAAACTGCATACGTTTTGATCCAGCAATACAACTGCTAGGTTTATACTCCAAAGATACCCCTTCCCCCCCAAAGGGAAAAGGGCCTATTTGTACAAAAATATTTATAGCAGCTCTTTTTGTAGTGGCTAAGGATTAGAAATCAAAGGAATGCCTATCAATTTAGGAATGAACAAACAAGCTGTGATATGAAATATTATTGTGCTATAATACATTACAAGTATTATAGCACATTACAAGTACGATGATTTCAGGAAAGCCTGTAAAGATTTGAATGAACTGATGCATAGTGAAGTAAATAGAACCAGAAGAACATTGTACACAATTAATAGCAATATTGTTCTATGAAGAACTATTAAGTATTTAGCTTTTCTTAACAATAGAGTGATCCAAGACAATCCCAAAGAACTGATGAGGAAGCATATCTGTCCCCAGAGAAAGAACTGATATTGATTGAATGCAGACTGAAGTATTTTATTTTTCACTTTCTTTCTTCCTTTGAGTCTTCTTGTACAAAATTACTAACATGGAAATGTTTTACATGATTGCACATGTATAACCTATATCTGGTCATTTGGGGGAAGGGGAAAAGAGAGAAAGAGAGATAGAATTTGAAACTCAAAACTTTAAGTAAAAATATTTAAAAATTTAAAAAGAAAAAGGAAAAAAGAAGTTCCTCTTGTATTCCCAAAGAACCATAAACTAAGGGAGAACTCATGGATTGGAAAATGGCTAAATAAAATATGCCATATGGATATAATGAAATACTAATATGTGCATATAAGAAATTTTCAGAGAACACTAGAAAGACTTATATGAGCTGATGCAGATTGTGAATAGAATCAGAAGAATGAAGTATACAGTAACAACAATTATTGTTCATCCTTAGTTCTCCAAGGCAACCAATGACATCATGAAGATGGTTTTATGATTTGCAAGTGAATTGGACTTAAGAGATGTAGTGCTGAACAAAGTTATCAGCCTCACTTTTCCAGTCATCAGAGCCCAATGGCAAGACAAAAGTTGGGACAACTGGCAATGGTTCCAATAACAAGAATAACAAGACAAACAACTTTGGAAGAATTAAGAACTCTTATTAATGAAATGACCAATGTGATTTTAGAAGCCCAATGATGAAGCATGCTACTCATCTCTTGGATGAGTGATGATGGATTCAGGTTGTAGAGCTAAACATATTTTTTGGATATGGCCAATGTGGGAATTTATTTTGTCTGTACCCATTTTTACAAAGATCTTGTTTTTCTTCCAATTCAGTGGGGGGCAATCAATGGGAGGCAGAGAAACTGAGTCTTGTTTATTGAAAAATAAAATTTAATTCAAAAAAGAAATTCAAGAAGTTTTAATTATATACCTCCTCTGTATACAGGATACTCTGCTGTAAAAAGCAATCTTTTATCATTTACATTATGTACTCATCATGTACAGCCAAATCCTATTTTCTTCAGTGCTAAGTAATTGCTAAAAGAGCAGCTCATTAAAGTAATTTACTCAGGTGTAAATGACCAAATTGATCCTCTGAGTATTTTAATTATAAAAAAATAGATAATTAATAAATGAATCTCTAACGGTGGACTTTCCTTTGTGGGGGTTGTATATGTGTTAAGGAATACTAAGAAAAGCCTACCTACCTACCTACCCTGGGTTGTACTTTTGCATACAATAATATATATTTTTTATTAAGTGATTCAGTACTGAAGATAAATTCTTTAAATCTTCAAATCCCTTACATTCAAAAAGGCCTTTTTTTCATTATCTTTCATAATACTTTCTTGATTCATCCAAACCCAGTTTTTATTCCTGCTTTTTTAGTCAATAAGAGCCCGTTCAAATGGAATAAGAGAACCAGCTGTGGCAAAGTCAAATCATATTTGGAGGGTGAATGAAGTTCATGCATTTTTGGAAAACAAATTGGGGACTTATTGGCAGTCCCCAAGCCTCAGTGAAATAGGTAGGAATAGCAACATAATCTATAACATTAGAGGATTTATAGATGGAAGGGTCCCTAGAAGATCCAAGGGTCCAACTCATTCATTTTACAGAACAGGAAACTGAGGTCTGGGAATGTTAAATCATTTAAATTAAGATTACACAGGTATAAAGTAGTAGAGTTACAGTTTGAATCCATGTCTTTGGATTCTATACTCAGTATTATAAAAAGTATAATAAGAATAACTGTTTAAAGATTTTTCATTGAAACTTTATATGTAATTGCCAAAAAACCCCAACTGGAAACAATTTAAATGACCAACAATAAGAGAATGGCTAAATAAATTGTGGTTCATTATTGTGACAGAATACTAATGCAATTAATAATGACAAGTCTTAAGAAATTCAAGGAAATCTGGACCTTTATAAAACAATGAGAAGTTCAACACAAGAATGTTGAACACATACATTAACTACAATCACATGTTGATGTGGATAAATGAACAAAAAAGTCCCAATGGAGATTTGGTGGAAGGGACTGAAGGAGTTTTATAATACTTAGTCCTTTGAAATTAATTCATTAAAATCTAAATAGTAGCTAAGAAAATTTAGTGTTGTTTTTTTTTTTAATATTCAAGGTTAAAATTTCCATTAAACATTTTGGAAAGAAAGGACTAAAGCAATGGCCTGGTGATTTCATCACCTGCTATATGAAAAGTCCACTTCTATTCTTATTTTTTTTCCTGAGGCAATTGGGACTAAGTGATTTGCCCAGGGTCACACAGCTGAGAAGTGTTAAGTGTCTGAGACCAGATTTGAACTCAAGTCCTCCTGACTTCAGGGCTGGTGCTTTATTCACCAAGTCACCTAGCTGCCCTGAAAAGTCCTCTTCTATATGCTGGAGAAGATTCAAAGTTTAGATACAACACAATCCTTGACATCATCCAGCTTATGATCTAGCTGAGAGAGTTCCGTTCAATTGTCCTTTGGAGAATATTTTGGTGATAATGTTTTTATTCAGATAAAAGAGCTTTAGAACTGGACTATGTATGTAACCGTGTATGTAACTGTATGTTACATTTACTGTAACTATATGTAACTTTACCCTTCTGGGGCTCAATTTCTTCATCTATTAAAAAAAAATTCCAGGAGTACAAGACAATATCAAGTTAGTTTCATTTGAATCAGTCTTTTTAGATGGAAAGTAGATCTATTATGGGAAGACTAACATCAAATTCATCATCATCATTGTAGTCATCATCATCACCACATTTATACGTTGTAGATGAGTCAGTTAATGATGTCCACCTTGAACTTTGTTTCACAGTTTGTTGAGAACTAAAAATATTACTTATGTAGATGATCTCATCTCTCCTTCCAAACACAAATCTCTGATTAAATTGAAGTAATTTTCTCTTTTTGAATTTAGGCAACAATAATAAAGCCTTGTCAATTTAAGGCTTGTACAGTAGTATATAAATATTAATGTATGTAAAGAATATATAATGTATGTCCCTCAATTGATTTTTCAATCAATCAATGCCATGGATTATATTTTATCTCCATTTTATAGATGAGAAACTGAGACTAAGAAAAATTAAATGACTTCCTTGGGGTCACATAGCTAATAAAGTAGCTCCAAAATTTAATGGTCAGCCATTGTAGTACCCACCTTCCTCAAAAATGTGTGTGCACATATGTGTGTGTACATGTGCATGCACATGTGTCTATGTGGCTGTGAATGTAGAGTAGTCAAAATGTAGTTTTTCCAGCCCTGGTAAGCATCAACAGAAACCATCAGCCCCAAATGACCAGTTTTAGTAAAAGAAAGTGCAAAATTCCTGTGGTGAGGCTCCTGAGTGCCAGTGCATGTGGACAGCTGTCTGTACATATTTTTGACTGTTTCTATTTTCAGAATGATTTAATGTTTGGGGGGAAATTGTTACAAAAGGACTTCACCCCCCACACACTTCCAACAGGTTGGTTTAGTTTAGTAATTAGTAATCACAATATGTGCTGGGATAATTATCCTCAAAAGTCTAAAGAAAAACACAGATGTTTTTAAAGCTGCAGGATAGAGTTTTTTACTTTTCAATTGTAATAATTTAACATATAAAATGAAATAGATGTGGCTTTTCCTGGAATTTTATTTTCAAGGTAGATTAAGGAAGACTTTGCTTTCAGTGAAGAGAATAACAAGTAAATAAATAAATAATTTTCGGACCCTAATGAGATGTAAGAAGAGAGAGATTAAAAGAAATACATTTTATTTTATGCTCTCTGGATTTAGGCTGAACCTCTCCCTAGAAGTGAATGCTTCAACAATCCAAAAAACAAAAACATATACTGAAGCTATTACTCTTTGCAAGACACTATGCTAGACTCAAAAAATAAGCTCAGTAAATCATTTTGTATTAGGTGAAACATCAGAAAATTTAGGATCATAGACACAAAACTAAAATGAATTTCTGAGACCTTTCTTTTATAAATAAGTAAGCTGAGGCCCAAGTTAAGTGGCTTACCTAAGGTCACAAAGGTAGTAAATCATAGAAATGGGATTAAGACACTGGTCTTTTCACCAGTGAGTAGAATTAACACTGTACCTCATATTGCCGCCTCAATTTTCTTATCCTAAAATAATTCATGATATTGAAGCCCTAGAGTAAAACAGGTCATTGATTACCTATTTAGTTTTTAGTGCCTTTTATGTTCCCCATATTGTATTAACCAAATAGTTGAAATATACACACCAAAAAGCTGAACTACAACCAAGGTTGCCTAGACAAACTGAAAACAATGCAAGAATTTTATGGCTTTACTTCTATTGCTTCCCATGCCTTGATCAGACTTTTCACCTCTCCTCATTAAATTCCTTTCTCTCTTCCAACCCCACTTCAGCTGCCATCTATTCTATGATCTTGATCCTTGAAATGAAAGTGATCTCTCTGTCCTCAGATTTCCCAGGATATTTTGTGTGGACCTTAACTTTGAACTCATCATCCCTCAGTAGTTATTTGTGTATGTGCCTTTTCCCTGTTAGGCCAATTTTTTCTTAAGAGAAAGAACACAGCTGGGTCAGCTAGGTGGTGCAGTGGATAGAGCACATCCCTGAAGTCAGGAGGATCTGAGTTCAAATCTGACCTCAGACACTTAACATTTTGAGCTGTGTGACCCTGGACAAGAAACTTAACTCCAATTGCCTCAGGAAAAAAAAAGGAAGAAAGAGAAAGAAAAGAAAAAGTAGACAGAGATGAGAAAAAATTCTCATGCTAAGAAGGCAGAATGTGGATGGTATCCCATCAAAGGGAAGAATGAAGACAGGTAGAAGAATCAAGAAGAGCAAAGGGAAGAACAACATTTTCAAAAGAAGAAAGTTATTAAAAAAAAAAAAAGTATTGAGAGGTGCAGATGCACCAAGTTGGATGAGGACTGACAATAAGTCACAGATCTAGAAGTTTCAGTGAAATGTTCAGATCAAAAGCCAGACATCAGGGAATTAATAAATGAGGGCAGTCAGGGCAATGTTTGCTACAACTGTTTCTAAGGATTCTGTAGAGAAATGAGAGATTGAGGATGATAATTTCAAGGAACAAATGAAAGTGATTTTTTTTTGCTTGTGTTTAAAGATATGGGATATCGGTCAAGGTATCAGTAGGAAAGAAACCTATAGAGAGGAAAAGATTAAATATGAGAGTTAGGCAATAATCATATTATCTTTAATATCCATAATATAATCATAATACTGGAGGAGAATGGAAGAAATAGAGATAATTTGACCTTGGTAAGGTAAAGCATTCTTATTTTCTCCAAGTTAGCAATAAAAAAAGAAAATATGAGTGAAAATGAAGGAGAGTTTTTTGAGGTAAAAATAGAGGAAAAGAGGGAGCTCAATGGATGACCTTTTCTTCAGTACAGTAATAGGCAAGGATAGCATTTGCAAGGGGCAAGGAGAAGTTGTTGAACAATTTGATGAGTAAACAGAAACACTGCCACAGCTGCTGAGAGCAATGAAATCTCCAGGGAAACAATCAAGAAAGAATAAAAAGTTTGTGATGCATCAGGAATGGCCTAGCTTGGATGAAATAGCACAGAACTGCAGCTGGCTCAATAGACATGGTGGTGTGACTTCTTCCAACACTCATTCAGAAGTTTAGGAGTTTAAGTAGATAAGGTAGAGACAACCCAAAGTTCGACTGTAAGGGCATACATGGAAGTAGATCAAATAATAACCTGAGGACAATATATACTTGAACCATTCAACTATGGAGTTAGAAATGTGAAGAAAAGAAAGAGAACCTAGAATAGAAGAGATGAGAAAATTTTCAGAGTCAAAATCAATTATGGATGATGGTGAAAAAAGGAATGATCACTCCTATTGGTTTCTATAAGTAGAGCAAATGTATGGAGAGTTTAAGGGATTGGTAAAATGACAAAAAAGGATGTTTAAGGCTTTATCAATGTATATCTTGGAATTCCTAAGTATGAAGGCGGGGACTGAATTAGAAAAAAACAAAACTAAAGAAATAAAAAAAGATTATTAACCAGGTCTTGAACTCCTAAAAGGAGTCCACTTGATTGTAGAATGCAATATATCTGAATGAAGTGAACCTCAAAGGAGGAACAGTCACTGAGTAAGATTGACAGACTCTGGAAGTCTCAATGAGGAGCACAAAATAGCTCAAGGCCTTCTACTGGGACATGAGAAAAAGAATAAATAGATCTAAAGAGGGGTGTCACTGAGTCAGCATCTTCCTAATTGAACTTAATTTCTGTGAGCACAAATAGATGGAAAGAGTGTGAAGAGAAGTGACGAAGCATGATGGGAAGATTTTTAACTGTAAAGTTGCATTGAAGAATGCTTAATAGACAGGGAGAACTTTCTATAGACTGGGGAATGACAGGACTGAGCTGGGAGGGAAAAGAGTAGGAGGCAGACAAGAGAAAGGATTTTTACCCTAGAAGCCAATGACACTGAGGTTTTAACGAAAGTAATTCCATAGCTCAAATGTGTTAAAAAAAAAAAAAAAAAAAAAAAAGTTTAACCCTATTGAATTCCCTATTTAATTATACCTAGGCAGAGAAGTGGCATAGTAAGTAGTATAAGTAAGAATCTAGAGTTGGGAAGACTTTACTTCCTGAGTTCAAATCTAGCCTCAGACACTATGTGACCTTGGTCAAGTCACTTAACTCTGTTTGCCTCAGTTTCTTCTTCTGTAAAATGATATGGAAAAGAAAATGAGAATCCACTCCAGGATCTTTGCCAAGAAAACCTCAAATAGATTTACAAAAAGTCAGACACAACTGAACAACAAAAATTTAATTATATAATTCCTGAAGACAAGAGATCGGTCATATATATATATATATATATATATATATATATATATGTCAATTAATCACCTTTATTGTATAACACAGTGCTAAGCTTCCAGAAGATATTCACTAAATAATTGCTGAATGAATTTGAATCCCATCATTCTCCTGGTGTTTATACCTGGCTCTTTTATGATGCTCCTGACTATCCAAGTGAGGTGTATGAAAAGATGCCTCTCCTTCCAAGCATAAATAGAAGAAAAAAATGAGGTTTTCTTAAAGACCTACAACACACCAGGCATTGTGCTAGATTCTCACAGAGCAGTGAGGATATAAATATGAAAAAGAAGCAATCTCTGCTCAGAAAGGCCACAATATCTTCTCATCCCACGTTCACATAAGTGAATTTAGGGCATATACAAAATGAGAGTATGGCACAAAGAACAGAATGATGGACTTGGAGGCAGAGGATCTGGGTTCCCATTTCTCTTATTTTTTACCTGCTTGATCTTATATCTGGATTGTTAACTTGTCCAGCCTCAGACCTTTGTTTGGAAAATGAAGAAAAGAAACTAAATAGCTTCTTTGCTCCCTTCCAACTATAAATATATGCTTTAAATATCCAGTGGGATTGGAGGGGAGGACCCTAACAAAATGGGAAAGGTCTCTTGAAGTAGGGAAGACAAGCTGAGCATTGATGGGAGCTAGGGATTCAGAAGCAGACCATTCCAAGCACGGTGAGTAGCCTGTGCCAATTATGCCATGCGGTGGGATCTGGAATGTTGTATATGAGGAAGAGAGAGTAGCCTGGCTTGTCTTGTGTGTTTCTTTTGGAGCATAATTATTTATACCACAACCAGTACAGATTTCTATTCTTGTCCAGGTGGTAGGATCGGGCCTATGTGTCTATCTATTATACATCAAAACTGGATTCTGAATTCCAGTTTTGAAACTACTTGTGTAAAAGCAAAGATACATCTCCAGCTAGCAGAAGTCAACCTTTGTTTTTCCCTGATAATATCATCCCTCTCCCTTCCTAGAATGGGCTGGAACTGAAGAACTCTATGGGAAAAGAAGTACAACTAGTGAAAGAAAATGATGCTGCTCATTTCTCAAATTATGATGCTAAATGGCCAATTTAGAGCAATTTAGTGGCACTTTGAGGCTATAGAGCAAAAAATTCATCACAGACGTGACAGTTGACAGCTTTCTGATTCTCTAGGAGAGTGCCGAGGAGAATGAAACCACATGCTATAATCTTCATCCAGATTTGACAGTTTAATGACCTTTCTCTGACCCACCAAAGTTCTGTAGGGTAACATAAAAAAAGATGAGTTTTTACTTTTGCTCAGTGCATCATACAATTCACTCTCTTTTCCCCACTTTTTGATGATTCAAAGATGATTCATGTGTCATTTTTCCCAGAAAACATTTGCACTGAATGATATTCACATATGGTCACAATTACATAGGGACTAATATGATTACCATTTTTGACCAGAAATTTTAGCTCAATGAAATAGTAAATAGTCATCTGCACTAGACTCTGACTGACAGGAAAAATAGAGAATCCTGCAAGAAGTCTTAGAAACCTTGGCTCTTTTTTTTAAACAATCTCTTTTCTGACAGAGAACCTATATTTAAACAGTAGAAACTTTCCTGAAGGGATATAACATAATGGCAATTCTGCCTTACATGGTATAACACAGGCTGATCAAAAAAAAAAAAATAATCAACTACCTACTAAAGGCACAGAATTATTATAATAGGCACCAAGGATGAAAAGAGAAGATGCAAAACAAGTCCTGTTCTCAAAAATCTCATATTCTACTGTGCAAGATGTAACTGTAAACATAGAGGGCAAGCTGCTTCAGGTAATGTACTGGGAAAAAGAATAAATAAATATTGATGGAATTGAATTGTGATTAAAAGTAGTGTGGTCTCAATCCCTGTATGAGTCTTAGACCCATTCCCAGACTTTTCAGTCCATCAGCTAGTCTGTGAACAAGAATTTTAATGTAATTTTTTTTTTTTTTATGTAGGAATAACTTTGTAGTGCATGAAGTGCTGGGCTTGCAATCAGGATGATTTGAGTTCAAATCCAATCTCAGATAACTGACTGTGTGATCCTGAGCAAGTCACTTAATCTGCCTGCCTCAGTTTATTCAATTGAAAATGAGGAGAAAGATAGAAGTTGCCTCACAATATTGTTGTGGGGATCAAATGAGATAATATTTATAAAGTTTAACTAAGTGCCTACTATGTGCCAGACACTGGGCAGCTTACCATTCCTGGTATAAATTAGGCAGTTAATAAATTCTTTTTATAATATTTTGTTTTAATAAATGTTTCCCCTATTTAAATACTGGCGATACAAAGAAATGGGGGAAAACATAGTCCCTGTAATTGGCGATTTCACATTCTAATGGGGAGGACAAAATATGAACAACTATATATATACAAGGTAAATATTGTTGACTCATTTCAGTCATGTCCAACTCTTTGTGACTCCATTTGAGGTTTTCTTGGTAAAGATACTGGAATGGTTTGCCATTTCATTCTACAGCTCATTTTACAGGTGAGGAAACTGAGGCAAACTTGCTTTGGGGGTCACATAGATAGACCAGATTTGAACTCATGAAGATGAACCTTCCTGATTGCACAACCAGGACTCTATACACTATGGTACTACCTAGTTGCTCTGCAAAATGGGTAGATACACGATAAATGGGAAGTAATGGGAGAGTACTGTAGAAGGTGATATTTTAATTAAGTCTTGAAGGAAGGTAGACAGGAGGAAAAACATTTCAGGTATAGGGAAGAGACAGTAAAAAGACACAAATGCTATTTTTTGTTGTTAGAATAGAATACCCAGATGCAAAGAAAGACAACTGTCATTGGATCTTAGAGTAGGTGGAAAGAAATAAATTTTAGGAAGAATGAAAAAGTAAGAAGATCCAGGATGTAAAGGACTTTAAAAACCAAACAGACATTTATGTTGGATCATGGAGGCAATAGAGAACCAGTGGAGTTTAATAAGGAAGATGTATGGGCAGGTCAGAGCTGTTCTTTAACAAGATCATTTTGAATGTGATGTGGATCTAAGTGGAGGATGAATGGGAGTAGGAAGAAACTTGAAGCAGGGAGATTTTAGAAGGCTTTTATAGTAATCCAAGTGTGAGGAGGCAAGCCTGCCCCAGGACAATTGCTGTGTGAGTGGAGAGAAAGGGAGCCAGGGGATGGACTTAGAGGAGAGACTTGAAAGAAATGACAAGACTTGATTAATTATTAAAATATGTTGTGTATTATGAGTATATATATGTGTACACACACATACATATAGACATACACACACACTCACAATATCCCTGTGAGTTAGCTACTATTATTATTCTCATGTTCCAGATGAAGAAATTGAGCTTGAGAGATGTTAAATGTCTTCCCCAAAGTCATAGTATTAGCAATGTAATTAATTAATATATTAATATTAATTATATACTCACAATATATCTGTGTATATGTACACACATGTAAATATATGTGTATATGTATGTATATATGTATGTATATGGCTCTTTGCAGCCTTAAAGCCCTGTATGAAAGCAGCAGTCAATAGACATAAAAGGATATCTTTTAGAATCATTTCTTTGTAACCATAAAAATCATGTCATTTAGCCCATCTATTCATGAAGCTTCTCCAGCTCTGGGTCCAGGTGTAGCTCTGGTCTCTCATGTTTTCATACTACCTAGACCTGTCTCCTACCTGCTATCACCTGCCTCCTAATTCTAGTCTTTTAACCCTCCTGCAACCCTCCCTCTAGCCCTTACATCTCTTCTCTCCAAAAATCTTTCCAACTCAGGAAAACTGACCAGCAGCTGATTCCCTCCGTGGATGAATCCCATTAATGAGAAAGAAGAGGACAGTGGAAGTGGGAAACAATTTGCTTTGAGATCTCTCTCTAGAAGTGGTGCTTTTTTTGATTGATTCAAGTGCCTTAATAGATAGAAAGTGAAGCTTCCTGAAGAAGAATTGGACAACTCACTGCTTCCCTCTTCATTGCTTCATGTTCCTTCTAGTTTTCTACACTCCCTTAAATGGCATGATGTCCATTGTCATTTGAATTTGGACAATAAAAGTGAAAGAGAATTCTTGAAGGGGAAAATCACCCCTAGTGATCTTGGATAAAACAAACACTGGGGATTCTCCATTTCTAACTTTGCAGGTGGGGCTGGCTCCCTGAGTGCTGACTTATTCTCAGAGCTCAGTTATGGAGAATGATTCCAAGCTCCCTAGGTGTTGACATACTGTCAGAAAAAATGTGTTTGTAACAGAAAATGGATCGGTAATAAATAGACAATTGGTCAGAGAAAAGTGTCAAGGTTTTGACCAACATAGTTTCATAGTAGTGGTCTGGAATCAGAAAAACAAACAAACAAACAAAAAACATGAGCTGACTTCAAATACTTACTAGTTGCATGACCTTGGGAAAATCAATTCAATAAGCATTATTAAGTATTTTTTATTAAGACATTTCTATTAATTTATTAAGACCTATTTCTGTTAATGTCACACACACACACACACACACACATATTACAAATACATATACACACACAGTCTTCCCGTCACTTAGGTTTGCAGGTTCTAAGCCTAGAAATCATATCTAATGCTTTCTTTTCCTTTATCTTCCATTTCCAACTAATCACAAAGTCCTGTTCATTGTTCCATTTCTGTTTATTTACCCCTTCATGTGGATAGTACAATCCTAATTCATGCTCACATCAGGCTTCTGCCCAAGTTATTGCAATATCTAACTACTCTCTTTGCCTCCAGTATCTTTCATTCAGTACATTCTACAATATTGCTAGCATAATCTTCCTAAAATATCACCATATCACATTCACTCAAACAGATCTATAATTTCATCAGAATGAGTATTCCATTACATGCTGCAGATCACAATCCATCTCTATCAGAATATCCAATGGCACTCTTGGCCATATCTACCCAAAAGTTCAATATTGGTGCCTATGCAACTTGATTAGGGTTTTCCTTGATTTCTTGTGATGTAAACATCATCATCATCAACATCATCAACATTATATCATCATCATCTAGTGTTTAAACAGCTTTTTAAAGTTTGAAAAGTATTTTGCTTATGTCACTTCATTTAATTAGTACAACTCTGAGAGGTAAATGGTACTATCATCTCTATTTTACAATTGAAAAACATTGAGACAAACAGAAATGAAGTAACTTGACTGAACTCAGAATTTCCAGACTCATGGCCCAGTATTCTATGCACCATGCTATCTAGCTAAGGATGCCAAACACACCAGTGGAGCACACTGACTGATTGATAATCCTCACTTTTCTTATATGACTAAATTCACCTTTATTTTGGTTTACATATTTTTTCATATTCTTTATAATTGATGACTTATAATACACTATAGTCCTTTGTGGCACGTACATGGCATAATGAATAGAGTCAGGAAGACTCATCTTCCTGAGTTCAAATCTCAGCTGTTTAATCCTGAGTAAGTCACTCAATTCTGTTTGCCTCAGTTTTCTCATCTGAAAAATGAGCTAAAAAAGAAAATGACAAATCACTTAAATATCTTTGCCAAGAAAACCCCAAATGGGGTCACAAAGAACTGGACATAATTGAAAGGACAAGTGATCTTCCTAATTAGGAACTTTTTCCATATGATCCATGGATTACAACAATTTAGAAAGAATTGAAAATGCATTTCTTGTCACCACTATGCTAAAAAAAATCTCTAATTGTTTTCCATTATCCAAAATTTGACCCCATTTTTACCTTTCCAAACTTATTTCCAACTATTCCACATTTAATATCACATTTTATTCCTGCCATATAGCAGGAACTTAATAAACATTTATTGATTCATTAATTGCTGGGACTTATCAACCATTCTCTAAACATGATCAATTCTCCCTTGTTCCTACTTTCACTCCTCATGGTCCTTTTGAACTTCGCTTATTCTTCAAAGCCCTTGATCAAATGCTGTTTCCCTCCACCAAGACTTTCCTTATTATAAGATGCCTAATTATTCATTCTAATATAAAAACTATTTTCTACTTAAACTTCTCTAGATCTTTTTTTGAATCTCGCCTATTGTGCTTGTTCAGTTATAGAGATAGTAAAATGCAAAAGTTCTATATGTGTGTTAGATGTTATGATGCTATTCTCTCTACTTATCTCAAGTTACTTAAGGGTATTTAATTGTATTAATCTTCTCTGAATGCACATAGACAGCATTAAGCCTTACATATGGGGGGAGTCAATAAATATTTACATTCAGGCCCTGGCACATAGTAGATACTTAATAACTGCATTTTAACTTGAAGTTGAATGAATAAATGGACAGATAAATGGATGGACAAATTAATACTTAACACTAGAATTAACCTCTTCCTCTCAAAACAGATAAAAAATCTTCCCCTAGAAGTTTTGTAGTCATACAAGACCTCAAACCATTTGAGATTTAATGGATAGGTGTCATTCTAAAGTTGCTGCACCATATCACTATAGTTTTAACCTACTTGTTTTTGCTTTTTCAATTATATGCTCTATTTCTAAATATCATTAAATTAGATTTTTCAGTCAAGTCTTCATAACTCCACTTGATAAACGCATTTGGGGTTTTTGTGGCAAAAATATTAGAGTGATTTGCCATTTCTCTCTCCAGTTCATTTTGCATATGAGGAAATTGAGTCAAATAGGATTAAGTTACTTGTCCAGAGTTACTCACCTAATAAATGTGTAAGGACAGATTTGAACTCAGATGAGTCTTCCAACTCTAGATCCAGCACTCTAATCACTGTATTACCCAGATGCCCTATATCACCAGATACAGATCTGTCGATTAGATTACCTCCAAAATAAAGAGGTTAGATAAAAGTGCAAATTTTCATTTTCCTAGATATTGGACAATCCAATCAAGTGAGAAAATCCAGGAGGCAGTGTACTAAAATAAAGAGTACTGGACTGGGACACAGGAAATATTTGGGTTTTTAGGACCATGTCTTAAGAGTCAGAAGACCTGGATTTGAATACCAGCTCTTTTGCTTCTGATCTGTGCAACTTTGGTCAAATCACTTCTTCCTTGGGCCCAAGGTTCTGTTTCCATAAAATATAGGGACTGGACAAAACCATTCCCAAGGACCCTCCCAAATCTATCTATGAGTCACCACATGTTGGTTGAGTCTATGATGTCCTCAGCACAGTTCCAACAAACCAGGGAAAGACACACCCTTTCAGCCTGTTTCAGGGTAAAGATCAAAACGTCCAGGAAGGTCTGTGCATTGATAGATTCTATTTATGGCTTTTTCTGTTACAGAATGAAGCCACATGAATAAAAACCACTTAATTTTCAATACCAGGAGGTTTCTTTTAAAGTATAATATAGGTGGAAAGGGAAAAAAAAAAAACCAAAACAGCTGCAATTTAGTTTCTTTCTCGTTTTAAACTCAGACCTTAAAACCTCAACATTTGCCTGTCTACCAAAAGTGCATAAACTTTATTTTATTTTTCTTTCCAATCACTTAGTGACTGTGTGTAATTTAAAACCAATCCACAAAATATTGGTTAACAAGTGATTCCCTCTTTCAAAATAGATTGTGGACCTAAGATAGGTAAATAATTGAATGGTTTTCATTTTTCTTTCTTTCTTCTGAATTCCTTAACAAACTGAGAAAGGTTCTGCAGGAAAATACATGATGTAGAATTAGCATGTGGGCTGATAGAAAAGTATGTGGAAAGAAAAAAAATGAAACAAACAAACAAAAAAACTGATTTTAAATCCTCATTCTGCTTCCTATTATCTCTATAACCTTGAGTAAACTGGTTTACTGCTCTGATATTCAGGTTCTTTATCTGTGAAAAAGTGGGAATTAGATTTGATCATCTTCTAAATTTCCTTCTAATTCTCAATCTATAATTGCCATTAATCCCTGTTTTCTTACCATTCCATTTGAATTATTTGCCAAGTACTAGCTGAAACAAGTCTATGGAAAACTCTACAAATGGTGCTGAGGATGATTCTAATCAATTTATTTGTCATAGTCCTTTTATATGTTGGTTTAGGCTGAGCTTCCAAGATACAAGTTATTCAGTTCAAAAAATCCAATCTTTGCTAATGTAAAATTTTTCTAAAATGAATTTGTATTATTAGCATTTGTTTTTATATCTCTTATGTTTTCTAATATATTCTTCTTTCTTCTCTCCTCCCATATCTCCTTACCAAGAATCATTTTTTTTAATAAAGATTTTAAAGTGGAGAGTTGGATATGTAGGAAAAGTCTGATATTATAAAGTAATCATTAGAAGAATTTTTTAAAAACCTTTCTGATGTGTTTGTGTATTCAATTTTGGAATTAAAGCCTGGGATGTGATATCCTAACTGGCAAATGAGTGAGCCCCACAATCACTACTTCCTATATATATAGTCAATTCCCACACCATGGCTTATATCCTCCCTGGACATCTTTTCATTTGCCCTGACACTATATATATAGTGTTCCCAGGCTACACTTGCCATTCCTGTTATGGCTCAGAATACAATCCACTTCCCTGACAACCACTCTCCCATATGGTTCATTTCCTCCTAATATGTAAGCTCCTTAAGGGCAGGGACTATTTTACTTTTCTATTTGTATCCCTGATACCCATCAAAGAACTCAGCACTTAGTAGATATTTTTAAAATGGTTTTCATCGATCTGTGAGTGTGGATACAACAACATGTAAATAAAAATCTCCTCATATATAAGTCAGAGACTATCTCTTAAAGAAGGGTAGGCCCTTTCCACCAATTTAAGGAGCTTCAAAACCATGAGGAAAATTAGCTCTAGTTTGCAACAAAATTCTCTAAATGATTACCCCTTCCTCCTGTGTCTTTCTCTCAGAACTCTCCTAAATAATCCAAGACACCTTCACACATAATCATTTTAAGAATGGGTGGATTGGGGGATTACTTTCCATTCCAAGTTAAGACTACTACAAAAACATTTTCACAGTTCTGAGTTCTCATTGTTCTTTATTGCCTTTCAAAGTCATCAAAGGAATGTTCTTAAAAATCTATGTGTCTCATAATTACCTTTAATGAGTTCCTTGTTTAGTTTAAGATAAAATTAGTTCTATATTTTATGGCTATAAGCCATCTTTCCAACTGCATGTATACTTTGTCAGATTTTGAATAGTCCAAAATGATTCTTCAGATTTTGGAGAAGCCCATCTAGATATTCGCAAATAGACAAACCAACCTGAAAATGAGGAAGTTTATTAGTGGTATGCTCGGTTCTTTTCTTTCTTTTCAGTGCATTGGAAAATATTTGTACTTGAAAAGTGTTATCTTCTTTATGCAAAGGAATGAGACAGAATGGAAAAAAAATAATCACAAACAGGATATAGAAGGCATGGGTTTGAGGCAAGGTTTTGTCATTTGCTAGATATAAATTCTTTGCTAAATCCCTTCATCGTTCTGAATGGCAGTTTCCAAACCCTTAAATTGGAATTGCATTTGCATTACCTATTGCACTAAGTTATTGTGAAAACAATGTTTTGTAAACTGTGAAGTGTCATAGAATTGTGAGTTATTATTATTATTGGTATTATCATTATGGATGTACTGTTTTCTCCACAACTAGCATAAATCATTACTGATTTTATGTGAATCAATCAGCAGTTTTTCCAGTGTTTGTCAGACTTCCTCACCTAACTCATCTCCTGAGTTACCTACCTATCCATACCCTGTCACCTTAGTTACAGAATTCCTCCCCTCAAACGTTTCATTTTTGTGCTTCTACAGCAATAATTTTCAGACATGCTGGGCTTTGGAACACCTGCTTTGATGAACATCTGTTTTGCTCTCCTAGTGAAAATATAACTGTAGCCACTTGAGGAGACATACTTCATTGAAATCTTCCATTCATCTCTTGTTGAAAATAATTGATTCTGAATTTTTTCCAGGTGATGGCTATGAAACCAAATCCATACTTATTCCATTAATGATGGGCCATACTTGATGAAATGAAGGAAATGCAAAGGCACAGATGAATTACTATTAACTCATCATAAACACCTGAATGCTTCCAATGGGCAATTAGGTACTTAGACTGTTGGCTTAATCTCTGAATGTTGATTCCTCAAATCCCTTTTTTGCTATGATAATGGACCACATATATGCAATAAATCTTTCTGCAAATATGGCAGAGAAAAGCATGGCATATTTATTATGATGCTGAGATATCCCAGTGATTGGTACTGCTAAGGCAATTTTGGAAAGACAATGTAAATCTACATAATGTGGTTTTATAGGAAGATCATTGAGACAGAAGGAACACCACATTAGTAGTCCAAAGATGTTGTCAAGTCATCTGATGTTGACCCCTCTACCTTAAATTCCTAACTGTAAAATGAAGAGATTAGATTAAATTATTGCAAAGTTCTTTCCAGCTCTAAATTTCCAAGTTAAAAATTCTAATTTTGGACTCAGAAAGCTCAAGTTTCAATGCCTGAGTTTAAATTTTAGAAAATCTTTTTCTCTGTCTGAACATCAGTTTCTTTCTCTGCAAAGTGATAGTGGGGAATAAAATTATACTTAATGGACATTCTAGTTCTCAGATTCTAAGAATCTATGTTTTGACATTACAGTTTCTGTGTCTAGTCCTACAAGTGATTAGAAAAATGCCTCAATTTTTCAAGTTTCCTTGTCTGTACATGTCAGGTGAAATAATAAAAGTAAGAAATCACTAACACCTCTAAGTGTTGTACTCTGGTTGGAAAACAATTTGTTCTGGTAAGTCATTGCCATATAGTAAATGATCAAATGTGTGTACTCATTAAAAGGAAATGGAATAGTACTATCATAATTCATTTTCAGAAATGACCTGACAACATGGTCTACTAACAGAATCCAATCTTAACACTGGAAGAATTTGGCTAATTTCATTACAGTGTAACTGCCTCAGGTTCTAACTTTAACAGCACATTGGAAAAGTTAAATATCTTGTGTTTTGAACTCCAATACTATTGATATGTTGAGCAATATTCTTTGAAAAATTTTTACTGATGCTTTTTTATTGTTGTCAATTTTCAATACCTCTCCTTTCATTACCCCAAATAGGACCTATTTGTAATAAGATACAATGACAATAATAATAATAACAATATTCATGTAGAATTTAAAGTTTTATAAAGTGCTTTGTTCCTGTTATCTTATTTGATTTTTACCTTTGACAATGTGTGTGCCTCATTTGGTACCCACTGTGCACCAAGGGAAGTGTGGAATGTTTCACCATTGAATTTCTGGAGACAAGCTTAAAGATAGAAGCTCTTCTTTCTTTAAATATTTTCTTTTTTTCTCCTTATTCTAGCCACCATATTCATTATTCTCTTGGATGTGCTTATTTGATTCAGCTGTATATCTTGACCACCCAACATATTGTTGAAACAGGTTCCAGTAACTTCTATGTTATAGACAGCTGAAAAACAGAAGAACTCAACAACAGGAGTGATAAGTGTCAATTGACAAAGAAGCCGAAAAGGGCCTGTTGCAATGACTTAGCATGGTCCATTAGACTGAGAGCTCCTTGAGGTCAAGAACTTTTGTCTTTTGCCCCTTTTTTATTCCTAGCCCTTAGAACAGTGCCTGGTACGTGGTAGGTCTTTATTAAATGTTTATTGATTGGTTCAAGACCACTAAGGAGTACTATGGGGAGATTTAAAAAAACACATGTGGAGAGCAAAAATTACTTTTATATTTAAAGTAGAATTGGATTTATATTTGGAGTATTCAGTGGTACACTCTGTAATGTGGCAGAATGCAAATCCCTGGGTTCTGACCTTTGACAAGTCAGTTAACCACCTTCCTCCCCCCAAAAAAAAACATGTATTTGTAAAAGGAGGGGATTGGGTTCACTATTCTTCAAGTATTTATCTAGCTCTAAACTCTGTAATGTAGGTTGAGAAGTACCTGAGAAGCAGATTCCTAGATCAATGAGACTTGGCTCTTTGAGAGTATGACAGCAGCATATTTCATCCAAAGAAATTCACTAATAACCACGTGGTGCAGTCTTGGGACAGTGGCTGTCCTTGGGAAGGTGTCATAGGTCTGTGACACCTCTCTCCCCTCACATCACAATCACTATAGTTTAAATCTTTATTACTTCTTGCTTGGACTGTGACAATAGCTTCCTAATGGTCTCCAGGAAGGCAATCTCTTTTCATTACCAATCCACCCTTTGCCAAACTAGTATTCCTAATTAGGGAGTGTCAGGGCCTCCCCTTTGCTTCTAAAACAAACTACACATTTTTCTCCTTGGTATGTAAAACTCTTCACAACCCAGATCCTAACTATCATTCCAAGCTAGTAACCCACACTCAACATGTTTGCCAAGCTATCTTACATGCTACTGCTCCCATACATAATGTCTCATCTCTTTGCTTCTTTCCCCCATTTCTATAATGCAAACACTCCTCACTCTTAGAATTTCTCTTATTTTCTACCAAGGTTCAGCTCATGCAATAGATACTTCCCTCATGAAATATTTCTGATTGCCTTCTCTTCAAAAGTCATGCATGTATCTATCAGTTTACACATTGTAGTCTCTTAGGAGAATATAAGCTCCTAGAGCACAGAGGTAATTTTTCTCTTTTTCTATATAATTTCAAGAGCTTACTATAATGCCTTCTATAGACATTTAATAAACGCTTTGAGATTGGATTGAATGAGATCAGACTGGATTAAGTCCTATTCCTCTTAAACTCATCTGCCCTATACAGGTGGTTGTGGTTACATTAAATATTTGCCTTCCACCGCCAGCAAACTAGATTCCATTGGCCCACCTGCTTCCTTTCAAAGCTTAGTATTCTATTACCTTTTACAAGAAGTCTTTCATGTTTCTTCCAGTTTTTAATGCCCTCCCATAATTGATTTTTAAAGTATTTTGCATAATTCTGAATTGACTCATCTTAATAAATGCTGGTTTTTCTTCAAAAAAAATGCAAGCTCTCTGTGGAGAGAGACTACTTCATCTTTTTGTTTGTTTTTTCTCTGCATCTCCCCTACTCCACTTCTTAACACAGTGAGTGAAATATGGAGACTTAGGAAAAGGTTATTAAATTAAGTTGCCCGAATGGTGACCAATCTTTTTTTATTAAAGTTTTTTTATTTTCAAAACACATGCATGTGTGATTTTTCTTTTTTTTTTTAATTTAATAGCCTTTTATTTACAGGTTATATGCATGGGTAACTTTACAGCATTAACAATTGCCAAACCTCTTGTTCCAATTTTTCACCTCTTACCCCCCACCCCCTCCCCCAGATGGCAGGATGACCAGTAGATGTTAAATATATTAATATAAATTAGATACACAATAAGTATACATGACCAAACTGTTATTTTGCTGTACAAAAAGAATCAGACTCTGAAATATTGTACAATTAGCTTATGAAGAAAATCAAAAATGCAGGTGGGCAAAAATATAGGGATTGGGAATTCAATGTAATGGTTTTTAGTCATCTCCCAGAGTTCTTTCTCTGGGCGTAGCTGGTTCAGTTCATTACTGCTCCATTGGAAATGATTTGGTTGATCTCATTGCTGAGGATGGCCAGGTCCATCAGAACTGGTCATCATATAGTATTGTTGTTGAAGTATATAATGATCTCCTGGTCCTGCTCATTTCACTTAGCATCAGTTCGTGTAAGTCTCTCCAGGCCTTTCTGAAATCATCCTTTTGGTCATTTCTTACAGAACAATAATATTCCAATATTCATATGCCACAATTTATTCAGCGATTCTCCAACTGATGGGCATCCATTCAGTGTCCAGTTTCTAGCCACTAAAAAAGGGCTGCCTCAAACATTCGTGCACATACAGGTCCCTTTCCCTTCTTTATAATCTCTTTGGGATATAAGCCCAGTAGTAACACTGCTGGATCAAAGGGTATGCCATGTGTGATTTTTCAATATTAACCCTTGCCAAACCTTGGGTCCAGTTTTTCCCCTCTTCCCTTTATCCCCTACTCAATATATGTTAAACATGGTCAAATATATATTAAATGCAATATATGCATACATACTTTTACAATTATCTTGCTGCACAAGAAAAATCAAATCAAAACAGAAAAAATGAGAAAGAAAATAAAATACAATAAAAACAACAACAACAAAAGTGTAAATGCCATGTTGTGGTCCACATTCAGTTCCTACAGTCCTCTCTCTGGGTATAGATGGCTCTCATCATCATAAGGCTATTGGAACTAGTCTGAATAATCTCATTGTTGAGAGCCACATCCGTCAGAACTGATCATTGTCTAGTCTTTCTGTTACTGTGTGTAATGATCTCCTGGTTCTGCTCATTTCACTTAGCATCAGTTCATGTGAATCTCTCCAGGCCTTGCTGAAATCATCTTGCTGGTCATTTCTTACAGAACAACAATATTCCATAATCTTCATATACTATAACTTATTCAGCCATTCTCCAATTGATGGGCATCCACTCAGTTTCCAATTTCTAGATACTACAAAGAGGGCTGCCACAAACATTTTTGCACGTGTTGGTCCCTTTCTCTTCTTTTAGATCTCTTTGGGATATAAGCCCAGTAGTACACTGCTGGATCAAAGGGTATGCACAGTTTGATAACTTTTTGAGCATAGTTCCAAATTGCTCTCCAGATTAGTTGGATCCATTCACAAGTCCACCAACAATGTATTAGTGTACCAGTTTTCCCACATCCCCTCCAACATTCATCATTATTTTTTCCTGTCATCTTAGCCAATCTGACAGGTGTATAGTGGTATCTCAGAGTTGTCTCAATTTGCATTTCTCTGATCAATAGTGATTTGGAGCACTTTTTCATATGACTAGAGATGGTTTCAATTTCTTAATTTAAAAATTGTGTGTGGCAGCTCTTTTTGTAGTGGCAAGAAATTGAAAATTGAGTGGATGCTCATCAGTTGGAGAATGGCTGAAGAGATTATGGTATACAAATGCTTTGGAATACTGTTGAGTTAATGTACTGAGGTCAGGACAGCCAAGCACTTAAGGCTAACTACTGATTGGAAAATAGCTTGGGCATATGCTTGGGAAATTGTCCTTCCCATTATCCTGTGCTGGCTCAATGATTGGTGTATACAGAGGACTGTAGGAAGGACTAGGGGGTGGAGTAAGACTAGCCAGAGTCACTTTGGTAGTAAGCGAGGGAGAAGAAAGCTTGTGGAGATTCTGCTTTCATCCAATTCAATCCTACCTCTAAAGACCAAGAATAAAGACTAAGAACTTTTGCTTATCTTGACTCTGGTTGACTCTAAGGTATCCAGGGTGCTAACGCGGTCATCACATTTGGTGCCCAACGTGTGGATCAAGGACCCTAATTTCACTGAAGAAGTCTCCAGTGACCAGGAAATAGGGTTAATATTTTAATAGATAAATAGGGAACTAACTCATTAAGAGCTAAACTAGTAAACTTTTCTGGCTGAAATGAGGTAGATATTGGAAAAAGATTCTTCCCCAGCCCCAGACCCAGCCCTAGCCCCACGCCCACCCCCACCCCAAGGGGGCACTATAGAAAGCATGCTTAAGTTAATCAAGGGACAAGACTTAATTATAACTTGGTTGCAGATTGCTAGACTCTTGGGTACATTAGAACACATGTCCCCTTGGTTCTTAAAGGAAGAAGAGATAGGGCTAGATAATTGGAAGCTGGGAGGAGAGCAACTATGTGAATACGACAACGATAAAAGTCCTTGTTCAATTTCCAAGGAAACATTCTATACATACAACATAATACAATTGGCCTTAAGTTATAGAAAGAAGAAAAATTCTAAGAATGGCCAGATGAGGAAGTGTGAAGAAAATGAGGAGGACAAAGAATGGATTAAAACCAATATCACCGGAGGGCATGGGAAGTTAAGTGAGGATGAAGGGCATGGTGAAGGGCATGGTGATTCTAACTCTCACAAGGCAGCTTCAACCCCACCTAAACCAGAACTGGTTCTTGACACGCCCCCATCAACTTCACCTTCTGGGATGGAGGGAGGAGGAGTAGTGGGAGGGGCAGTGACACTACCAGCACTTCCTCCCCAGCAATCACCTCCTTCTATGACTAAATTGTAAAGGGCAGTATTTAAAGCCAAAAAAGAAGGGCAGGATTTAGCTGATTTGAAAGTAGGAACATATCTTGTGATTCAACAATTTAACTCTTCAGGTCAAGAAAGTAGAAGATACACTCCTTTTGATATAGAAATCCTCAAAGACCTGAAAAAGGCTTGCACTCTTTACAGGGCTACATCAGCTTATGTTAAGATGTTATTACAGAATTTGGCTTATAAAGTCTTAACCCCTAGAGACTGGAAATCTATAGCAAGGACATGCTTAGAACCTGGATAAAACTTGTTGTGGCTCTCTGAATATAGTGAGCTCTATAGGATACAAGCCCAACAAAATAGTTAAAGTGGAGTTAATCCTCCAATCACCTATGACCAACTAACAGAGGTAGGTTCTTATGCAGAAATTTCAGTACAGATTAATTACCCCATAACAGCATATAAGCAAATTGCTGCTGCTGCTATCAAAGCATGGGCTTCTCTCCCCAATAAAAATGACAAGGGTGAAGCTTTCACAAAAATAACACAAGGGCCAAATGAACTCTTTGCTGATTTGGTGGGACGTTTGCAGACAAGTATCATATGACCTAATGGTGAAAATGCAGCAACAGAAATTATGATGAGGCAACTTGCTAAAGAAAATGCTAATGATGTTTGCAGAAGAATTATACTAGGAC
This sequence comes from Sarcophilus harrisii, assembly GCF_902635505.1. Taxonomy (NCBI): domain Eukaryota; kingdom Metazoa; phylum Chordata; class Mammalia; order Dasyuromorphia; family Dasyuridae; genus Sarcophilus; species Sarcophilus harrisii. Next base: position 582,986,535 of record NC_045427.1, on the reverse strand, counting down.
TACTCAAGGATGCTCCTTTAGAGGAGATCATAAGACGTTGTGCCACAGTGGGCACAAATGCCTTTTACAGACAGGCTATGATGAAGACTTCCCAAGATCCCAACATGGGAAGACAGGGTCCCTTTTGACAAGGGACTTCCAGAGAGACTCATCAATGTTTTCAATGTGGTAAAGTAGGGCATCTGAAAGCTCAATGTTAGCATAGAGACAGAGTGAGAAAAGAGGGTGGGAGATCAAGACCCAATAACCCATGTCCAAAATGCAACAGAGGCTTCCATTGGGCATCAGAATGTACACTGATTCAGGGAAACAGGATAAGGGGCCCAACCCCAGGCCCCAAGACAAAAAATACTTGGGGCATGATAGCAGCCGATGCTACACCCAGAAAATGCCTAGAAGTCTAATATCCATACATGACCAATCATCCAGGAAGCCATATGATGGGAGAAAGGGATTACACAATCAATCAGCCAGGAAGCAACCTGACAGGAGAAAGGGATTACAATTGGGGAGAACAGAGTTGTATGCAGCTGGGACAACTGAGATACCACCTGGAGAGGTGAAATCTGTTCCTCTCCAGGATATGGATCCCTTGCCTCCAGGCACAGTAGGCTTGACCATTTCACCTCCTGAGAGTACTTACAAAACAGTGTCCATCCATACACTGATGTGGGAAACTGGGGAATGTGTAGATAATATGCCAGTCACTAATCCAGGTAGACAATGTATGACTTATCACCCAGGAGAAGTAGTTGCATCAGGTTTACTGATACAGACTCCTAATAAGCAACCTGGTAATAGTCACCCAGATTCTGACTCCAAGCCACAAAATCCAGGAATATACTAGACAGCAGCTGTGACAGTGACCAACCTATGCTCACTATTTATATAAATGGCATACCATTAGAAGGCTTGATAGACACTGGTGCAGATCATACAGTCATTAGAAGTGCCAACTGGTCCAGTCAATGACCAAAGATTAAGGCAGACATCTACATGTCTGGCATAGGAAGATCAATAGCAGCTGAAGTTAGTGCTACCCTTTGAGATGGACTTTTGAAGATGGAACAGGAGTTTTTACTCCTTTTATACTTGAAAAAATCCTCATCAATTTGTGGGGAAGAGACATTTTACAACAATTAGGATTAAAATTGAGTACTTCGGTTTTTTAGGCAGGGCTGCTGTTGAAGGCCTGCCAACACTTTCACCTGTTCCTATCCAATGGAAAACTGATACACCAGTGTGGATAGAACAGTGGCCCTTAGCCAGCGATAAAATTCAGGCCTTATTAGATATAGTACAGGAGCAACTTGACCAAGGACATTTACAATCTTCTCTAAGTCCTTGGAATTTCCCAGTATTTATTGTAAGAAAGAAATCTGGAAAATGGAGGATGTTGACTGATTTAAGAAAAGTAAATGAACAGATGGAAACTATGGGAACTCTTCAGCCTGGGCTTCCATCTCCTACTCAATTGCCTACAGAATGGCCTCTTTGGGTTATAAACATTAAGAATTGTTTCTATTCTATCCCTCTAGATAAGGAGGATATGAAAAGACTTGCCTTTTCAGTGCCCAGTGTTAATTTAGCTGAGCCTTATAAAAGATATGAATGGACAGTTTTGCCAGAGGGAATGAAAAACAGCCCTACCATTTGTCAAATGTATGTTGTTGCTGCTCTTACTCCAGTAAGAAAAGCATTTCCAAAAGTTATGTTGTTACATTACATGGATGATATATTGGGATGTGCACCTGAGGAACAAATGTTAGAAGCATGACTACAAAAGACCAAGGAAACACAAAGGAACTACAAATTCCACATAGCTCCAGAAAAAATTTCAAAGACATGCTCCTTTTCAATATTTAGGATATGAAGTATATCCTAAAGTGCTCACAGTACAAAAACTTTCCTTAAGAACAGAAGCTAAACACCTTAAATGACTTTCAGAAATTGATAGGAGATATCCAATGGATGGGTCCAGTGTTAGGCTTGACTACCTCTCAGTTACAACCATTATATGACATTTTAAGGGGAGACAGTGCTTTATACTCACCATGCCAGCTAACAAAAGAAGCTCCAGGCTTTGAGAGAAGTTGAAGTGGCTTTATCCAATGTGGTTGAAAGAGTCATTCAAAAATGCTTGGAAATATCAGTTTTTGCTACACAAGAGACACCCACAGCAGTCCTTCATCAAGGAGACAGTGTGACAAAGCCTTACTCCTTACCCAGTGCTTGTGGCTAGAATTTTATTAAAGGCCATTAAATGAGCAGTACAATTATCTGGAATAAGACCTGACAAGATATACACCTTTTATACTAATGCACAAATTAATGTATGCTGTGAAATCATCCCAGAGTGGAAAATTTTATTAGCTATGGCTTCAAATTTCACACATGTGTCTCCATTAAAGATAACCAGACTATTACATAATTGGTGATGGATTCTCGAAGAAAAGGTTTCTAAAATTCCTCTTAAAGCACCAACTATCTTTACTGATGCATCCAAACATAATATTTGTGCTGTATACTCTCATGACTTAACTATAAAGAGGGTAGTCAGAACTACTTTTCAATCCATTCAGCAAAATTAATTGTATGTAATCATGCTAGCTCTTACTTATTATCCAGGAGATATAAATATAATATCTGATTCAGCCTATTCAGTAGGTGTGGTACAAAGAATTGCCACAACCCAAATAAAATTTGTAGACTCTAATACATATCAGCTCTTTAAGGAACTTCAAGAGCAAGTGAGAAAGTATCCAGGTAAGAGTTATATCTTGCATGTCCACTCTCATAGTAGACTTCCAGGTGCTATTTTTGGTGATAATTCAAAGGCAAATAGCTTTCTAACTATGCTGGCCAATATTCCTTTATTTCAGGAAGCCCAAGAATCTCCTTTTAAATACCATCAGGCTGCTCAAGCTTTATGTTTACAATTTGGAATAACAAGAGAGGAAGCTAGGAGCATAGTAAAAGCCTGTATAGCTTGCATTCCTTTCCATGTTCCTACACTACCTCCAGGGAAGAACCCTCGTGGTTTGAGACCCAATGAAATTTGGCAAATGGATATGACGCATTATAAATCTTTTGGTTGTCTGTCTTTTATCCATGTTGTGGTAGACACATTATCAGGATATACTTTTGCAATACCAGCAGCAAAAGAGACAGCCCAAGTGATCACTGAATTCTTTATACAAGCATTTGCAGTTATGGGTGTGCCACAAGCAATAAAAACAGATAATAGACCTGAATATACTTCTAAACATTTTGCACACTTTTGTGCACAGGATAAGATTTTACACACCACTGGCATGCCTTTCAATACTCAAGGACAAGCAATAGTAGAGAGGAGAAACAGAGACATTAAGATGCTCCTCCAAAAACTAAGAAAGGGGGAGCAACAAGCAACCCTAGAGAACTTCTAAATCTAGCTCTTTATACTATTTATTTATTGATTTTTGACAAAGATACATTGGCTCTGGCAGACAGGTTTTATAACCCACCAGAAGGACAGTGTCCAGTGCAAGCGGCTCCACTATCTTTAGATAATCTCCAGGTGATGTGGAGAGACCAGAAAGTGGTGAATGGAAGGGACCAGACAGGTTAACTGCTTGGGGGAGAGGGTTTGCTTGTATCTCTACAGATGGAGAAGGAATCAGATGGGTACCAATAAGCCATATTCGCCTTGTCCATCAGAGAGAGATGGAGCAGACCCTTGAAATGAAGGAGAAGACATAAGAAACATTGGGTGGTTCCATTGCTGATTGTGCCCACCACTGAAAGAGCCAGGAAGTTATGGCATTTGACTCATGGACATCAAAAATTGTTAGACTTGAAAACCCTCAGGAATCATTGGATTTTTCTGAGACATGATACAATTGTTGTAGGACTTCAAAACGCTCAGGAATCATTGGATTCTCTGAGTCATGATAAGATTGTTGTAGGACTTGAAAACTCTCAGGAGTCATTGGATTTTCTGAGAAATGACAAGATTGTTGCAGGACTTGAAAACCCCCAGGAATCAGTGGATTGTCTGAGACATGATGAGACTGTTGTAGGACTTGAAAACCCTCAGGAATCATTGGATTCTCTGAGACATGATAAGACTGTTGCAGGACTTCAAAATCTGCTGGAATCATTCGATTCCCTAACACGTAAAAAGACTGTTGCAGGGGATCATTGGATTCCCTGACATGTGAAGCAATGGACAATAGATTGGTTTTGGACTATCTCTTGGCTACTGAAGAAGGTGTATGTATGATTGTTGTTTACATACCCTCCTTCTAGGACTTCTGGAAATCTTTTACAACACCATGTTGATTTATATTGTTTGTTATATCACCTCTTGCATGTACAGTTCATGCTTGTTATACCATGTTGAGTCTGCACTGGCTGTGGAGAGAGTCACCACTAATAGCCTGTGTGTTATTGCTATGTGCTTGTATAATACCTCCCATGGTGATGAGGTTTGTGCATACCTGTTTCTAGTAAGACCCTTCAGCCCAGAAACCCACTAACAATCCCCACTTCCCTTTGGTGCTTTTCACCTCCCTTTCTGAGATGTGAGGGAGGGCATGATCATCTCCTTTTTAATGCTTTCATCTCCCTTCCTGAGAAGTGGGGGAGTGGGGGGAAGTGATCACCTGTGTTCTAAAACAAAAGAAAGTGGGAGATGTAATGGGCTTGGAACTCTTGAGTTTGAGTCGATGCACTGAGGTCAGGACAGCAGAGCACTTAAGGCTAACTACCAATTGGAAAATAGCTTGGGCATATGCTTGGAAAATGGCCCTTCCCACTATCCTGTGCTGGCTCAATGATTGGTGTATACAGACGATTATAGGAGGGACTGGGGGTGGAGTAAGACTAGCCAGAGTCACTTTGGTGGTAGATGAGGGAGCAGGAAAGTTGTGGAGATTCTGCTTCCATCCAATTCAATCCTACCTCTAAAGACCAAGAATAAAGACTAAGGACATTTGCTTATACTGATTCCCGCTGATTCTAAGGTCTCCAGAATGCCTAATGCGGTCATCACAGAATACTATTATTCTATAAGAAATTACCAGTAGGATGGTTTCAGAGAGGCTTGGGGAAAGTTACATGAACTGATTCTAAGTGAAATGAGCAGAACCAGGAGATCATTATACACCTCAACAACAAGACTATATGATGATCAATTCTTATGGACGTGGCTCTCTTCAACAATGAGATGATTCAAAACAGTTCCAATTGTTCAGTAATGAAGAACAGCTGCACCCAGAGAGAGAACTGTGGGAAATGATTGTGGATCAACACATAGTATAGTATTTCTACTCCTTCTGTTATTGTTTGCTTGCATTTTTATTTTTCTTCTCAGGTTATTTTTACCTTCTTTCTAAATCTGATTTTTTCTTATGCAGCAAGATAACTGTATAAATATGTGTATATATATTGTATGTAACATATACTTTAGCATATTTAACATGTAATGGACTACTTGCCATCTAGGGGAAGGGTGGGAGGAAGGAGGGGAAAAGTTGGAATAGAAGGTTTTGCAACAGTCAATGTTGAAAAATTATCCATGCATATGTTTTGTAAATAAAAAGCTATTATAATAATAAAAATTTTAAAAAAAGAAAATAATGAATAATGACACTCCCATTGTTTTTTCTTTTCCAAATTAGACTTCTAAAACTCTTTCAACTAACCTTCATAAGACTTGCTTTTATTCTCACTATCAAGATTAGTCTCTTCAGGATGTGATTATCATCTCCCTGTCCCCTATCTGCTTAACTAAATGTGGAATCAAAAACTGAACACAATTCTATGTCTATGACCTAATCAATACAGTCTCAACTGGATCTATCATTTCCTTCATTTTGGACATTCATTTGCTTAATACTTAGAAAAATCTGGTTAAGGCACCCATCATCTTTAATTTAAGAAACATTTTTTTTTAAAAAAATCTAGACATTCAGAATCACTATCAGCAACAATATATGCATGTTTATTTCATTCACTAGTGTTCCTTGAAAACCAAATATGTGGTCACCTGGCCAGTAATGTATGTCTTTGGAATCTTCTCAGGGACCTGGCTTGATTTCAATGAGGATATGATCAGAAGAGAAAAACAGATCTGTAAGTACCGATGCCAAGTAAATTGGATTGCAGCAGTCCAAGAAAGTGTGCCCCAAAGAAATTAATATCCTCAGAGCAGGGTGTGCCAGATATCAGTTAGTTGTAAATGCATCTCTGGAGAAAGCTAGCCTTTTCACTGGCTTGATCTTAGTGTCATATTCCCTCATGGCATGGTATATTTTAGGATGGTTACTAAGTCCAAAAGAATGGATCCTTTTGGGTAATCAACAAAGTTCTTTGCTAAAATTCCAGGACATATTCTAGAATATGTACAAAATAATCAAGAAATAATTATCAAAAGGGGAAACTATGTCTTTGGCTTAAAATCACTAAAGACTTAAGAATTTTCCCCAGGACTATGAGGAATTAAAGGAGTTGCTAGAGTATGTATTGCCCCCTTGACATCAGTAACTGGAAAAGGTTGTTGTGAACCATGAAGATGGAGCAATGTAGGGAAAAGAATCTATTCTAGTCTGAGATTTATTAAACTTTCTCTGGAATTAACATAACAGGTTCATATGTTCCCTGGGTCCAAATGATCATCTCAGTTTTGCTGTTTCCTACAGACCTCAGACTACAAAATATGTGTTTACGTGCTGGGAAATGTCTCTGCTTGACTAATGTTTCAGAAGGAAAATAGGCATGCATGAGATCATCATTGAAAATAGGACAAAAGTTTTAAAAATGTTAAATAATGATACCTTGCTAAGATGTTTTCCTTCACTTTATAGTTTGGAGTTACAAAATAATAATTTTAGAAAACTGCTTATTTTAGATAGCATGCCTAAAATTCAGTAAAAATTCCATTTTGATGAAAAATTCTTATTTAAATAAGAATGTGCAACAACTAATTTCATTTTACTATGTATGAAAAAGTAATGGACAATTAGAACAAAATTTAAAGAAGAAAACCATAGAAAATCAGATATATTTTTTTGGCATCCCCTTTGGGGTAGAGTCTTAACTAACTATTATACTAATAGTTTGTCTTTACTTCCAGCTTGGTAACGGCCAAAAACATTTTGCTCATAAAAAGAAAACACCACAAAACAAAACAAAAAATTAACTTTCTTTTTGATTATCAAGTCTTCTTTTTTTTGGTAGAGAGCTTATCAACATATGTTCAAATCACTGAAGAGCCCCAGGTAGCACAATCGATTATGTGTTGAGAACTGAGCCCAGAGTTAGGAAGACTCCTTGTATGCATGAGTTCAAATCTAAAATCAGGGGATTACTATCCTTATTAGCTATGTGATCCTGGGTAAGTCACTTAACCCTGCTTGCCTCAGTTTCTTCATCTGTAAAATGAGCTGGAGAAGGAATGGCAACCACATCCAGTATCTTTGCCAAGAAAACCCCAATGGATTCACAAAGAGTCAGACACAATTAAATAGTATCCCTGCTATATCATGACAGATCTGTGATCTGTTTTCTCTTTCTATCAAGGTAATTTACAACATACTCTGTACATAGTGCCAGGCATTGGGGATACAAAAATAAAATTGAAATAATCTATTCCTTTAAAGAGCCTACGCAAGTTATATACGGCTAGCGAATATATTGTCATAAATACATAAGTATATATAGGACAGTACAAAATAAATACCGAGAGATTTGGGTTGGGAATGAGGATCAGTAATAAGTGAGGGAATCAGAAAATGGCTTCTTAAAAGAGATGACATGAGCTAAGGCTTCAGAAGATTAGGATAATAATAACTAAACAATATTTTTAAAATAAAGTGATTTTATACTTAATTATATAAATATATTTTGTTTTTCAAAGTAGTCATATTTACATTATCTTCTTTGTGTCTCATCAAAAACTCTGAGGTGAAAAGATATTTTATATGCCTCCATTATACAGATGAGGAAATTGAAATTCAGAGGTGTTAAACAACTTGTGTTAAAATCACACAAGTAGCTGACTGGGTCCAGAATAAAGTCTCTTTCTTCAGGCCAGAACAAAATCTGTTTCTTGATTTCATTGCCTTGTCCACTCTAGCACATTACTATACAGTAGGGTTCTTTAATATCACGGAAAGTTAAATTTCATAAACATTTATTAAGTGCTTACTATGTGCCTGGTACTGTATTTATTGGGAATACAAATATAAGTAGAAAGATAGTCCTTGTCCTCAAGAAACTTATATTATAATAGGGGGAAATGATGCCCAAAAGGAAATAAAAAAATCAGAGATGGGGCAATCAGGAAAAGCAGACAGTATTGTCCTATAAGGCATGGAAGAGAGAATCCAGAGAGGCAGAAGTGGAATGTGAGAAATGAGGGATGACAATGTTGCTGGCCAAAACATTTTCTTAAGAATGGAATTCTGTCAGTTCCAAATGATCAGTAATGAACAGAACCAGCTACAGCCAGTGAAAGAACCCTGGGAAATAAGTGTGGACCACAACATAGCATTTCCACTCCTTCTGTTATTGTTTGCTTGCATTTTTATTTTTCTTCTCAGGTTACTTTTACCTTCTTTCTAAATCTGACTTTTTCTTATGCAGCAAGATAACTGTATAAATATGTGTATATATATTGTATTTAACATATTTAACATGTATGGAACTACCTACCATCTAGGGGAGGGAATGGAGGGAAGGAGGGGAAAAGTTAGAACAGAAGTTTTTGCAAGAGTCAATATGTTTTGTCAATAAAAAGCTATAAAAAGAAAAAAAAAAAAAAAAAAAGAATGGAGATTCTGTGAGAAACCAGACTATCAGGGTAAAAGGCTCTAAGAGAAGTTTGTACTTCCAGTGTGATAAGATAGTTGACAAATATTTATTAAGCACCAAAGTACCAAAAACCTCTCTAAGACCTAAAGAAATAAAGGAAAACAAACAGAATAAAGCAAAAATTCTCAATATCAAGGAGTTCTTTCCTTGTGGAAGAAAAAATAAACATGAAACAAGGTATAGATAAACTAGGTATACCCAGGATCAATTGAAGATAATCAATAGAGGAAAGTTACTAATATTAAGGTGGTTTGGGAAAGTCTTCATACAGATGAAAGGATTTTCAATGACCTCTGAAATAAACTAAGGAAGTTTATTTAGGAGGAGTAAGGGTGTTCAGGCAGGGAGGAGAGTCAAAAAAAAAAAAAAAAACCCACTGATTTTCAATATGGAGTATCAACAGCAGGGATCCTAGTGTCATTGGACTGAAGAAGAGTATGCAGGTGATGGGAGGAGCCAGGAGTAAAAAGACTGGAAAGATGGGAAGGGGGAAGGTTATAAAGTGTTTTGAAAGACAAATAGGACTTTATATTTGATCCTGGAGGTGAAAGGGAGTCATTGGAGTTTATATTGAATAATTAAGCATGATCAGACTTGTGCTTTAGGAAAATTCATTGGACAGCTGCTTGGAGGAAGGAATGGAGTGGGGAGAAACTGTAGGCTTGGAGATTAAACATCAGAGTTATGCAATATTCCAGGTGTGAGTGATGAGAGGTAAGAAGAGGGATTATGTAGGAGAGATGTACAAATATTAGGACTTGACAACTGATTAGATATGGGTGGTGAGAGAATAAGGAGTAACAGATAACCTAAGTTTTGAGGCTGGGTGACTCAGAGGGTAAAGTAAAAAAATAATAGAAAAGTTCAGAAGAGGACAAGATTTGGGGCAAAAGTATTTTTTTTAATATCCAGGGCTGGAGTGAACATGCAGAGTGAGGAGGCAGGGACAGAGGAAGTTTACACACTTAGGAATGGGGATTGGGAAAGACATTTCTGCTGTTTTCACCTTAATAGCAAATGAAGGAATATTTGTCAAATGCTTCTTTTGCATTCTTTCCTTTCAAAACCGAAAGAGTTTTTCTGCAACTATCAATTTCCCTAAATGTCATGAAGATAATCATTAGACATTCCAGGTGAAGGAACATTCATTCAAATGACTGTTTCAGATACTCCAGCCAACAATCTAGTCATCTAATTTCTTTTTGAGGTTTGTGGAGAGAATGAGCCCCACATGATGTCCTTTCTGTCTTGCTGGGGATCTAAGAAGCTGCAGCTGGGTGGAAGAAGTGATATCTGCTCAGTATCCGGAAACAGCCCTCAACTTGAGTCAGAACCCCCATGCCTACTGGGTAATATCTGTGTGACCTCAAACTAATTAAATATTTCATTTCTCTCTGCCTGGGTTTACTTATTTTAAGAGCTAGAATACCAATAACCATTACCTACTTCAATCAATCAATCCACACAAATTTATTAAGAATCTTCCATGTACCCTGAACTAGTAGGTCAACAAACTTTTACCTCAGCCAACCATCATTTGTCAAGTGGCAGGAACTATTGAATAATAGAAATATAGAAGAAAGGCAAAAAAACAGTCCTTGAGATGAGGTCCCACAAGTCATGATGAAGTACAACAAATCAAGAAGGAGGAGAGTCATCTAGAATGAATTCACAATCTCAAACCATCTCCATGTCAAGAGGCAGAGCTTTAGTATAACATCACACATCAAGCAAAGTTCCTAATGAACTTTACTTAATAAGGGGAGAAGGGAGGTCTACTTAATAAGGGGAGAAGGTTATGGGAAAGGACCCAGAGCAAAGTATAATAACTATGCTAATTGTGTGCACCAGCAAATCAATTGGTGACCATGTCTGTCCTGCTTATACAAGATAGCCTAGGGAATTGATATCTATAGTTTAACCTCCAGTTATTGTGGGTATCAGTACAATATAGCTCTGTCTGTACAAGATAACTTCACAGGATCAGCTTACTCCTCATTAAAGTGGTTCAAACAGTAGGTTGCTACCCAGGGACATGGTCTTTTGCTAAAGTCAATTTATCCCATGACTTGCCTTCAAGTAGCCCACATTCTAATGGGGGGAGACAATATGCCAAAAAAGCTTTCAAGATAAACAAGAGAGACAATAAACTCATAGGAAAGCAGTAGGTGGAAAAAGAATCACAGGATTAGGAAAGGCCTCCTGCAGACAGTAAGCTAGTGCTTGAGTTTAATTCTGAAGGAAGTCAGGAAAGACAGGAGATGAAGTGAAAAGAAAGTACATTACAAACATGGGTGATAGTCTGTGAGCAAGCATGTAGTTGGGAAATATGCATGTGCAAATAATAAAACAGCAAGGATGGTATCATTGGATCCCTGGAGAGGAATAAAGTGTAAGAAGCTTTTGAAATGCAAGAAAGAAAGGTTGAAGGGCTTTAAATGCTACAGAAAAGATTCACCATTCCATTCTGCTGGTAAAGGAGGAGATACATTGATACATCTCACCAAAGAGCAGAGCTTCAATATCTGCCAATATCTCCGTCCATATCTGTTCTCAGCTAAAAAAAAAAAAAAAATCTCTGGTATTATAATTATTAATGTTCTTTGTAAGTCAACTTCTTCAGAGTTATTTGTTGTTCTCTAATACCACCTATTGAATAATTTGTGTCTTTCCCTGGCGAAGCAGTTTTCTTTTTTTTCTTTTTAAATTAAAAAAAAAAAATTGAAGCAGTTTTCAAGTTATTCTACTACATAGTTTGGGGCTAGTTGTTAGTATATTCAGACAAGTAAAACACAACAAAACAACTTAGCAGATGACCCAAGTTTATATTAAATCTATTCTTTTGAGCACTTTTCTCCTGGTACTAACTTGTAGTTTTGGATTCCAGTCAACTATCTAATTTAGCATTAGAGATTCCCTTTATAGAGATTATTTATTTATTCCAGGACTGAATCAGGTCAGTCTGACAATTTAAATTTAAGATTGTAAATAAAACATCAACAGTAAGCAAAAAGAGTTTTACTCAGTCATAGAAATGATGATCCATTTGACACAATTTTCCTGCCTCTGTCTTAGCCATTATGCTACATCCCATTTAGAAGCATGGGTTAAGCCTGAGGGAGGAACTCCAGGCTCCTTCTACAATGATATCCTTAGGTTATAAAATGCTTAGACTATAGAAAGCTATATTCTAAAGATAACTTCACTCCCCGTTTAGGAAAAATCTAATTGAGAGTATGGGCCAGGACCTATTTAAAAATCCTCCTCAGATGACAAAATTCTGCTTAATTGACATGCAAATGAACCAAAAAAAGGTCTAGATAGAACTAACTGGGCTTTTCTTTTATTCTACTCCAGCTATATTATAGATGCCTGCTAACAAAAACCAAAAAACAAAACAAACAAACGAACTACAATAATAACAAAATCCCAGAGCAAATAAATGCAACAACAGAAAGCAAACTATTTTTTTTCCATCTAATGCTATTCTCACTAGCAAGTGATCTTCCAAACTTTTCTGAAAGAACTCAAATAAGGCACAACCAACTATATCCCAGGCAACTCCAGACAACTATCTCAGGAAACTTCATTAAGTAATGAAATAGTTACAATATTTTTTTTCCTTCAAGTTATGATTTTCTTTCACTCTTGTGCCATGCATATAGCATTATGTTTCTTGAATTGTTTTACTTTCATTTTTAAAAAAATGCTCATGTTTCTACTGGTTCCCTTCCCTTATCCATTCTCATGTTTGCTTCCATTTTTTTACTTTGTTTATTAATTGTTTTTCTCTCCTGATTTTCTCTGGTTAGATAATTCTTTTAAAATTTTTCCCTCTCAATCAATCAAATAGATTCTCTCTTCCCTTCCTCCCCTTCCACTAGCTTTATTTGTTAGTTTTTTTTAATTTCTTTTTTTTGCATCTCTTTCCAAAAACAACCCCCACTATATTAACCAACATTTCTTTCTGTTTACTCTTCACTTCATTTCTGATCCATCACCATTGTAATTATCTGCTCTCTCCCTTTTCTCTGTATTCCTAATTCAATCAAAATTGCAAAGTATCCATTCTTGATTCTCTTCCTTAGAAAACTTTCCGCCAATACTTTCTAGTACTTGTCCCATGGATTTCCCTTTTTCCATTGTGTCTTACTTCCAGAACAATGGCAATTATTGCAGTTGTTGCAAAGGACAATGCCCCAGGCTAAGGTCTCTTCCATACCATCTTTCCTGGTTTTGCAAATTACTATTGAACCATCCCTTGATTATTTCTGATTGTTAGGGATTATTTCCTTTCATTGAACCTAAGTCTACCTCTTTTCACCTTTTTGCTTTGGTCAAGAAGAAATAAATCACTTTTCCACAAGAAAATGTTTCAGAAAATTGAAGAAAGTTATAATGTTCCTTAAGTGTTCTTTTTATTGCCTACATCACAGTTCTTTTGATGGATCATCAAATGGTCATCAGTCTATCCTGCTTTAATGCTTCTATTCTCCTCAGTCTTTCAAAATTTACTGATTTTTCCAATAATGTAGAATGTGATAATCTGGGTCAGGTGATCTGAAATCACCAAGGACAGAGAAATTCTCCCTTATGCCTTTATTTATTTTGCACATCCATTCTCTATGAGAAATTTTTAATCCATTCTTTCCCATCAAAAAATCTCTGTATAAGTGCATTAATTTCTTTAGAGAGCTTTCAGAATTGTTCTTCATTGTTGTTTTAGAATTTCTTTTGGGACAATGCTCCTGAAGTGACTTCTTCTATAAAATTTTAGAGAATGGGATCAATCCTTTCTCTCAATGCTTTGAAATCTGCCTCCCCAAATCTATGGTACAAATAAACTATTATGAACTTTTCCTCTTCTCCAGCACAAATTCTGAGAAGCAATAGGGACTTACTGTTAACTCTCCTCAAAAAAGTTTGTATCATTTCTACCCCAGTACCCAGTTCTTTTTTTTTTTTAAATGAGAATCATAATGCAAACAAAATAATAATAATAATAGCTAACATTTACATGGTTCTTACTACTCAGATACTGTGCTAATATTCCAAATATTATATGATTTGATCCTCACAACAATCCTGAGAAAGAAGTACCATTATACTCATTTTAGAGAGGAGAAAAGTGTGGCAAAAAGAAGTTAAATTACTAGCCCAGGTTCACAAACCTAGTAAGTGGTTGAGATCTTACTTAAAATCAGGTCTTCCTGACACCAGGACCAGTAACTCTCTATCTCGTGCATTATATGACTGCACTCTCATTTTCCCTTGTTAATATCTCAATTTTTGAAGAATAGGATTATTATTAACATAAGTTAATTCTCCTTTTGTTAGAGAGAGAAACTAGCAGATAGCAGGATAATGGAGATATCCATCACTACTACTTAATGTGTTGGTGCCAGGCTGGTGATCTGTTTTCTAAACTCCTTGTCTATTTCATTTTTTGTCCATTTGGACTGTAGTACTCTGTGATAAAACAATATGCCTTCCTTTTCTGCCTTCATTAATCTTCAAACAAATTCTTTCTACCATACTTCTATGTGACAGTTTCTGGGTTTCCTCATAAGATTATATCTCCCTAATATATAATATCCCCTACTCTCTCATTCCACCCCTCCCTTTTACCCATTCTTATTCTTTTAAATAAATCATAACTTTTCAGAGGCATATTCCAGTGATTGTCTTCATTCTTTAAGTATTAGTGATATCTATGAAATTAAATTTATTTCCTTGTACTAGGATATAACTCATTATCCACATTTTGTGCATTTTCATATAGTTAATTGGTTCCACAGTTTCTATTCCCAATTCCTTTATTGATTTTTCCCCTGTGAAAACTTCTAAAGTCTTTTTTTTTTACATTTTTACATTGTAGTTACTATTTATTATATGTAAATTCTCTTATTTGTAATACTGCAAATGGACATATCCATATCATTTCCTATTAGGTGTACTCCATCCCTGATTAGGAGCTTATCAATCCTATTTTTGCAACCACCATCCTGAAATCCAGCCTCATTCTTACATACTGACATCTTTTAAGTCCTTTCTTTTCAAAATCTGTCTTACTCTGTGGAATCCTAGGTCTTTAAAGTCTTAACCAATATGTCATAATTTCTAAATAACATGTCAAAATGTTTTATAACCAATAAAATATTGTACAAATCCAATCTAAAGATCCTCTGAAGAATATATGGAATATCTGTTAGCTATATAGTACAGAATATTGTGACCTCAAGTCAGTGTGAGTTGAGTCTTCCTCCCAGATCATTAGATAAGAGCCTATGCTTTCATGGATTTATGATAATCCATTGTTTTTGAAGTAATGAGAAAAATATTTTCAATATGTTCATAAAATTTCAATGTAAACATTTGAAAAATTGAGGAAAATTAATTTAATCAACTAGTTTCAACTCTATTGGAATAGACAGCTTAGCTTGCTCATTTTAAATTTTGTAAATAATATTTGTAAAGCATTTAATTCAGTGTCTGACACACACAACAAACACTTAATAATATTCATTTTCTTTTTTCCTTTCCTTCTTCTTTACTTTCTTCTTTCCTTCCTTTCCTTCTTCTTTTCTCTTCTTTCTGTCTTTCTTTCATTTCATGCTTCTTTTTATTCTTCATTCCCTTCCTCTTTTTTTGATAACCAATTTTGACATTTTAAATAAAAAATTTGCAAAATTACAGAATGGAGAAACAGAGAAAACTATTTTCAAGAGGAACTGAGCAATTTGTAATAGCCTATTTTAAAGTTCATTCTTGCTTTTTAAAAGAAGCAGGGATATCCTTGCTACTTTCTTTTTTAAACTTCTAAGTTTGGGCCTGGAGAGAAAACTAAAATAATAACAATTTCTTCCCAAGAGCCTTCTAGAAAAAAAATCTGGGACATTTTATAAAATGGAATAAATAAAACCTAATTGCTAAGCTAAAGAGTAAGCATTGGTGTGCTGGCATATGCATGCTTTTACAGTCAGAAAATTTGAGCTCAAAGTACTAGCTTCATGGATTACTAGACAGAAGACTTTGTGCATGTCACTTGATTCCCTGAATTTTTTTTCATAAAATGGAGAGATCAGTATTGATTCACCAAGTATTGTGGGAACTCAATTAGAAAATGTATGTAAAAATAATTCAAAACTATAAGATGTTATATAATCACAGATTATTATTACTAATAACCTATTCTTCCTCTGTTTATATTTTTGTCACTCCTTTGTTTTCTCTACACACTTATTTTCTTACTTTCCACTTTACTTTCTACTTACGTATTTCCTCTATAAAAACAGGCTCCCAAATCCAATTCTTCTTGTTCCTTCAAATCCTAAGAAAAAAAATTCTCAGGTAGTTGGAGAACCACAGTAGGGATAGCATCCAGGAAGAGAAATGGAAGAACAGATGAAAAGTGTGGAGCAAGAGGAGAAAAGGAATAACTAGTGGTGGATTATGCACTTATTTTGATAATTCTGCTTTCCTCTTCTTCTTCTTTGGATAGAAAATGGGGATAGAAGGTAGAGAGAGAATTCTATTTTCCCAACTCTTAGAAGATGTGATAATTTAGAATTAGGTCCTGGAAAATTTAGAAGTTTCTTTGAAGGTTACTTTAAAGGGAGTAGAGAATTATGTTTCTGTGATAATTTTTCATTTAAAAAATGGCCACCCCCATGTTTCTGGAGTTGCTTGAATTACCATGTGCCTACTTTCTGACTCCCCCATATTCAGCAGGTCTAAAACATAATTCATCATCTTGTTTTCCAAACCTGTCCCCTTTACCAACTTCCCTATCTGTGTTATCATTACCCCATCCTCAAAGTCCTTCTTGCTCATTACACTACACTTATCTTTGAGCCTTTCCTCTTATTCACTCATAGAATAATTGCCGAATCTTAGCAATTCTACTCCCACAGAGTCTTCCATATGTCTACTCCTCTCTGTCTGTGCTGCTACCATCCCACTCCAGTCCTAGACTGCTGTAATACTCTCTGCTCTTCCTTTCTCTAACTTATCTCCTCTGTAATCTGTCCTTCACATGCCCTTAAGGCATTTGTCTTGAATAATGATGAATAATCATGTCACTACATTACTAAGAAATCATCAGTGACTTTCCATGACCAACTGATTAACTTATGAACTTGAAATTCCAGTATTTGAAGCTGTTTAAAATCTGATTCCAATAAATCTTTCCAGTCTTATCTCATAGAAAACTTCTTCCCATACTACATATGTTATAGCTGCACTAAATTACTCTCCCATTTTTATTCTTTCCTTTTCCACATCTCCTGTTTCCCCACACCTAGCACAGATTCCTGCTCATTCCTACTCTGTGGATTGAAGTACCTCCATGTCTTCAATATAAGTCAGGAGCCTTTTCTTCCAAACAATTTACCTTTGACACCCCTCCACACCTCACTCTCAGGTGAAAGTGGTCTCATCTTCTTCAGATTTCTCATGACACATTTCTTGGACTTCTCTTTTACATTCATTACATTCTCCCTTCCACCAATAAAATAATTATTTTAATGCATGTGTTCTTCCCCCTTTAGATTTTAGACTCTTCTCTATAGAGTGTCTATTTTTATATCTTCAGCACAAATACAGTGTCTTGCTAAGTAAACATTGCATATATTTTAAAGGAATGAGTAAATGAATGTGAAGTTTTTACTGCAAAGAACAAATGACCCCATGAGGATCTATCCAGCTTCTAATTTTACTATCTAGAACTCAGAATGGGTTTCCATTCACATATTCCAAATATATTTTTATGCAAAAAAATGAATTCTGTGAAATTTTATATGAGCTTTTGAGAGAATGAAAACAGCTACTTCCAAGTGGGACTGTGGTCCTCAATTATCCATTGGAAATATTCCATTTTTATGTATAGCAATAATAGAAAAATAAAATTCTTAAAAAATAATAGAGCCTAGGGAATAAGTAACATATTTTTTTCTTAATATAAAAGCTGCACACCAACCCAACGGGGTCCTATGCCCTTAATTTTCAAAGTAGCAGTTGGAAATATACTATTACTCTGAATGTGAGTCAAGAAGTCTGAATACATGTTGAAATGCTTGGCGGGGAACAAGGAGTCTGAAGGGAGAAATCTCTAACAAAGTTACAGAAAGAAATATAATTGGAAAACACCCTTGTGTAAATTACCCATTAAATATCCATGTGGAAACTGAGGAAGGCAGCCTCATGGCATGCTTTTAGAGGCCTCCATTACAATTGGGAATGTCTCAGACCTACAAATATGGGAAAATGAAAGTCTTTAATTATAGATGGGCCCTGTCTGAGGCAATGTACTCAACTGCATTGTAAGTGATTCACTATTGACAGGCCAGAGGTCTTAGAAGGCTCCTACTGAATCATAATACATGATGGATTTCCCCTAACCTCTTGCTCTCTGAGAGCCCAGTCTCTAGAGCATATGGTTTTGTTGTGTCCCTATGAGTACTCAGGAAAGCATTTTTAAAAAACAGTAATGCAAATAGCAAAGGTTAAAAGGAAAAGTAATTGGTCAAAGCCCAATTCAAAATGGAACAAGTTAATGTTTGAAAAGTGAATAAAAAAGATAATTTCCACAAACATGCTCAGTACAAAAGATAATTGTAAAAGAAATTGGATTTTGGAAAAAAAATATTTACTGTTAGTAAGAAGAGAATGAGCTGATTTTTTTCATTAAAAATTCTGAATTTGATAAGTTTCAAAGAGCATCACATGCACACAGAAGAACAGAAAGAAGATTGGTTGTACATGAAATAGAAAATCTCCATTATACACAGCTTGCTTTTCTTTAAATTAAGTAACATAAAATATGCTACTTTCAAAGCTAGCTTGTTTGTCTAAAGTTCCCGCTCTTTGTTTCTTTGCATTTCAAAAATGTGTTTCATTGACTCTTTTTCTGATTTTTTTATCTTTTTGGCAATTCTATTCTTGATTCCCTCTCCTGCCCCACTCCAGTTCAATTGAGGGAAAAAAAATTAATACAAAACCTTTGTAACAAATATGTATAATCCAGCAAAAGAAAGAAATCCCACTTTGGCTGTCTTAAAACGTATCATATTATGCATCTAAAGTCCTTCACTTTTCCTATCAGAAGGAAGGTAATATACTTTATCATCTATCTTTTGGAATCATGTTCGGTCACTATATTGATCAGAGTTCTTGGATTGTTCAAAGTTTATGTATGTGTGTGTGTGTGTGTGTGTGTGTGTTCATCCTTAAATATTGTTATATAAATTCTCACATCACTGTACATCAGTTATATAGGTCCTTCCAAATTACTCTGAAATCACCCTCTTCGTCATCTTATATGGTATAATATTTCATTACTTTTATATTTTATTCATAAGTTCAGTTCCCCAAATGATGCTTATTCCCTTAGCTTACAGTTCTTTGCCACTGCGAAGAGTTGAGTTGTCATAAAAATTTCCATTAATCTGTTTCTCTTTCTTCTTTTATTGAATTTTTCTTTTATTTTTAATTTTCTTTTTTTTAAATAATAATAGCTTTTTATTTTATATATATATATATAGGTAGTTTTCAACATTCACCATTGCAAAACCTGGTATTACAAATTTTTCTCCCTCCCTCCCTTCCCTGCACTCCCCATACCATTCGACAAGTAATAAGTTAAATATACAATTATTCTGTACAAATTTCCCCATTTATCATGCTGCAGAAGAAAAATCAAATAGAAAAAATAGAAAAAATGAGAAAGAAAACAAAAAAGCAATCGAACCACAACAAAAGGTGAAAATATTATGTTGTAATCCCCTCTCAGTCCCTACAATCCTCTTTCTGGATGCAGATGGCTCTTTCCATCACAAGTCTATCGGAATTGGCCTGAACTACCTCATTGTCCAAAAGAGTCACATCCATCAGAATCGATCATCACATAATATGTGTCGTGAAGGATGATGTCCAGGGATGAGTTGGCAAGCATGATTCCTGTTAGTCCTCCGATTGTAAAAAGGAAAATGAAGCCCAGAGCTCATAATATAGCTGGAGATCATTTAATGTTCCCTCCATGTAGTGTAGCCAGACAGCTAAATACTTTAACACCTGTAGGGATAGCAATAATTATTGTGGTTGATGTGAAATATGCTCGTGTATCAACATCTACCCCTACAACAGCCTTGCTGTTGCTGTGTACAATGTTCTCTTGGTTCTACTCACTTCACTTAGCATCAGTTCATTTAAGTTTTTCCAGGCCTCTCTGAAATCATCCTGCTGATTGTTTCTTACAGATCAATAATGTTCCATAACATTCATAGACTATAATTTATTCAGTCATTCCCCAAATGATGGGTATCCACTCAGTTTCCAGTTCCTTCTTGCTACAAAAAGGGCTGCTATAAACATTTTTGCACATGGAGGTCCTTTTACCTTTTTATGATCTCTTTGAGAGACTGTCCCAGTATAGAAACTGCTGGATCAAAGAGTATGCATAGTTTGATAGCTTTTTGGGCTTAATTCCAAATTGCTCTTTAGAATGGTTAGATCAGTTCACAACTCCACCAACATTGTATTAGTTTCTTAGTTATTTTATCTCTTTGAGATGTCGATTTACTGTATGATAGTGGGATCAAAGGGTATGCACAGTTTAACTACAGTTAAACCATAGTTTAACAATTTTTAAACAAAAAAAAATGTTTTGTGAATGAGAAAGTAATTCATAGCTCCACTAATAGTGCATCAGTGTGCTTGTTTATCCCTAGTCAATGAGAAGTTTAGAGGGAAGAAAAATGAAAGTTTAGTGTGGGAGACTAGTCACAGAAACTTTCTACATGGCTCTTCCATGTCAGGTAGTATCAAAAGTAGTTGTATGATCACAAGATGGGTAGCTGTCACAAATTTACACACATACACACACACACACACACACACACACACACACACACACACACACTCTACCAGTCTGAGCTTTGGGGTGAGGGAAAAAAAGAATAGAATATCATGGATTCTACCCCTCAACCAAAGCTTACAACTCTTCTCCCTTTCCAGACCATGATCATACCCTAGACTTTAAGAGTAACCCAGAGAAGAAGAAAAGAAGATTGGAGAAAAGGAAAAGGGAAGAGACTGAGAGCAGAAAAAGTGAGCTTGATCAGAGTACTTAACTTCAGAATGATTAGAGGAATAAAAGTGAGAACTCAAAATGTAGAATGAATATAAAGTCTCAGGTTTTAAAGGTAGAAAGGACCTTAGAAATCATCTGCTTCAACCTCTACTCCATGCAGGAAGAAAGCAACCCAAATGGAATTTCAAGCAAGTACCTAGAATATTGTTCATTTCTTCTTCATCTCTCACTTCACATTCAAAACCAATCATTCACTCATCTTACCTTTGGTACTTTAGTCAAAAAACAAGTATGTGTATTTCTCTCTTTAGACACAGCTAGACTAAAGTAAAATTTCTTTCTGCCTCAAAAACAGGAAAATGAGCTTAGAGCAATCTATCTATCTATTCTTTTCTCAGGTCATTCATAAGCCTGGGCAAATAGGAGAGTGTCTCAATACTACAAGAAAAAGTGAAACATTACACTCTTGCCTAAGGGAATATTCCCAAAAGAACCTGGGGAAATTTGATGAATTTATGATATGAATGGTCCAAGTATGAGAGGCAATGTGCACTAATAGAGAGCATTGAAATAGGATCACTTATAAAACCCATTCCACATACCAGTTTCTCTCCTCTCATTGTCAGTATTGTAAATCAAGACAGTTTCTGACTCCTAGGGAATTTAGGACACACTTTCAGATCATATGTTTTTATCACCTAAAAGCTTTTGGTTGTAGAGATTGCCCTTAAGACATTGATGATCCTAACCATATACAACATAAATGGGCACTGTTAGAGGAAATTGCAAGACCACATTGACTATAACAAATTTCTGTCTTCCATTCATCTCTTAGTGACTTATCACATTTTCAGTAGTGATTGTTTTAAGCATTCTCCTTTGTCTTCAAAGCGCCAACCATCACTCACTTCTCATTTTACTGAGAAGACTGAAATTTCAATTAAATTCCTTACCCAGAATCTCTACTTCTCTACACTTATTTATGTCTTCTACATTTCTTTCTTTCTTCCCCATTCAATAACTCTCTTCTTACCAAAGCTCAATTCTTTACCAGTGGTCTTGATTCCCTTCCACTCCCTCTGGGAACATAATAGAACCACAGATTTAAATCTGAATGGAATCACCTCAATTACCCAGTTATCCAATATTATGCAGGTAGTGTTGTTTAAACCCAATATGAATTTAAACCCAGATCTTCTTATTCTAAATCCCAAGCCCTTTTCACTATGCCATACTGTCTTCCCAAATGAAAATAAGTGATATTTTTTTCAATGCTCATTTTCTCTACTAGTTCCTTTCCTTCATCCAACAGATATTCTCAGCTTTTCCCAGTCTTTTTTTAAAAATTCATTTTATTTATTTATTTAGTTAAAATTTAAGTCCTGAACTATCTCTGTCCTTCCTTCTTTTCTCTCTCCCCACAACACTTACTAAATATGCATCATTTGATGCATATTTATAAACCTATGTAAAACTATACTTTGCATTCTTCTATTTATCAGTTCTTTCTTTGACAATGGAAAGGATCTTCCTCCATAGACCCTTTATAGTTGATTTTATTATTTGTAATTAATACTCAGAATAACTTAGGTGCTCACAATTGTTTTTCAAATGATAATACTGTTATTTAATGTAATGGTCTCTTGCTTCTGTTCATTTTACTTTTCATTATTTCATGCAAGGCTTTCCATGTTTTTCTAAAATCAACCAGCTCATCATTTTTCATAACATAGTAGTATTACATCACAATCATATACAACAACTTCCCATTTCCCATTTGATGGCATCATCTCAATTTTCACTTCTTGCTACCACAGAGTGTGCTATAAATATTTTAAAACATATATATGTGTACATATATATATATATATATATATATATATATATTTCCTTTCTTCCTTGATCACCTTAGGAAACGGACCTAACAGTGGTATTTCTTGGTCAAGGTATCATCTACACTGTTTTTTTTTTTTTTTTTAAATTTTCTGGGCATAATTCCAGGTTCTAGATTGTTCTGCAAAATGATTGAATCTTGGCCTATTATTCCAAATAATTTAATTAATATTGGAACTGGTTCATCTTTAAATGTTTGGTAAAGTTCATTTGCAAATCCATCTGGTCTTGATGTTTTTTCTTAGGAAGCTAATTTATGACATATTCAATTTTTTTTCTAAAATAGGTTTATTTAGATCATAACATAATCTGCTAATCTAGGAAGTTTATATTTATTTAAATTTTCTTCCATTTCATTTAAATTATTGAATTTATTGGAATAGAATTGGGCAAAATTATTACTAATAATTGCTTCAAGTTTACCTTCATTAGTGATCTATTCATCCTTTTCATTTTTGATATTAGTATTTGGTTTTCTTCCCTCTTTTTAAAAAAATCATATTAATCAATGGCTTATCTCTTTTATTAGTTTTTCATAAAAACATCTTCTAATTTTTAAAATTAATTTAATGCTTTCCTTACATTATATTTTATTAATATCACCTTTAACTCTTATGATTTCAATTTGGGAAAATTTTTAATTTTTTCTAGTTTTTTAAATTGCATGTTCAATTCATTGATCTGCTATTTATTGATGTAAGCACTTAGAGATATAAATTTCTATTGAATACTTCTTTTGCTTCAACACATAGACTTTGGTATGTTGTTTTATTATTACTATTCTTGTTTGTAATCTTAGTTCCTTGGCCTTCCAGAATATCATATTCTAAACCTTCCAGTCCTTAAACATAGGGACTATTAAATCTCATGTTATGCTGACTAAAGTTTTATGGCACTTGAATTTTATTTTCTATATGCATGTATTATTTTCTTCTTTTCCTGGGATCTCTGTAATTTTTCTGAGATTATTCATTTCAGATATCTTTCAGGCAGTGATTGGTGGATTCTTTCAATGTATATTTTACCCTCTTGTTTGAGGATATCAGGGTGGTTTTCCTTAATAATTTCTTGAAATATATGATAACTAGGTTGAACAAAGACAGTGAGTTTGTGTTTAGGACATGAGCTGCATTCATATTTTGTATCTTTTATTTTTTCTTATTTATTTATTTCTTTGTTTATTTATTTGGTCATTTATTTATTTATTTTGTTGAGGCAGTTGGGTTTAAGTGACTTGCCCAGGATCACACAGGTAGGAAGTGTTAAGTGTCTGAGATCAAATTTGAACTCAGGTCCTCCTGACTTCAGGGCTGGTGCTCTATCTACTGTGCCACCTCACTGCCCCCATATTTTGTTCCTAAGAATTAATTTGTATGAGATCAAAGTGATCCTAGGAAATATAGTATAAATATACTGAAAAAGGACTTATCACCATAAACCAAGGAAACATTCTTGGATGAGGAAATTGGAGTTTAAATGTCTCCCACTTTGTGCCCACAAGTTACAAAACTTAAATCAGGGATTGTGATGGAACTGAAAAGGGTAGGTCTCTGCCAAACCTAAACTAAATGCCTTATAACATTCTATCTGAGCGAGTGCCATAGCACTCCAAATTATGAGAGTGTGGTTTAATCTAGCCAAAGCAGTAGCCTCAAGGTGCTGAATAATTGCAGCTACCTATTTTAAAAATGCCCCTACAGCATTCAGTGAATTGATGCACCCAGCCGAGATACCACTCCCTGAGAAGAAACAAAATGACTTCAAGACTTGCCTGGCCCAATCTGGCAGCAGCTACCCTGTGGCAGAGTAATACATTCATCTCAGACACAAAACACCCATGCCTGGCAACCAAGCAGCCTTCCATTCTAGATCAGACACATATTGACTCATCCAGTCAAGAAAAAATATCCTACTAGGAACAAATCCAACAGAACCTCCCATAGAATAATGATACTCTTCCCTGACAAGAGCCAGACAGATTGATCAGTAAAATCACTCCTTATCACCAATGCTGTGCCCTATAGTGAACTTTGTGGAATTCCTCCAGAAAGAGAAAAGGCATGAAAGCCCTGAAGTTTTAGAGTTGTAAGCTATCTTGACCACATGAGTTCCTTACACAAATGCCTCAGTATCACTATAATTTAAGTTTATGCAAACTCTTACCCCAATAGTCTCTGTGTATACCTGTGAAAGAGTATGACCATCGGGAGGGGGAAGGGGTTATAACTACTGTTTTTTATATTTGAATAAATATCTTTGTTAAAGAACTGAATCTAGCAACTGACTGTCAGTCAACAAATTATTTATTAAGTGCCTGCTATATGCTAGGTAATGTACTATGCCTTTGGAATACAAAGAAGGGCAAAAGGCAGTTCTTACTCTCTAGAAGCTCACAATCTAATGGAGAAACACAACATGAAAACAGTTATATACAAACAAGATATAGAAGGATAAATAAGAGATAAT
Source organism: Sarcophilus harrisii (assembly GCF_902635505.1). Lineage (NCBI taxonomy): Eukaryota > Metazoa > Chordata > Mammalia > Dasyuromorphia > Dasyuridae > Sarcophilus > Sarcophilus harrisii. The sequence continues at coordinate 582,961,232 of NC_045427.1, read as the reverse complement.
CAAGAGAGGAGAAGCACTAAAATTAAGGGGAAATGGAACAGGCTTCTGGTAGAAGATCTATATCTATTTTGATTCCCATAACTGGAAGAAGCATATCCCTTCATAAATTTATTAAGGCACTCTGATTTCTTCTTTGTGATAAAATACCTCATTGGTCATCGAGTTTTCCAGTGGTACTCAGGAGGAGATACAATACCCATCATAGTGCACAGAGAAAGAGTTGGGGGAATGAAATAGCTTCAAGGAGCAACTTCTGACAAAAGAGAGAATAACTGACTATAAATTCAAGAGAGATTTAGCCCTATAGTCAAAATTTGAGCTAGAGAGAGGATCAAACCCAGGTAACCAAACTGCCAGAAGAAAAGTTTTGTTCAGTGTTCAGAGATATCAACAAAATGATATCATGAGAAGAGAAAAAACATCCAGGCCCTGCAGAATTAGAGATATTAATTGTTTTGGTCATGTCTATTCCCTACTTGTATGTCTCACTACAAGCACATTCTATTCCCACAAATGCTATAGGTATTTTTTGGAAGATCTTTTTGGGTATATAGAACCTTCTGTTTTCTCAAGGAGCTCACTGAGGTATATGCCTAACAAAGGAATCTCTAGATCAAAAGACAGATATTTTAGTCACCTTACTTGGACAATTTCATTTTTCTACAAGGAGTGAATAATTAAAAGCTTCACCAACAATCTTCTAGTGTGCCTATCTTTTTACAACCCCTCCAACACTGACTATTTTTATCTTTGGTCCTCTTTTTGTATTTCTGGGTGTGAGATAAAAACTCAGGGTTGCTTTGATTTGCAGGTCTCTTATTATGAATAATTTGGAGCATTCTTTCATATGGTTACTAATGGGTGACTGAGAACTATTTGTTCTTGCAGCATTTATATAGCACTTTAATGTTCACAAAGTGCTTTACAGATATATCATTTTATCTTTACAACAACCCTGGGAGTCATTATTATCCCAATATTAAAGATGAAACAAAAAAGGTAGAAATTAAATGTGACGCACAGCTAACAAATTTCTGAGACCAAATTTAGATTCAGATCTTTTTGATTCTGCCCTACCATCTAGCTGTCTCAGTCTTGCCCATTGTCTTAGAAAATGTAAAAATATTAGAGTGTCGAGCATACTCACTTTAAGTCCTTCTCCTTGCCAGATTTTTGCATTTTGTAAGAATGTCATAATTTGAGTGCTAAGGTTGTAGGAGAAATATGTTTGTAAATATTCTAAGAGGGGATTCAAGCACATGGTTTTTAAACCTGAATAGAGGTTAGAAAAGAAATCTGAATTTTCTAAATCTCATAATCCCATAATCTTTTTTTTTAGCAGAGTAAAGAGTTTCCTGGATGCATCATCAATTTAGAGTTTCCTTATGGGTAACTTTAGCTTTAAAGGTTCCTGAGTATGAAAATTTTCTCTAGAGAGGGATTTCTAATGTGTTCTGCTCTCCAGTGGAAGAATTGGTCCATATCATTCTTGAATAGGATCATTTTGGGGGGGCCACAATGCTACTGAGCATTTAGTTAAGGAGCTAGAGACAGTTCCTTTTTTAACCAAGTGATGTCCAATAGAGACCAATGGAGATTTCAAGATAAAGATTTATGCAGCAGTATGAACATATCAATATCCATGCAGTCCTGCAACACCAGAGGTCCTAGGTAATCTTTACTTTGCACACGTTTTTGCCACTTGTGTTCTATACATGTGTCCCCCTCCTCATGTCACTCTTATCTACATATATCCCTCTAAATGTATACATTTCTACTCCTGACTCTTTACTCCAGACCACTCCAGACCATACCTTCATGATAGATATTTTGTCAAAGAAGGCACACTAGATTCATGAGCAAAATATTTTGTTGATGCATTTCTTACTAAGCCTTCACATGCTTTTGCATTGAATTACATGTGTCCTTTTGGGGGGGAGGAAAAAGGGATGGCTATTAATTCACCATTTTATAGTTTACCTTCACTGAATACTGTCCAAGCAATGCCAAGTGGGATCTTTATTTCAAGTGGTCTCTCTCTGTTGGATGTTTTTCCTTTCAGGCAGGTGTACCTTTACAGTTATTACTGCTGTAAGCTCTGGTAGCTGTTCCCCTGATTCCTTTGATAAGGGTAAGATAACAGTTGCTTTTATAAATTACACAAGGTCCTTTACCAAAGAAGTTATATACAGGAGGTAATCCCACCCCAGGCATAGAATTGCTCAGAAATCATGACCTCATGGCTTGTGATTAGAGGGAAGTAACTTCCCTTCCAATCCTCAGGATAACCATTCACAATTACACCAACAATGTATTAGTGTCCCAGTTTTCCTACATCCCCTCCAACATTCATCATTATCTTTTCCTATCATCTTAGCTCAGGGTTATTTTAATTTCCATTTCTCTGATCAAAAAGAGCACTTTTAATATGACTAGAAATGGTTTCAATTTCTTCATCTAAAAATTGTCTGTTCAACAATTCTCAGATGAAGAAATTGAAACTATATCTAGTCATGTGAAAAGATGCTCCAAGTCATTATTAATCAGAGAAATGCAAATTAAGACAACTCTGAGATACCACTACACACCTGTCAGACTGGCTAGAATGACAGGGAAAAATAATGTGGAATGTTGGAGGGGATGTGGGAAAACAGGGCCACTAACACATTGTTGGTGGAATTGTGAATACATCCCGCCATTCTGGAGAACAATTTGGAACTATGCTCAAAAAGTTATCAAACTGTGCATACCCTTTGACCCAGCAGTGTTTCTACTGGGCTTATATCCCAAAGAGAACTTAAAAAAGGGAAAGGGCCCTGTATGTGCAAGAATGTTTGTGACAGCCAACTTTGCAGTGGCCAGAAACTGGAAACTGAGTAGATGCCCATCAATTGGAGAATGGCTGAATAAATTGTGCTATATGAATAATATGGAATATTATTGTTCGTAAGAAATGGCCAACAGGATGATTTCAGAAAGGCCTGGAGAGACTTACACAAACTGATGCTGAGTGAAATGAGCAGAACCAGGAGATTATTATATACTTCAACAACAATACTATATGATGACCAATTCTGTTGGACCTTGCCATCTTCAGCAATGAGATGAACCAAATCAGTTCAAACCAGCTACACCCAGTGAAAGAACTCTGGGAGATGACTAAGTACCATTACATCGAATTCCCAATCCCTATATTTTTGCCCACCTGCATTTTTGATTTCTTTCATAGGCTAACCGTACAATATTTTGGAGTCCGATTCTTTTTGTACAGCAAAATAATGGTATGGACATGTATACTTATTTTGTATTTAATTTAATTTTTTATGTAATTTAGATAATACTCTAATATATTTAACATGTATTGGTTATCCTGTCATCTAGGGAAGGGAGTGGGGGGGAAGGAGGGGAAAAATTGGAACAAAAGGTTTGGTAAATGTCAATGCTGTAAAATTACCCATGCATATAACTTGTAAATAAAAAGGCTATTAAAATTAAAAATAAATAAAAATAAAAATTGTCTGTTCATATGTTTGGATTATTTATCAACTGGAAAATAGCTTGAATTCTTATAAATTTCAGTCAATTCTCCATATATTTTAGAAATGAGACTTTTATCAGAACTCTTGAATGTAAAAATGTTTTCCCAGTTAATTACTTCCTTTCTAACCTTGTCTGCATTAATTTTGTTTGTACAGAAAATTTTAATATAATCAAAATTATCTATTTTGTGATCAATAATGATCTCCAATTCTTCTTTGGTCACAAAGCCCTTCCTCCTCCACAGATCTGAGAGGTAAACTATCCTCTGTTCTCCTAATTTATTTATAATATCATTCTTTATGTCTAGATCGTGAACCCATTTCTACCTTACCTTAGTATATGGTGTTAGGTGTGGATCAATGCCTAGTTTCTGCTATACTAGTTTCCAATTTTCCCAGAAGTTTTTGTCAAATAGTGAATTCTTATCCCAAAAGCTGGGATCTTTCAGTTTGTCAAACACTACATTGCTATATTATTTTCTTTGTCCTGTGAACCTAAACTATTCCACTGATCAACTAATCTATTTCTTAGCCAGTACCAAATGGTTTTGAAGACCATTGTTTTATGATATAGTTTTAGGTTTGGCACAGGTAGGCCACCTTCATTTCCATTTTTTTTCATTAATTCCATTGAAATGCTTGACTTTTTGTTCTTCCAGATGAACTTTGTTATTATTTGTTCTAGATCTGTAAATAATTTCTTGGGAGTTTGATTGATATAGTACTAAATAAATAGATTAATTTAGGAAGTAATGTCATTTTTATATTTGTTAAGCCTAACCAAGAGCACTTCATATTTTTCCAATTGTTTATATCTGACTTTATTTGTGTAGAAAGTGCTTTATAGTTGTGTTTATATAATTCCTGACTTTGCCTTGGCAGGTAGACCTTCAAATATTTTATGTTATCAACAGTTATTTTAAATGGAATTTCTCTTTGTATCTCTTGCTGCTGGACTTTGTTGGTAACATAAAAATACTGATTATCTCTGTGGATTTATTTTGTATTCTTCAACTTTGCTAAAGTTGTGGATTGTTGATTCTGTAGGTTCTCTAAGTATGCCATAATATCATCTACAAAGAGTGATAATTAAGTTTCCTCATTACCTACTCTAATTCCTTTAATCTCTTTTTCTTCTTTTATTGCCATAGTTAACCTTACTAATGCAATGATGATGATAGTGAGCAATCTTGTTTCACCCCTGATCTTACTGGAAATGGTTCTAGTTTGTCTTCATTACATATGATGCTTGCTGATGGTTCTGTTCATTTTAAGGAAAACTCCATTTATTCCTATACTCTCAAGAGTTTTTAACAGGAATGGGTGATGAATTTTATCAAATACTTTTTCTGCATCTATTGAGATAATCATATTTTTTTATTAATTTGGTTATTGATATAGTCAATATGCTAATAGTTTTCCTAATCCTAAACTAGCCCTCCATTCCTGGTATAAATCCTACTTAATCATAGTGTAATATCTTTGCTAATATTTTATTGAAGATTTTTGTATCACTATTCATTAGGTAAATTGGTCTGTAATTTTCTTTAGGTAACAGCACCATATCTGTGTCAAAAGGAATTTGTCTTTCCCTATTTTTTTTTTTCAGTCAGCATAGTGTCAGAATTAATTGTTCTTTAAATGTTTGGTAGAATACACATGTAAATTCATCTGGCCCTGGAGATTTTTTCTTAGGAAGTTGATTAATCATTTGTTCTATTTCTTTTTTTTTTTCTAAAATGGGACTACTTAAGTAATTTAATTCCTCTTCTGTTAACCTGGGCAATCTATATTTTTATAGGTATTCCTCCATTTCACTTAGGTTATCAAATTTATTGACATAAAATTGGGCAAAATAACTTAATTATTGCTCTAATTTCCTCTTCATTGGTGGAAAGCTCCTTTTTCATTTTTGAAACTAACAATTTGATTTTCCTCTTTTCTTTGTCTAATCAAATTAACAAAAGGTTGACCTATTTTGTTGTTTTTTCCCATAAAACCAACTCTTAGTTTTAGTTATTAATTCAATATTCTTACTTTCACTTTTATTAATCTCCCTTTTTATTCTCAGAATTTCAAATTTGTTATTTAATTCAGGTTTTTAAATTTGTTCTTTTTCTTGCTTTTTTAGTTGTAAGCCCAATTCACTGATTTTTTCTTTCTCTTTTTTATACAAGTAAGCATACAGAGATATAAAATTTTCCTTATCACTGCTTTGGCTGCATCCCACAAATTTTAGTATGTTGTCTCATTATTGTCATTCTCTTGGATGAAATTATTGATTGTATCAATGATTTGCTGTTTCACCCATTCTTTCTTTAGGTTTAGATTATTTAGTTTCCAATTATTTTTTGATCTATTTTCCCCTGGCCTTTTATGAATGTAATTTTTATTGCATTGTGATCTGAAAAAATGCATTTATTATTTCTGCCTTTCTGCATTTGATTTTGAGGTCTTTATGTCCTAATATAAGGTCATTTTTTTTACAGGTTCCATGAACCACTGAGAAAAAAGTGTATTCCTTTCTGTCTCCATTCAATTTTCTCCAAAGATCATACGTAAATTTTCTAATATTCTATTTACCTCCTTAACTTTTCTTATTTATTTTGTGGTATGATTTATCTAGTTTTGAGAGAGCAAGTGTCATTCTGCTTTAAATGTGTTTCTTGTAAACAACATATTGTAGAACTCTGGCTTTTAATCCAGTCTACTATCCACTTCTGTTTTATGTGAAAGTTCACCCCATTCACATTCATAGTTAAAATTACTAATTCTGTATTTCCTATCATTTTATTTACCCCAAACTATGTTTTTCTCTTTCCTTTCCCCCTTTCCCTCCTCCCCAGTATTTTGCTTCTGACCACCACTTTTCTCAAATTGTTTTAGGGGAGCCCTTCCCCTTTATAGCCCCTCCCCCTTTCTTACACCTTTCTTCTACTATTTCTGTTTTCCCTTCTATTAACCTTCCCCTTTTCTTTTCTCTTTCCCCTTCTACTTCCTGATAAGGTAAGACGAGTTTCTCTATGAATCCAAATATGTCTAATATTCTCTGTTTGAGCCAAATCTGATGAGAGTAAGATTCACACAATGCTCATCCCCCTCCCTTCTTTCACTCAATTATAATAGATCTTCTTTGCCTCTTCATGAGATGCAATTTCCCTCATTTTATCTTAATTTTCCTCTTTTTTTTTTTTAGCACAACCTCCTTTCTACCTCTAGTTTTATATTATGACAGTAAAATCTAATTTTGACTGAACTCTCTCTATATAACCACAACAGAGATATAGTTATGAAGAGTTCTTTCATTTTTAATCTTGTTATACTTCTTCTTGAGTTCTGTACTTGGAGGTCAAATTTTTTGTTTAGATCTGGTCTTTTCATCAGAAATAAATGAAATTCACCTGTGTCATTGAATGTCCATATGCTTCCCTGAAAGATAATGCTCAATTTAGCTGAATGGTTTACTTTTGGCTGCATTCCAAGTTCCTTTGCCTTTCAGAATATCAGATTCTAGGCCCTTCGATCCTTCATGGTGGGAGCTCCTAGGCCCTGACTAATCCTGATTGTGGCTCCTTGATATCTAAATTATTTTTTCTAGCTACTTGCAATATTTTTTCCTTGCTCCAATAGTTCTGAAATTTAGCCACAATATTCCTTGGAGTTTTCATTTTGGGGTCTCTTTCAGGAGATGATAGGTGAATTTTTTCAATGGTCATTTTACTTTCTGATTCTATGACACCAGGGCAGTTTTCCTTGATGATTTCCTGATAGATAATGTCTAGGCTCTTTTTTTTTCATCAGGGTTTTCAGAAAATCCAATAATTCCTATATTGTCTCTCCTAAATCTATTTTCCAGGTCAGTTGTTTTTCCAAGGAGATATTTTACACTTTCTTCTATTTTTTTTTTCATTTTTTTAGTTTTGCTTGATTGATGCTTGATATCTCATTGAATCATTCATTTCCATCCATTCAGTTATGATTTTTAATGAATTATTTTCTTCAGTTACCTTTTTAAAATTCTTTTTTTTATTTGACCAATTGAATTTTTTTGTCATATGGATTTTCTTTTCCACTTCACAAATTCTATTTTTCAGGGTATTGTTTCCTTTTTTCCATCATGTGGTTTAATAACCAGCCTACGGTCTTTTTTCAGATCTTGGGTTGTCCCTAGAAGAACCCTGTTCATCCTAAGTTTTCTTCATATTTTATCAGTCTATATTTACCCAAGGTGCAAATTTGCTATATTTGTAAGGGAAATCTGAAGAGATTGAAATTTACCAACCTACTCCCCCATTTTCTAAGAATACTCCCCTAAAATTTTTTTAAACATTTATTTTAGTCTTGATTTCCAAATTCTTTTTTTTTTTTCCCTTCCCTTCTTCCTCTCTTTCCTTACTGAAATGGTAAGTGAACACATATAGGTTATACATGTGCAATTATTGAAAAACATTTTTAAAATAGTCATTTTGTACAAGAAGACTTGACTAAAAAAATGGAAGAAAAAAGTGAAAAAATAGCATCCTTCAGTCTATATTTAAACAATATCAGCTCTTTCTCTGGAAACAGGCAATATGCTTCTTCATTAGTCCTTTGATAAATTCTTGGATCATTTTAAAGAACACCAAATTCATTCACAGTTCTTTATTGTATTGTTATTACCTTGTATAATGTTTTCCTGTTCTCACTTCACTTAAGAAGTGAATTAACTGTGCATAAACTGATGGAAAGTGAAGTAAACAGAACCAGGAAAATATTGTTCACAGTACTATTACTATCCATAGAGGCTCATGGCAAATCTCTCACATTGTAACAATGATCAACTCTGAAAGACTTAGTTATCAGTATCAAAATCCAAAACAATTCTGAAGGACCTGTAATGAAAAATGCCATCCACCTCCAGGGAGATTAATGAATTAATCGATAAATTCTGAGTACAGATTGAAGAAATTTCTTTTTTCTTCCTTCCTTCCTTCCTTCCTTCCTTCCTTCCTTCCTTCCTTCCTTCCTTCCTTCCTTCCTTCCTTCCTTCCTTCCTTCCTTCCTTCCTTCCTTCCTTCCTTCCTTTGGCTTAATTTGAATTTCTCTTAATAAATAGTGATTTGGAGCATTTTCATATGATTATAGATAGCTTTAATATCTTTGTATGAAAGCTGTCTGTTTCTATCCCATTTATAATATAGGGAATGAATTGTATTTTTTGTTTGATCTTTGTTCTTTCAGATAAATTTTGTTATTTTTTTCTACTTTGTAAAATTATTCTAACCCTAATCCTAAAAATTTTAAATGAAATACCAGAAAGGAGATTTTAGTAATATATCACAAAGGTCATTCACTATGACCTGGTAGAATATATATGTTGGTGTGTTGCTTCACTGATGTCATTTTCTTTAATAAAATGATTGATTGTTGCTATGATTTGTTCTTTGACCCTCTCATTCTTTAGTATTAGATTATTTAATTTCTAATTTATTTTTAATCTATGCTTCCATAACTCTTTATTACATGTAATTTATATTGCCCTGTTGTTGATCTGAAAAAGGTGCATTAATATTTCTCCTGCTCTGCATTTATGCTCTATTTATATGGTCAATTTTTGTGGAGTATACATACAGCTAAGAAAATGTGTACTCCTTTGTATTCCCATCCAATTTTCCCCAGAGTTCTAACATGTGTAATTTTTCTAAAATTCTATTCATCTAAAATTCAAAACCTATTGCTTATTTATTTTATTGGTAGGCTTATCAAGCTTTGAGAACAAAAAGTTGAGGTCCCCCACTAATATAGTTTCTTGTACAGGAGTGAGGTCAGCACAATGACTTGGTACTTGGTAATCAGTCTATACTCTCTTTTATAGGTAGTATAGTGTAGTATAATATAGTATAGTATAATCTATATATATAATACATTATATTATATATATATATATATATATATATATATATATATATATATTCTCCTATACTTTTCTTTGGAGCTTCCCAAAGAAGACTGAGAAAGTAATATTTCTTTCTTGGCTGCCATTGTTAAGTCAAACTAAGTCTGAAGCCAACTAAAATCTTCAGGTATTTTTCAGTTCCCTTATTCTATTCTTATAAAGTTTTGGATCAATGATGTGTTTTTCATTGTTGTTCTTTAAAAAACAAAAGCTTTACCTTAAGTAACAAGATTTTAAAGACAATGTAAGAATTTATTCTGGAATAAATAGCATAGAAATGCTCAGTCACTGAAAGAAAGTGATAAAGACCACATAGTTTGGAAACTTTACCTTCCATATTGCCTTTGCCTTTTTCATCTGTTATCTTCCTGTCTTTTTTAAGGAGGGAAGTGAACTATGTTCTCTATTGGCCACAGTTGAAATAATCTTGGAAGATGTCTTCTTTGGGATCAAGTATCTTACATAAACTTTATTGCATTTTATCTCATTGGCTCAAACCCACCATTTCTATTTGTCAAGAAATTTTTATATCTTGAATTCATCATGTAATATATTTCCTATCCCTCAAAGATCAGTGTCACCCACAAATGCAATGAGCAGAGCATCAATCTCTAAATTGAAATTATTGATGAAAATGTTCAGTAGTTCATCATCAAGTTCAGAACTGTATTGCCAATACTAAAAACTTGCCCCCCAGGATAACATCAGTTCATTGAGCACCACTCTTTATGTTTAGTTATTCAACCAGTTCTGGATCCAATTAACTGGTATATTGTTACCTATTAAAATTATAAAAATAAGCAAAATAAACTTTTATTTAGTACTTTAAGGTTTACAGATCATTTTTCTCTGGACAAGATAAGTAATGTAAATATAATCTATACATTTTATACATTAAACATCTGAAATTCTAAGAGATTTACTTAGTTGCGCAAGATCACAATAGTAGTGTCTGAGATGGGACATTTAGATCACATGAAAGTCCAGATCACATGACTCCAATTGTTTTTCCCTATGAATAGAATGAACATAATGAGAAATAATGTCAAAAGCTTTTATGTCTGAGTGGTCCTCATTTACACACCTGGCAATCTCCTTGAAGCCCTCATGACTGACAGTATCAAAGGCCTTGTTTGGTCAGCAATGTTGTATACAGAAATGTTGTATACAGAATTCTATTCTACTCCTGGCTTGTCTTCTGGAATTGTCAGGCAGCAAATACCATATCTACTGTTCTTAACTCCTTTTAAAACCACACTGACTTTCAAGTAGATGATCTTCTTCCAGGTGTAGGATCAGCCTATTAAGGAGGATTCTGGCTAGAATCTTGTCAGCAATTATTAAGAGATGAGACATACTGGAGCTCTTGGAACATAACCTCCTTTTGCTTTATAATCTGGAAATTTTTACTTAGTCTTCCATTTCATGATCTGGTTTAAGATTTGCAGTCAAATCCTTGGAGTCCAAGAAATTGCTCAATTCTGAAGGTCCCCACAATAGTGTTTATCATCCTAACAATATATTCAATGACCACTTCCCCTCTATGTTTTTCCAATCTATAGCTAACTTTAAGCATTTTCTGTAAGACAGTTTCAGATGACACTGAGGGGTTCCAATTCTACAGAACAATTCATTTTGTCAGATAGGACAAATACATTGATTTTCGTCTTAAGTTATACTCTATCCTGAATCCATTAATAGTTTATATAGCCAATCCAGTGCCAAATAATCTCTTTGGCCAGCCATATCCTTTTATCCTGGCTTTAAATTCAGTCTTTACACCTTTATCTACATGATTATGTAGATTATTACTTTCTCAGTCTTGTTTGGGAAGCTCCAAAGAAAAATATAGGAGAGGAGAGGTATTAGACTGACTACCAAGCTACAGAGTCATTGTGTTTACCTCATTGCTATCCATCTGTGAAACCCAGAAAGTGTACCTGTATCATGCCAGGAAACTGAGTTACTTCTATTTGAATTATTTTAGGAAGATTCTGAAGATCATGGAGTAGAATAAGATACCAGACAACAAGGTCCTTTCTTGAACTAAATTGCCATGCATTCAAACTCTATTGCAGAAAATGCAACTCCAGTGGCCTGGCCACATTGTTCAAATGCCAAATGTAAGTTTACCTGTTGGAATCTTTACAAAGTGTTAAGCCATTGGAGTTGATTTGATCTTAGAAGATATTTTGGGCCAGAACTTGAAACAAAGTACTAAGTGGAACTGATTGAACAATGCTTGTGTTCACACCTCTAGAGAGCTCATAAGTATCTAAGTACTCAATGGAGTTCACATGTTTGGGAGATTTCAGAGAGCATGCTGGGAGATATCCCACAATCCCACTCTCAGAGAAGTAGCATAAATACAGGTCCAGTGAGCGACTCGAGGGAGTTCTGGGGAAGTTCAACTGGGGTTGGAGACAGAGCACTCTGGGAGATACAGAAGACTACTCAGTTGGAGTTAAGCTGGAGGCTGAAGAAAGCAGAGGCAGAAGTCAAGGACAAAGCTGCAAGAGCTCAAGCAGAGAGATAGGCCTCAACTAACCAGGCTAATTTGGAAGGAGAAATAAACGTTTGCATTTTTATCATCTGGCTGTGATTTTGGAGTAATTATTTATTTCAACTGAGACTAAGGCTGCCTCCAGAAAACCCTCGCATTTACCAAAAAGACTTTTTATGGAGAACCCCAACAGGACAAGCACTCACAAATTTGTCAGAAAAAGAGATTCAAGGACACTCTTAAGGTCTCTTTTAAGAACTTTAGAATTGATTGCCAGGAAACACTGGCACAGGACCACCCAGCATGGTGTGCTGGGCATATCATGTGCTCATCAGCGAAGGTGCTATGTTCTATGGGCAAGCAGAATTGAATTAGCTTAGAAGAAATGTGAGATGCTTATAGTTATATAATCCATCCCAAATGTTCTTTGGGACTATTTGTGTCTGACCTGAGGCAGAATGTTCTGATATTGTATTTTTTGGTCTGATCACTGATTTTGACACAGTGATGTCTTTTTGGTGCTTTTGAGAATTAAGAACAACAATCAATCCATTTTAAAGAATAAAGAATAATAATAAAGGGCTATTGTACTTCCAACGCAATATTTCCTTAATGCTTTCTATTAATTTGCAAGAAAGGAGGGTGAACTTAAGAAAGTAAAGTAGGTTTCTGTCAAGATAAATCATCAGAAGGATAGTTCCCCCCCTTCCCCAGAAATGGTTAGAAGTAGGGGTGGGAAGAAAAGTGAAGGATAGGCTAGATAAACATATTTTCTCTTTTTTATTGTAGTAAGTTTATTTATTTTTAATAAGAAATTTTTATATCTTGAATTCATCATGTAATATATTTCCTATCCCTCAAAGATCAGTGTTATCCACAAATGCATTGCTTTATGAATCATGTTGGGAGAGAGAGGTCAGAGTAAAAGGGAAATATCATGGGAGAAATAAATAAATAAATAAATAAAAAGTGAACATGGCATGTGTTGGTTTATATTCAGATTCCTTAGATCTTTTTCTGGATGCAAATGGCACTTTATGTCCAAAGATTGCTTTGAACCATTGAACTACTGGGAAGAACCAAACATTTCTTAGTCGATCATAACATATTCTTGCTGTTATTATTGTGTTCCTGGTTCTACTTGTTTCACCCAGCATCAGCTCATTTAAATCTTTCCAGGCTTTTCTATAATCAGCTTATTAATCATTTTTATAGAACAATAATATTCCATTATCTTAATGAAGCACAGATTGTTCGACCATTCCCCAATTGATGGTTATCTATCCATTTTCCAATTCTTTGCTACAAACATTTTTGTACATGTGGGTTTTTTTCCCTACTTTATGATTTCCTTAGGATATAGATCCAGTAATGGCACTGCTAGATCAAAGGATATACACAGTTTTATACCCCTTTGGTCATAATTCCAGATTGCCCTCCAGAATGGTTAAAGGATCATTTTACAACTCCACTAACAATGCATTAGTGTACCAGTTTTCCCACATTCCTGTCAATATTTATTATTATCTTTTCCTGTAATCTTAGCCAATCTGAAAGGTGGGAGGTGGCACTTCATAATTTTTTAAATTTGCATTTCTCTAATCAATAGTGATTTAGAGCATTTTTCATATAACTAAAAATGGCTTCAATTTCATTAACTGAAAATTGTCTATTCATATCCTTTGACCATTTATCAATTGAGGAATGACTTGTACTCTTATTAAATTGACAATTCTTTATATATTTTAGAAATGAGACATTTATCAGAAATATTGTATTAAAATATTTTCCCCCAGTTTTGTACTTCCCTTTTTAATCTTGCTTCTGTTGGTTTTGTTTGTGTAAAAATTTTTAATTTAATGTAATCAAAGTTGTCCATTTTGTCTTTCTTAATGTTCTCTAGTTCTTCTTTAGTCATAATTTCCTTCCTTCTCCAAAGATCTAACAGGTAAATTATCCCTTGTTCTCCTAATTTGTTTATGGTATTATCCTTTATGCCCAAACCATGTATCCATTTTGACCTTATTTTGGTATGGAGTGTGAGATGTAGTTCTATGCCAAGTTTTTGACATGTTATTTTCCAGTTTTCCCAGAAATTTTTGTCAAATAGTGAATTCTTATTCCAGAAACTGGAGTTTGGGAATTTATCAAATATTAGATTGCTAAAAGCCTTGATTATTGTGCTGTATTTAATCTATTTCTGTGATCCACCACTCTATTTCTTAGCTAGCATCAATTTGTTTTGATGACTGTTGCTTTATAACTTATAATTTTTTTTTTACTTCAGCTGAAGCATAATAAATTCTGTTTCAGCCTTTTACTTTTACTCTGTATGTGTTTCTCTGTATCAAGTGTTTTTCATGTAAACAACATTCTGTAGGATTCTGTTTTTTAATACACTTCACTATTTGCTTCCATTTTTGGGAGAGTTCAACTCATTCACATTCATAATTATGATTACCAGCTCTGTATTTCTTTCCATCCTATTTTCTCCACTGTATATACTTTAGTTTTCTCTTTCCACCCTGTCCTCAGTTTTAGTATTTTTTTTTACCCATCCCACCCACTATCTTATCTTCCATCAGCCCTTCCCCCTTCTTTTACCTTATTTTCTCTAGTGTATCTGCCCTAACCTTTTATCCTATCCCTCCTTTTTCTTTTCCTCTTTGTCCTTCTAATTCTTTATAGAATTCAATAAATTTCTATATCCAACTGAATGATTAAGTTATCCCATTTTAGAGTCAAAATAGATGAGATCAAACTTCAGACAATGCTCATCCCCTTCCTTTTTTTCCCTTGATTATAATAGTTTTTTTGAGCTTTTCCCATTATATCTCCCCTTTCTTCTTTTTTCCAGTACAGACCTTTTTCCACCTCATAATGTCTTTTTTTATGTCATCAAGAGTCCATTAACAAACATACTCTTTGGTCCATGTGATGCCCCTTTTTGTCTGCCCCAGTGTCAGTTACAGTTTTTAAGAGTTATAGAAGTTATTTTCTGAGTGTGAACTGTTTGCATTTTTGCTTTTCTTCTCGGGTTATTTTTACCTTCTGAATCCAATTCTTCCTGTGCAACAAGAGAACTGTTCAGTTCTGCACACATATATTGTATCTAGGATATACTATAACATATTTAACATGCATAAGACTGCCTGACATGTAGGGGAGAGGGTGAAGGTAGGGAAGGGAAAAGGAGGAACAGAAGTGAGTGCAAGGGATAATGTTGTGAAAAATTACCCATGCATATGTACTGTCAATAAAAAGTTATAATAAAAAAAATTTAAAAATACATGCAAATAAATAAATAAAAAGAAGTTATTTTCCCACCGAAGGATGTAAACAGTTTAACCTTTAAATACATGTATATCTATATTTATTTATCCTGTTATTTATCTTTGTTCTCTTGAGTCTTGTGCATGTAGATTAAATTTTATATTTTCTTTTACTTTTTCAATAGAAATGATTGAAAGACTCTTACTTCATTGAAGCTCCATGTTCTCCCCTGAAAAATGATACTGAATCTTGCTGAATAGTTAATTCTTGGTTGTAACACTGGGTCATCTGCCTTCTGGAATATGGTATTTCTAGGCCCTCTGAACCTTTGTTCTAGAAACTGCCATATCCTGGCTAATCCTGACTGTTGTTTAGGGTTTTCCTTGTGGAATCTCTTTCCAGAGGTGATGGATAGATTCTTTCAATGAGTATTTCCCCCTTTGTTTCTAGAATATTGGAGCAGTTTTCCTTAATGATCTCTTGTAGAATGCTATCCAGGCTCTTTTTTGGTCATGGCCTTCAGGTAGATCAATAACTTTTAAATTGGCTCTTCTGGATCTATTTTCCACCTTGGCTGTTTTGTCAATGAGGGATTTCACATTTTCTTCCATTTTTTTTTTATTTTCTTTTTAGTTTGTTTGACTGACTCTTGCTGTCTCACGAAATCATTGGCTTCCATTTTCCCCGTTCAAGTTTTTAATGTGTGATTTTCTTCAGTTAGCTTTTGTATCTTTTTTTCCCATATGTTTTATTCTACTGTTTAAGGAGTTGTTTTCTTCAGACATTTTTTTCTTCCTTTTCCAAGGGAGCACTTCTCATTTCTTTTCTCATTTTTTTTTCTATCTCTTTTATTTGCCTTTTGAAGTCTTTTATGAGCATTTCCAGGAAGCCTCTTTGGGCTCTTGACCAATTTATCTCATTCTTGGAGATTTCTTCTGTTGAAATTCTGTCCTGAGTTTATGGTTTTGTCAGTCCTGTCACTATAGTAGTTTTCTATGGTCAAAGTTATTTTCTGTTTCTTGCTATTTTTCTTTCCTTTTCTTTTGGTATTTCTTTTTTCTCTTTATTTTATTATTATTATTATTTTATTTTTACAATGAAGCTCTGCTCCTGGGGTAAAAGTGCCGGTGGCCCAAGCTTTCTGTGCAGTTCTGAGCCTTGACTTTGAGCACAAAGTTCCCTTTTATTTGTAAGGGGTAGCTTGGTTTCCAAGAGTTTGCCTTCTGAACTGGAATTGGAAGCTGCTCCATTGATTTGCTTCTCTACTGAGCCAGGAGTGAGGCTCTTCATTGCTAATTTGTTATGATTAAGCCTCTCTCACTGGTTTTCCCAAAGTCTATCTGACCTGGACTGAACACTCTTTTCACTACAGTGAGACTGCCCTTTCTTGAAGTTTTTTTCAATCTATCTTAAGCTGAAGAACGGTTTCATTCCCTCAGACTCTGTTCAAAGGCTTGGTTTCATGATGTTTCCTAGGGAGAGCTCGAGCAGCTTGCTGACTTTACTTCGCCATCTTGGTAAACACATTTTCAATTGCCTCATTCCAGTTATCCCATGATGGTACTCCTCTCAGAAATACTAATTCACTTTATTTCTTAATTCCTAATCTCAACTCCCTCTTATCTGTTTAAAACTGTCGAAAGCCTTCCTCATCTGCCTACACTTTCAATTTAATTCAATAAATACTAATAAGCATCTATTATATATAGATGTATAATGTGGATTATATGTAGATAATCTATATGTAGATTATATGTAGATCAAATAATTGCATAATTAGAATATGCAATACTATATAAGTACATTGGAGGGATATAAATTGAAGTGTTTTGCAAAGTCTGGGTAGAAAATTTCTTACTGCAATCGAGAATGGGGAAGGCTTCACAGGAGCTAAGCATTTGAGTAGACTTTAAAAGTTGGATAGCATTTTAATAGGCAAAGAGTAGAAGGGAGGCTAAACATCAAAATGTATGACGTAGAGTAATAGGAGATAAGATATGCAGGGTGAATAGAATAGTACCAGTTTATAGAGTAATTTGAAACAATAATTTGAAGATTTTTAAGATTTTCTAAGCATCTTCCCCTCAAAAGCAACTCTTTACTAGGGGATCTTTAAATAGAAGATAGTCTTCCTTTTTCTATATCTCTCTGTTTTTTCCGTCTGTCTGTCTGTGTGTCTGTCTTTTTCTAGATCTGTTTCTTTGACCTTTAAAACTATGCACTCACAATCTGTAGGAGTCATTTCAATGAAAATGAATATGTTTCTGAGCTAGAAAATTTCCTGGAAGTCCACAGCCTCATTAGTTCTCATTAAATATCCTTCTCTCAAGAAAAATTTTCTGTTTATTTAGTGGGATTCATCTCATCAATAGTCCTATTTTCCACTGCTGAAAAAATCCTAAGGTGGAGAGAGTATGGATGGGTCTTTAACAAATTTGGTGTGCTGTAGTGTGTTTAACATTTCTGATAGAAGAATTAGGGCATATAATATTTTTTTTCAATTTCTCTCTTTTTTTACTGTCTTTTTCACAATTTTAGTGGAGAAAAGAAGTCAGACTAACAATTTAGCATATTTTGATTTTGAACCTAGTTCATCTGCATGTGTCTTCTCTACTAGATCATAAGCTCCCTGAGAGCAATAACTATTGTTATTTATCTTCCTATCTCAGTAGCAACTAGCATAGTCTTTTATACATAATAAGTGCTTAAGAATAATTCACATTTTTATTAAGCTTTAAGGTTCAAAAATAAAACCCCTGTGACATAGGGAGTAAACATGTTTTACAGATAACTGAAGTTATGAGAAATTAATGACTTATCCATCATCTGGTAGATAATAACAGTGTGAGATAAAATTCATATACAGATATCCTGGCTCTAAAGAAAGCGCTCTCATTCTGACACCTCTAAATATTTGTTTAATGAATAAATGAAATTAGAATCTGACCATTTCATTTTTCTTCATGTTAAGATTCGATAAATATATGGAAGGTGAACTTTGAAGGAAACTTATACCTTCCTCTGTTCTAACCCATACTTTTATGCTTTTTATCTGAAATAAATGAACAGCCTCTTAAATGAGCTGATCCAATACTGGCCATTTTTTTTTTTTTTTTTTTGGTCTCAAGAGTCTGGGAGGGTTATAAAGTGAAATCATTTTGCAGATCTCAGTGGCTGTTCAGGAGCAGGAAGAAGCTAAGAGGTGTAACCTCCTTCAAAAATAAATGTGAATCCTTTGAATTATTCACAGTCTACATTCAGCAGGCCATGGAGGCCATTTAATGATGGGTACATTTTCCAACACAACTTCTCTGGCCCTAAAAATATCCTTAGTTCAGTTCCCCAGCTCCCAGTAAGCCTCCCAATTTTCACACTTAGAGATTTCACACTTGAATTACATGAAGCCAGACTTGTAGGATGTTAAATCTGAAAGCAACCTTCAAGTTCATTTTATCTACCTCATCTCATTTTAGAGACAAGGAAATTGAGACCCAGAAAAGTGAAAAGATTTGCCAAACATGACACTAGTAGTTAATGAAAAGAATTAAAATTCTTTTCCAGAAATATGCTGTTTCAAATTTTCTCTCAAATTTCCTTCCTACTCCACAGATTCTGTCCCATCTGTTTGAAATTTCCAAAAACCTTCTTCTGCTTACTTTCTATTTAATTAAATAAACATTTGTATTAAGTACCTAGTATCTACAGAATGCTATACTAGCTTCTGGGAGAACTTAAAAGTTCAGGCAAAATTATAATAACTAACAGCCAACACTTATATAGTACTTACTATGTGCCAGGCACTGTCTAAGTGCTTTACAATGCTTATTTATTATGGTAGGTAAAACATTAAATAAGTGAAGAAACAAAAGTTCAATCTTCTGACTCTATCAATTTATTAAGAAATCCTTGGCAATTATCCAACAAACAGGGAGCAGACCTCTTCAGTTTATGCCTTATACATTAAAAATAAACGAATCAAATATGGCCAATTAATTGAAAGGAAACAATACAACCTTAGGTCATCTGATATATAATTGGATGACAGATTAGGGACTTCCCAGGTTGGGAGAGGGAGAGAGAATAGATCCAATTCAATGAATTAAAAAAAAAAATTGGTGGTTGATTCCCATCCCCAACTGTCTGTGAGCAACCAAAAAATATAGAAACAAATGATTGATCCACAGGGAGCCAGTTTTGAAATAGGGCTTATTGGTTGCTTGAAAAGTACAATTGTAAGAAAATGCCCTGCATCATTATCTGGATTTCATCTAACCTAGGCCTTTAGTTAAGAGTCACTAAACAGCAAGTAGAGGTGATCCAGTTTCCTAGCTATGATTTTCTCCCAATTCCCACAACTGAATAGAGTTTTCTCATAAAACAGAAATTGGACTAGACCAATTATTGGCTAATATGTTTTCCAATATGTTTTTGATGAATGCACATGTATAATTTATATCAAATTGCTTGCCTTTTCAAGGAGGTGGGGAAGGGAGAGAGAGACAGAGGCAGAAACAGAGACAGAGAGACAGAGAATTTGGAACTCAAAATTTTAAAAAAATGATTGTTTTTACCTGTTATTTTAAAATGCTTATTTGTCTACATTAAGCAACTATGAATGATTTTTAGTGTTTTCTAGAACTATGTCTAAAATATGGCAGATATTTTAGACCTCAATTATTGGAAAGCCTTTTGTGGATGGCAAAGAATCAGCAAAACAACTAACAAAGAAGAATTGGATAGTTCCATTGGCTAGAGAAAGAAAGGAAACAAGGAAGGAAGGAAGGGAGGGAGGAAGGGAGGGAGAGGGAGGAAGAAAGGAAAGAAGGAAGGAAGGAAGGAAGGAAGGAAGGAAGGAAGGAAGGAAGGAAAGAAGGAAGAAGAAAGGAAGGAAGGAAGAAGAAAGGAGGGAGGGAGGAAGAGAGGAAAGAAGGGAGGAAGAACAGGAAGGAAGGAGGAAAGACGGAAGAAAGGAATGAAAAAAACTGATTTCTTTGCTTCTAAGATCCCTTTTACTTAATTATACCTTCAGTTCTCTTCTTAGTGTTCCCTCCTTATCCTCACCCCAACCTCCCTTTCTCCTTACTCATCCCCCCTCACCATCTCTTCCAATTCTGAGGTTAAACAAATTCAAGTTATAAAT
Source organism: Sarcophilus harrisii (assembly GCF_902635505.1). Taxonomy (NCBI): domain Eukaryota; kingdom Metazoa; phylum Chordata; class Mammalia; order Dasyuromorphia; family Dasyuridae; genus Sarcophilus; species Sarcophilus harrisii. The sequence continues at coordinate 582,940,842 of NC_045427.1, read as the reverse complement.
TTGGGCCCTTGATATGGGACACTTTGATAAAAAGTGAGAATTGGGAGGAAAAGCACACTGAACAATAAATTTGCCAAAATCCCAGTAATTAGGGTGCTAATTTCTGCATCATTCTTCTTGGTTTGAAGTTCTCAGATCTACTCCCCGAATTCCTGATACCATATATGTCCCTTGACTTTTCTAAGAAAATCTGCTTTCTGACCTAGTTTGGCTTCTTATTTACATTTCTACTTGGTACCACATTAGTTCTTGATTCTTTTTCCCCAAAAAAGGAGTTTTCCCTCAGTCCCATTAATTGATAATTGACTTGTGTCAATCTTGGAGGAGAGGATTGTGCTCTATAGTTCTAAGTCAAGCCTATAAAACATATACATTCATACAATCAATCCATAACTGTTCTGTGATCACTAAGCCAAATTCAAATTTCTTATACCTCTGTCTTTCACAAAATACCTAACAGGTACTACTTTCTCCTGACTTTTTTTCTTTCATGGCTGAATTTGTCTCCATCTATTTTTCTTACTACCCTGTTTATAAATAATTTTCTTCCACACATTTTTCCTAGCCTTACAATATTTTTATTTTGCCCCTGCAGGATAGAAATGTGATAATGAAGTTGGATGTTTCCAAACCAATTTGTTGCCTCAAGTCTGTTTGTGATTTTTGAATTTTTCTAGGTTACATTAGAGACAGGTGTATAGGGAAGGAGAATGGAAGGAGTAAGATCACGGTATAATATCATTTTATGAACCCCCTTATCCTCTATACTATTCTCTCTCTCTCTCTCTCTCTCTCTCTCTCTCTCTCTCTCTCTCTCTGTGTGTGTGTGTGTGTGTGTCTCTCTCTCTCTGTCTCTGTGTGTGTTTGTCTCTCTTTTGTCTCTCGATATGTCTCTTTCTATCTCTGTCTCTGTCATACACATACACATAGAGGAAGATGTATAATGAGCTAACAAACTTTTTTTGGGAAAAAATATTAAGAACATGTATGCCCAGAAAAGAATATGGACATGTTGATAAATGTAAGTGATGGAAAAATTGATATCTTGAGTAATATACATTTATTCCTTCCACATCACAACTTTCCCCCATATTGACTTTGATCTTTCAAGAGTCAGAATAAATTAATTGGGAATTTTGGAGGAGTTTTGCAGAAGTCACAGATGACACATCAAGGCCAGTCAACAACACAGAGCCTAGGACCAAATCCTTAATCCAAATTTTACAATAAGGTAATCTAGCTACACCATGACATGAACAGATTCAGATGTCTTCTCTGACATAGAGGGAGGGCCAAAATATATTATATAGAATTTCCAGATCAGAGAGCACTGTTAAAGACCATACCTAAGTGCATTGCAATGGGCAGGTCAATTCTCTGAGAGCCTCCACAGCTGTGAACATCTGAAGGAGGAGAGAGATCAGACAATGCAAAGGCCTCTCAGTGGGGAGGTCAGAGAACAGCAATGGCCTCTCAGTCTCCTTGAATCACCATCATCTTCTCACAAGAAGAGAAGAAAAGGTCTACCAGAGGTAAAGCAAAGTTACATATTGTGTTCCCAGCAGAGCACTATGCCCCTATTGCCAGCAATGTGGGAAGTGTAAGTTTTGGGAGTATGATAAGGGTACACTACTCTCAAGGTATTTAAAAAAACCAGAAAAAAGGGCTCTAGCATATCAGGTGGATCTCCCATGAGGATCTAAAAAAAAGGGATAGGAATCCCAAGGGATATAATCCATCATGTTGGAACATCAAACATAGCATTCAATGTGTAGGTGGAAAAGGGGAAGGGATGGAGTCTAATTTTGTTTTGTGAATTTTTTAGTTTCTATACTGGGATCTCTAATTCCACTCCCGGCCCCCCCCCCCCCCCATCCTCCATATACACTTCTAGATTAACAGTAACAATCTGGTGAATTAAAAAGAATATTGACTCCCTTATTTATTTCTTTGACTTGTTCTACACAGGGCATGCATACTACTTGATACTTGTGGGATTTAGGGCTGTCAATCAATCTCTCTGGATCTCAAATCCCTCATCTGTAAATGAGGGAATTGTCCTAGATGGACTATAAGATCTCTTCCAGTTTTAAATCCATGATTCTATGAATGATGTTTACAAAATTAAATAAGTGATTTACATTTCTGAAATTACTTGGATAGCTCTTACCCCACCCCAAAAAATATTTATCTTATTAGATTGTCACTGTGCCTGAAGTTCTCAGTATTATCTTCAAAAAAAAACTTAGTCAATAAGCAATTCATAAACATTTATTAAGTGCCTATTGTATGCCAAGAACTGTAATGATTACTGCGAGAAGAGAAGTGTACCAATCCATTATAAGACATTGATATCAAACCTGGATCAATATATTAGATTCATTGACTATCACTTTGGAATATAAAAGTTGTAGTTGGTATTAGGCACATCTAAAAATACTTCTTTGTTGGACTAGAATATAGAACGGGTGGGTGAATAGAAAATAGAATCTTTTATGTTTGTATTTTGTAAATACACAGATACACACAATGTTGTAAAGTTCATTAGGGCGACAACCACATTTTACTTAAACTTTATATCTTTCTCTAACACAATGCTCTCTATTCAGTAAGTGCAAAATGAATGCTTATTGAATGAATGTTTGATTTTAAATAATTCTACTAATTTCCACCCATGACCTTTTTTTGCTTGAGAAATTTTTACATGACCCTGGGTATAGGTACATTTAAAAAGATATACAAGTCAAACATTTGCTGATAATAAATCACAATTTCTGACCACCCATTCAGTTATGAGACCTATACGGAGTCTTGACTTACAATTTAAGAAGCTTTGCTCTAGAACAAAGAGCAAACTAGAGTTGGAGCAGTTTGTCTTGTACTGTCAAAGGCAACATGACAACACAAGGAAATTGGGAGCATGAGGTATCTTTAGGGACATTTGGAGCTGCAGGATAAATTATATTCTTTGGTTAGAGCTGTTGATGTTATTCAATTTCAGTTGGTTTCCAATTCCTTGTGACCCCATTTGAGGTTTTCTCAGCAGAGATACCGTAATGCTTTGCAATTTCCTTCTCCAGCTCATTTTATAGATGAAGAAACTGAGGAAAACAAGTTAAGTGATTTTTCCAGGGTTAAACAGCTGGTGTCTGAAGTCTTCCTGACTCCGGACCTGCTACTATTATGTACTCTATCCACCTAGCTGCTGATGATGGCAGCCCTAATCCTAGTAAAATCTTAGTAAAATCCCTGAGCCTTAGTTTCCTCTCTATAAAATGAATATACTTTTATGTCAATAAGATTGAAAGATCAAATGAGACAATGCACAAAAGAGCTTTGTAAACCTTAGTAGTTGTTATGATTTAGCTGTCTCAGTCATGTCTTACTCTCCTTAAGAACAAAGTGATTTGCCATTTCCTTCCCCAGGTCATTTTACAGATGAAAACCTACGGCAAACAAAATTAAGTGACTTGTTCTGTAAATTTCTGAAGTCAGATTTGAACTCCTTATTCTGGGGCAAACTCTTTATCTACTACTGCACCACTTATGCCAGCTGTCATCATCTCTACCAGTAACCGTTATTATGTTCATCATCCTCTAAGTTCCCTCCCAATGCTAGATACTCTATAAATGTGAGCAATCATTATTATTAACACCTTGGGAGCAGCTGAATAATCAGACAAGGTTTATAGGTGATTGGGGACACAAAATTACTTCCAGCATTAAGCATCTTTCCTGAAATGTGAATCAGTAAGTTTAGGAGGAAAATAAGCTTCAGCATTTAGCTATTTACCCTGAGTTATTTGAGCAATGATTCCATCCCCCCCCCCAATATGGTATCTCAGAAGAAACTTTTTTTCTTACTACCCTGTTTATAAATAATTTTCTTCCACACATTTTTCCTAGTCTTACAATATTTTTTATTTTGCCCCTGAAGGATAGAAATGTGATAATGAAGTTGGATGTTTCCAAACCAATTTGTTGCCTCAAGTCTGTTTGTGATTTTTGAATTTTCCTAGGTTACATTAGAGACATGAGGGCCTTGAATTTATGCCTAATAAAAACAGGACTAATGTAAGAACTCTGAGAACCCTAAAGGTCTATAGAAAAAAAGTGATGTTCAGTTATTGGAAAATGGAAATGTATCATAAAGATACTGAGTAGACACTGCAAGAAGTACCCATTTTCATTCGATATAATCCCTCAAGACTTTTAGAAAATAATAATAGCTTTAGCTTTTTTCTCGTAGACAGAATGATAACTAGGGTGGAGCAAACAAGACTCCCCCCCCCCCACCGCCCAGGAACCAAAAATTAGAGTATACAAAATATAGTTATTACAATGATCCCAATGAGAAGAATTCTGGAATGCCAGAGCTAAAGGAAACCTGGAAGGTCACCTATCCTAATCTCTGTATTTACAGACTCTGTTCTCTACACTTAGAATGATTCAGTTATTTAAATATATAAATTCTTCAAAGTGTTGAATGATACTATATCTTGAATGCTCTCCCAACTCATCATTTCTTCCTTGAAATCCTAATTTAAATTCCAATAGACTTGAGATGGAAAGTACCATCTATATCCAGAGAGAGAACTTTAGAGACTCAATGTGGATCAAGACATAGTATTTCCTAACTGTTTGGACATGTATACATATATTTTATTTAACTTATACTTTAACATATTTAACATGTATTAGTCAACCTGCCATCTGGGGGAGGGGGTATGTGGAAGAAGGGGAAAAGTTGGAACAAAAGGTTTTGCAATTGTCAATGCTGAAAAATTACCCATATATATATCTTGTAAATAAAAAGCTATAATTAAAAAAAGAAGAAAAAGACATAGTATTTTCATCTGTTGGCTGCTTTTTTCCCTTTTCCAATATTTTTTCTCTTTTAATATGAGTTTTTTTCTTATGCAGCATGAAGATTAAGAAAATGTTTAGAAGAATGGCACATGTATAATCTATATCATCTCATTTTCTACTTTCAGAAGGGAGAGAGAAAATTTTAAAACACAATATTTTGCAAAGGTGAATATCGAAAACTATCTTTGCATGTATTTAGAAAAATAAAATAATATTTAAAAAATCCCAGCTTAGATTCCATTTTCTATGCTATACCATCTCCCCTTCTGATTATTTCTAATTTATCCTCTATAAAGCTCATTTGTACAGAATTTGCCTTCTATCTCCCCCATTATATGTGAGCTACAAGAGGGGCTGTTTTTTTCTTTTCTTTGTATCTCCAGAGCTTTGCACAGTGCATAATGTATCATAGCATTTAAGAAGTGTTTATTGACTGAATGAATGACTGCCAATCTTCAATTTCACATAATACTTCTCTTCTTTTAGCTCTCTACTGCACTTATTATGAAATATTATTTTATAAGCCATCCCTTTTGATGTCATTCTTCTTCTAGATTACATATTCCATGAGGCTAGCACCTTGTCTTATTTAAACTTTTTCTTTTCCTAGTTATTATATTAATAGTATTATATTCAATTATAGTATCATGCAGTATTTTACATGCTGTAAGTACTTAATAAATATTTGTTATTTTGTTGATATTACTTCAATGGCTTAACTCTGGGTGAGATGTAAAAACAAATAATATATAACACCCATTTTCAAGTTTTCACACTCATTTCACTTAGAAGAATAAGTCAATAATAATTCCTGATCCTAAAGACAAATACTGTACATCATTTCAATCCAAAACCTAACTCTAATTTCTGATGCTATCTAACAAGTTCATGATTAAAAGAAAATGTTTTGCAGCTAGATCATCTAGTGAAGTCTCTGATGTCCTAAAAATACAAATGATCAAATGGAGCCCAAAAAGAAAAGTATATAAACAGAAATACTTAGTTACTCTGTAAATATTTCATGCCTGGTGCCTAGGAGAGTGGCTTGCATAAAAATGTTTGTTTGATTGACTGAACTATATAGAAAGAGATAATTCTTTCCTGTTGAAAATCCACATCTGTCATCTATCTATATGTATGTATTATGTGTGTGTATTATATATATATGTTATATATGTGTGTGTGTTATATAACACACATGTTATATATATATATGTGTGTGTTATATAACACACATGTTATATATATATAACATATATATATATAATACACACACACATATATAACACACACACATATATTTAAATATAGCCAGTAGATTTAAAAAAAAAAAAAAAAACAATGACAGGCATTTTATTCAGAATCCATGTGGTGATGTTTTTGTCCATTAACAATGAAATGCAATGACCTAAAATATTTATTTTAAGGATAAGATTCCCCAGAGGCTGTTTACTACTTTCCTTAATCCTTACTCATTAACTTAAAATCAAGATCATATTTTTTTTTATAAAATGCCAGCATAAAATTGGACAGCTTCTTATGAAGCCTAGTATGAATTAGGTGCTATGATTGATATACCATATTAACAAATTAACCCATCCCTCAAGGACCTCACATGTGAATTGAGAAACAAGATTCATCTGGGAATGAAGAGAGGGGCAATTTCATGAAGCAACAACAGCCTGACAGTGGTATTAACCATAATTATAGCTAACAATTGTAGACTGCTTTTTTTTTCATCATTTCATCATGTCCAACCATTTATGATCCCATTTGGAGTTTTCTTGGACAAGATACTAGAGTGTTTGCCTTCCTTCTTCAGCTCACTTTACAGATGAAGAAACTGAGGCAAATACAGCTAAATGGCATGCTTATAGTCACATAGCTAGTAAGAGGCCCTGGCTGGATTTGAACTTAGGAAGAGTAGTCTTCCTGACTCCAGAGCAAGCCTTCTAACTGCCCATATTAACACTTTTATATTAATTGTATCATTTGATCCTCAGAATTATCCTGCAATATATCAAGAAAAGATATTATCTTTTAATGATAAATAAGAAAAGAAAATCTCAGAAATCTGAAATAATTTTCTTCAATATCCCACAACTGTAGATAGAAAATTTGAGACGTAAATTCAGTATGTGAACTTCTATTATGCCCAAGTAGAAATAACCTAATGTGACACGAATGAATAATTTTACAACTCATTTCTTTGAAAGTCATATTTCTGGAGTTGCCAGACAACAGACAGAAACACCCAAGTAAGCAAAAAAGATCTTCTGGGGGAAAAGAGTGGTCATAAAGCTTATGCACTTACTCTGCAAGAGAGAAAAATTCACATTTTCTGATTCATTCCTGAGAACTGCTTGGAAAACTAAAATAAAACAAAACAAAACAAAACAAAAAAACAAGTGGCAACTGAGTGTGAAGAAAAGAACTAACTATAGAAACATATAATAGTCCAGAATTATTTAGCAAAGAGATAGTCTCTGCTTTCCCTTTGTTGTAATATAACAACAAAGACCTTAAGTCGTTGTGAAAAGGCTGAATTTTAATTGTTCTTGTGCAGTCATTTCAGGTGTATCTAACTCTTCAGGATCCCATTTGGTGTTTCCTTGGCAAAGATGCTAGAGTCATTCTTTTATCCAGCTCATTTTACAGATGAAGAAACTGAGGCAAGCAGGGTTAAGTGGCCTGAGGTCAGGTTTGAATACAAATCTTCCTGACTCTAAGCCTAGGACTTTAGCCATCCAAGCTGTGATATTTTGTCTAAACATATTGTTAATATTTTAAAATGGGAAAACATAAAATATTTGCTCCCTCACCATTTCTTAGAAAAGGTGAACTGATGAAAAACATCCTCTAAAATGAAGATGCTAAAGAAGCGAAACACACAAATATGGCAAGCAAAGGCCATACCAGTTTGTGTCAAATCTCTATGATGTATATTCTAAGAACTCCTCAACCTCAGATAAAGGCACATTTGCAGGAATAGAGAAGAGCTCAAAAGATGAGTCAAGAGAAAAACTATTGCTGACCTTGTGACTCAGAATTGTCTCATAATGAGGTCTATTTTGGATATGTTCAGTTTGAAATGCTATTAGGATCTACAATTGGTCATGTCCAGCATATAGTCACTTATTTCAAATAGGATCTCGGGAGAATGAGTGATAATAAATGTATGAGTTAGCTACATAGAGATAATTATTGAACCAATAGGAACTGATGAACCAATAGGAACTCCACCAAAAGTGGAGTGAGAAAGACACAGAAAGAGAAAAACACAGAGAGACAGAGATTGTGTGAGAGAGTCAGAGATAGAAGAGAGAGACAGAGACAGGACAAACAGAGGAGAGATAGAAAGACCAAAAAAGAGACAGACACAGAGAAAAATAGAGACACAGAGAGAAAGACAGAGGTAAAGGGGAGGGGAGATGGAAGGAGGCACAGCAAGGGAAGAAGGTGGAGGGACAGAGAGGGAGAGAGGGAGGTAGGGAGGAAGAAGAAGGGAGGAAGGGAGTGAGAGATAGAGAAAGAGGGATGGAGAGAGAATAGGACTTTTACAGGACCTGGATGGTGATCCAACAAAAGAGATTAAGAATGAGCAGGTAAGAGGAAAACTAGAAGAGAGCAGTGTCTTGGAAAAAAAGGGAAGGGAGAATTTATCCTTATGGATATAAGGATACTATTTTACAATAGTAAAAACTACAGAGAAGTCAAGAGAGATAAGGACCAAAAAAAAGTCTTATTTAACAAATGAGATAAAAATGACTAAAAAAAATCACTGAAGATGTCTATGTCCAGAAAATGATATAGGCCCGTCATGAACAAAAACTGATGGAAAGTACACAGCCTGAGGATAATATACCAGGAGGAAAGATTATAATATGTATATTACTTTTATGGGGCAGATAAGTGATGAAGTGGATAGAGCACAACTGTAGGGTCAGGAGGATCTGAGTTCAAAAACCAGTTTCAGACACTTACTATCTTTATGAACTTGGGCAAATCACTTAACTTGGATGTCTCAAAAAAAGAGAGAGAATGCTACTCTCAAAATATTAAAAGAACCAGAGGAAGGTCTTCAACATGTCAGATGGATCTTCCACAGAGGATTTAAAGAAAGATATGAATAAGACATGGGATGAGGTACAGAGGAATTATAATTGGTATCACTGGAGATAAGAACATTGGTGGGATCACAGATCCCTCAAAACAAAGTAAAATTCCATGTTCTATTTACAAGATAGGAAAATGGATACATACATTTTAGCAAGGCTTCTGCTATCCCCAAATGGGTAACATATAAACACACATATACATGCATACAAACACACATGTATTACATATATATACACACATGCATAATGTGATTATATGTATATATACATATATGTGTTTGTATGTATATATTTATATTTATGTGTCTGTCTCTTACAACCTAATTGTTGCTGTTTTTCTCAATCATTTTTCAGATATGTCCATCACCTTTAATTCTCTAGTGGTAGTTAGGTAGCACACTGAAAAAAGTGCTAGGCCTGAAGTCACGAAGACCTAAGTACAAATGTGGTAACTAGTAACCTTGGATATGACATTTAATTTATTTTTCTCAGTTTCTCTTTCTATAAAAAGGAGATATGATGATGATGATGGTAATGATGATGATGATAAGGATGGTAAAAATTCATTTGTGCAGAACTCATTCCTATACCAAGCTAAATCTGGGATGTATGGCTAAATCTAGCTAAGCCCTGAAGAGGTGCCAAGCCAATAGTCATGGAGTCTAAATCATGGAAAGATTTCTAAAGGAGATGACTTGTGAATGAGTGGAATTAGAATCAACATTTTTGCCAGTTGTCAGAAACTGTACTAGGTGGCAGTATTTCAGTTAAATCTGTACCTGTGGCTAAATCTTCCCCCTCTCACTTCTTTTTTTTTTTTTCTTTCATTGCAGTTATGCTCAAAATATCCCATTTCCTTCCCAACCCACCCTCCACTCTTCCTCTTTCCACTCAACCACTAACAGTCTCCTCTCCAGACTAACAATATTAAATCTTCTAAACAATTCACAAGTATTTGGGCAATGACCCAAGTTGTTTTGTTTATTTTTTTTTTGTTTCCTCCTATTGTGTAGAGCTAAATGTTTATATCCAAATATTTTTATAATCTAGGAAATGACTTGGTGAGGACTAAGAAGGAGTGGGTAAATGAGATGGCCTGTATTTATCTAGTTGACTGATAAAGATCATAGACAGTTTTGAATACTCACCAAAGTACAAAAACCAAGTTTCTGTCTCTATATTTAGCAGCAGATGTTGTCCAAATCATTTAATTAACAATCATTAAGTACCTATTATTCAATGCAATTTTTAAAATTCATAATTTTAAAGCACTATGTTTTAAAGTACCAACTAACAATATATTAGGTAAAGCTATAGGAGAGATACAAAATTATGATGCCCAGCTCCATGAACTTGTAACTGTATTGAGTATACAACATCATAGGCAATAATGTGCATCTATGCTTCAGAATAAACTATAAGATTCACATTAAACATATACAGTGCTATATAAAGTCCTAGGAAATGGTTATTTCTGACTAGAATTTCAGAGAAGAGTTTATGTAGGAAGTGGTATTTAGCCTGAAGGAAGGGTTGAATTTCAAAAGGCAAATAAGACATGACTTCTGTCTTCAAGAAATCAGTCAATAAGTACTTCCTTAGTGCCTACTATAGGCCAGGCACTGTGATGAACTCTTGGGACACAAAAACAATCCAAAAAATCAGAATGGGAGAGACAAGAAGCTAGCAATTATGTACAAACAACTATATGAAAAATAAATGAAAAATCTTTAGCACAAGAGACCTCTGATTAAGAAGGATTGAGAAAAAAATCATATGGAAAGTGAAGTTTTAATTGGAACTTAGAGGAAGTCTGTAATATTCTTCTCTAAAATATATTTTCTCTGTGAGCAGGCTTCTTGGGGGGCTTCTGGAGGCAGCCTTAGTTTCAGTTCTGAGTAATCACCCCAAATGAAGCCAGGAGTTAAAGTCCAAGTCCTTTACTGTCTCTTTCCAAGTCTTGTCTCCTTCCTTGGGCCTGGCTAGCTTTCTTAGAGACCTATCTCTTTCCTTGGTTCCAAGAGCTCCTGCCGCTAATCCATTGCCTCTTCCAGTTTCAGCCTCCAGCCAGCACAAAAGTGGAAGATGGAATGATTCTGTCTCCGCCTCTGAGATCTTCTAGTGGGCTTCTGTGTCTGGCTCTGAGAGCTTCTTGCTTATATGCTATACATTGAGTATACATCAATCATTATATTACTAGGAAACCATTATTTGTTGTAGGATTAAATCAATGCTAAACTAGATTTAACCATTGTCTCCTCAATTCCACTTAGTACCTTGTTTCAAGTTCTGGCCCATAACATCTTGTAGGATCAGATCAATCATACTGAACCATGCTAAATTAGATAATTATTATCTCTATCAATTCCAGTGACTTTGAACCTTGTAAGAATCCTAACAGAAGTCAAAGGAAGTTAGGAGGTAAAAAGAAGGAAGAAGGGCATTTTAAGCATTAAGGACCAGCCAGTTGATGCTCCTGGAACCGAGATGGAATGTCTTGTTTATGAACTAGTAAGAAAGTCAGTGTCACTAGACTAAAGTGTAAGAAGATTGCAAAGGTAGGGAAGAAAAAAAGTCTTGGCCAGATTATGAAATACATAATGCTAGAGGATTGTGTTTTTGATTCTAAAGTTGATAGGGAGCCACTGGAGTTTATTGAGTTTATAGGCTGACAGGAAGAAAGAAGATAATGGCGTTCTAGCTACAGTCGCTTCTATGTTTATACCACTTTAAAGCTTGCAAAATATTTTCCACATGTCTCCTTTAATCACATATAACTATAATACAAAGAGTTCCTTACATCCAAATAGAATATAATGAAAACATAATAAAAAAACACAGTTTGAGGAGAAAGAAAGTTTGGGGATTCCAAGGAGTGGTTTGTGGAACTTCATTCAATGACCATCAGTTGATGTTTGAAGAATGATTAGAACTTGATGATGTGGAGGAAAAAGAATAGGATGAGGATTGACATCATTCCAGGAAAAGGTGACACAATTAAATCAAAGACTCAGAGACAGAGGCCAATGGGAGGAATTCAGGTAACAAGGAGAATCAATGTGAGATAATCTTTCTCTTTGAAGATTTTCTTAATCCTGATGTGAAATGACTCTCAGATATTTAATTGTGGCCTTTTTGGCCACCTTTCTAAAATCCCTCTCTATTGCCTCACTGTTGACAAAGTTAGAAATGTATGAAACTGTCAAAAACAAGTTTCAGCATAATACTGAGTCTGTCAGCATCTTGGATGACTTTAGATATGATTGAGCAAAAGAATTTGTTTTCTTAGTAGCAGAAAATTACTTATTTTACAATGTGACATAGGGAGAGTTATCTATTTCAAATTTATGGGGCTGCAGTTTTAATAATACACTCCAGTGGGAAAGGGTGATTTGTTTTATGCCATCCTTCAAAGTGTCAGCTTATGGCCTGGTATTTGAACATTAAGAGAACAGGAGAAGTGGACAAAGTCCCACACTGGTACCCACTGCCAATTTGAAAATTAAAATTGGAAAATGCCCTCTTTCTCAGTATTACTTGACATGCTAAAGCTGTCTAAGGTCCCAGTTTGAATGAAAATATACCTGAGCTTAAATTGAATTGATTATCTGTCTTTGGAGGTAAGAAACAATCTATTTTTAAAAACTGTAATGGTTTTCAGCTTTTTCTCTCAAATTCAATTTAATTCAACAAGCATTATTGAATATTTGTTAAATATACAAGGCACTATGCTAGCTACCATTAGCACAAAGACATATAAAAGAAACATATTTTTGTCCTCACAGAGCTTATATTCTTCTAGGAAGAAATGACAAATACACAGAAGAATAATTACAAAATACATACATAGCAAATGAAAAGTGTTAGAAGACATGCACTAATAACTGGGGAAATTAAGAAATGCCTTACATGGCAGGTGGTTCTCTTTTTGAGGCTTGAAGAGTGCTAAGGATTCCAAGAAAGAAGTAAGGAGGGAGAACATTTCAAGCACAAGTGGGCACCCCACTTGTAGTTCCCTGTCTTTTTTTTCATTATGCTATGCAGTACTCCAAAATTCTGTAGTAGTGAAAAGTTTTTTTGAGCCTTCCCCATTAATGTGGGTATTTCTGTAAAACTTATACATATATAAATATACTAATAATTAAATTCATTATAAAACAAAAAAGAAGTGAAAAAGATATTATAAAATCAAATAATATTTGATCCTACAATCAATAGGAAGCTTCTAGAGTTTATTGAGCAATAAGTTAACATAATCAGACCCTGTCTTTAGGAAAGGAAATTGAGAAGCATAATTTCCAAGAATAGGAAAGTGATTATTCCAACGAACTTTGCTAGTATTAGGTCTCATCTGGAATATTAGATTCAATTCTGAGATCATGCTTTAATTAGCTAGAGAGTGTCCAGAATAGGGTGACCATGATGGCAAATAGCCTTGGCTTCATGTCATATGATAATGAATTGAAGGAACTAGCTATGTTGAAATTAACAGGGGTAATGATAACTGTATTCAAGAATTACTTATCTTCAAATATTTGAGGAGCTATTGTTTGGAAGAGAGATTGGACATGTTCTGTTTAGGATCAAAAGATAGAATCATGAGCAAGAAGTAGAAATTGAAAAGAAGAAGATGGAAATGTGATATCCTGAAAAATTGCCTAAGAATTCAATCATTCCAGAAGTGCAATAGGTTGCCTTGAGAAATAATGGGCTTTTATTCTTTTGGGGTCTCCAAGCAGAAGCTAGATAAGCATTTGTCTTCTATTTGGGGATTCTTTTGGTGGATGGGTTGAACTAGATGTTCACTTGGATCTCCTTCAACTCTGAAAATTCAGTGATTATGTAAAATCAATTTGTCAGTTGTGGAAGATGGATTAGAATGGAGAGAAACTTAAGGCAGAGAAACCAATTAAGGCACTATTGTAAATATCCAAATTAAGTACAAAGAGCATAAGAAGAAAAATGCTATCTGAATCCAAAGAAAGAAATGACCAAAAAAAAGTATGCACAGAATGATTTTATATATAGATATTTATACATACCCATACATATATATATGTGTGTATGTATTTGTAAATAAACCACACACATGCATGTAGATAGACAGACAAACAATGGTCTCCAAAATTTTTGAGTAGTAAAAAGTTTTCTTGAGCTTTCACCATTAATATGGGCATATTTGCTTATTTGTAAAGTATATACACATATTACTATGTTAATACTTAGATACATTATAAAAGAAAAATGTAAAATATATGACAAAATCAATAATGTTTGATTCTCCAATCAATAGGAAGTTGCTAGAGTTCACTGAACAGGAAGTAACATAATCAAACTCATCTATCTATCTATCTATAAAAAAGAGTTACTACAAATATCTTTGTGCTGTGAGTTCTTTTCTCTCTTTTATGATCTCTTTGGGATACAGACCCAGTGATGGCACTGCTGGATCAAAGAATATGCACAGTTTGATAGCCTGTTGGGCATAGTTCAAATTGCTCTACAGAATGGTTGGATCAGTTCAAAATTTCACCAACAATCCATTAGTATCTTCAATATTTGTCATTATTTTTTCCAGTCATTTTAGCCAATCTGAGAGGTCCAAAATGGTTCCTCAGAGTTGTCTTAATTTGCATTTGTCTAATCAATAGTGATTTAGAGCATTTTTTTCACATGATTAGAAATTACTTCAATTTTTTTCATCCGAAAATTGTCTATTCATATCCTTTGATCATTTAACCACTGGGGAATAACTTTTGTTCTTATAAATTTGGTTCGGTTTTCTATGTATTTTAGAAATGAGATCTTTATCAGAAACTCTGACTGCAAAAATTCTTTCCCAGCTTTCTCTTTCCCTTCTAATCTTAGGTACATTGATTTTGTTTGTAAAAAACTTTTAAATTTAATGTAATCAAAATTATTCATTTTGCATTTTATAATGTTATTTAGTTCTTCTTTATTCATAAATTACTTCCTTGTCCACATATCTGACAATCATTTGCTCTACTAATTTGCTTATGTATCACTCTATGTTTAAATCACAAACTCAATTACTATAGTCATTGACTATGTGTAAATAAACACACTACTTGTGTAAATAAACTATTCCACTGATCCACTACTCTATTTCTTAGTCAATACCAAATGGTTTTGATGACTGTCTCTTTATAATATAGTTTCAGGTCTGGTAGCTTCCTTTGCATTTTTTTTTTCATTAATTCCCTTGATATTCTTTCATCTTCTCTTGCCTAGATAATTGCAATGGCTCCCTATTTCCAATTTTTCCCTTCTTGAATTCATCCTTTATACAACTGCAAAACCACTATTCCTAAGGCATAGACAAGGGCCAGCCTGTGTCACTTTATTGTTCAAGAAGTACTAATAATTATAATTAGTTTTTAAGGCCAGCAAAGTGCCTTAGAAATATGATCTCATTTATCCCCATAATAACAAGGTCTTAATATTACTTAAATTTTCAGATAAGAAAACTGAGGTGACAGTCACTTGACTATCGCAGGGTCACATGAAAGTCGGAAGTATTTGAGGTGGGATTTGAAGCCAGCTCTTCCTGGCCAATGAGAAATTTAGATTGTATTTAGATTGGATCAAAGCCAAGTTTCTTATGCCAAATGAAGATAGTGTTGAAAAGGACAGAAAAAGACAAAGTAACTGGGCCTCAGGGTACACAGCTCTCTCTAATACTTTACATTCTCCATCCTCCCTTTTCCCTGTTCTTTTACATTGCCCACCTGATTGTCTTTTCATCCTCACTATTTTTGTTTTTGTTTTTGCTTTCTAACCAAAAGGGATCTTTAAATATTAGGTGTTTTGCAGGCTAAAATAAAATCATCATTTTTGGAAACTTAAGGTGTTGTAGGCTATTAAAACTCAAAACTTCAAAACTTTTGGTACACCCTATATTTAATGTAATGCTTTCAGAGTTAATGCATCTGAACTAGTCTCTTTTGTTTAAGCTGTTTTAAAATTCCATCTCAATGTATTGGAATTGATGCATTAATAAAAACCAAATTATAAATTGGTGTGTTCCAGGATTCCTGATTAAATAACAAGGAGTGATACTGAACTCTTGGAGCCAATATCTCACTAATACAAAGAAATTCAGGAATGAAATCATTTGGAAACACTGTGAATATCAGTAATGAATGTTATATGATGATTTCTGGAGAGTGCTCTGTTTCAATCAATCGAATAGGATATATTTATTGAATGTGTAGTAATCCTCTTGATTCACTTTCCCCAAATGAAGTGGGCTCCATGTCCCTCTCAGGGGTCTGGAGGATACTCCTGAGAAGTTGAGGATGTTTCAATTGTGTCCCCCTTATTAACTATAAATAATAGAAGAGAATGTGCCCTATCACCATTCTTAGAGGTAAATGAAAATGTTGATAATTCTGTCATTATTATATTTTTCAGTAAATATCCCTTTGAAAAACTAATTAATGCTAATTGGCTAAATGGACCATTATTCCTCCTGATATAGTTTGAGCTCCATCCAAAATAGTCTATTTACTGTTTCTCTTCAGAGTATTACATCTGATGTCTCTGTCATACATATCTGAGATTCTCTCCTTCCTCACTGCTTCACCTTTCAAAGACAACTTAAAGCATTGTTGTTCTGTTATTTTAAGAAGTGTGATCTTATTTGGGGTTCTCTTCACAAAGATACTGGAGTGGTTTGCCATTTCCATCTCCAGTTCCCTTTAGAATAAGGAAACTGAGACAAACTAGGTTACGTGATTTGCTCATACTAGCTGTGTGTATATATATCTGAGCTAGTTAACTAGTATATATCAGAGACAGGATTTGAATTCAGGAAGATGAGTCTTTCTAACTATAGAATCAACACTTTTTCCACTGAGCCATCCCCTAATTGTTACTACCCACCCTCATGTGCACTCACATACAAATCACAGTAAACTATATTTGGCATATATATACATATATTGACTTATTTATGATACATAATATTATTCTCGATTAGAATTTAAGTACCTCGTGATAAGGGACTGTCTCTTATATTTGTATGCCTAGTGCCTTACATAATGAATTAATAAAGGCATGCTGATTAGTTAGTTGACTGATTCAGTGATTGATTCCTACAGTCTTGTGATCTTGTTGATGGCAGTTTTCCCTTGCTACCTTATCTTGTCATATCTGCTTGAATAGTCACTCTCTCTATTCATATGGGACAAAAGGAAAGAAACTTAGGCTAGAAAGGCACAATTACATCTGAAGACCTTTGGAGAACTAGATGAGAGTAAAGCTATGTTTTTGTTTAGTCATGTTTCAACAACTACACCATGTCCAATGGGGACAAAGGAACATGTCCTATCCTCCATAATCTCTTAATATGTAGTGTTTTATATATATATACACACACACACACACATATACATATATGTGTGTCCAGGATATTTGAAGTGATTGTACAATTATTTGAATTATAGTTGTGAATACTGGCCATAAACTCTACCATATTTGAGGGTTGACAAAAGGAAATTCCTCTCTTCCTCTTCCAAAACCACACAAGTCTCTAAGATACATGACCTATGTTTTTCTTTCCAGGCCAACCTCTAAGAGGTGACACTTCATAAATTTGTATTTAGAAGCCCATTATTTAAACTTATTCCATTAATC
The DNA here is from genome assembly GCF_902635505.1 of Sarcophilus harrisii. Classification (NCBI taxonomy): domain Eukaryota; kingdom Metazoa; phylum Chordata; class Mammalia; order Dasyuromorphia; family Dasyuridae; genus Sarcophilus; species Sarcophilus harrisii. The sequence continues at coordinate 582,923,197 of NC_045427.1, read as the reverse complement.
TAAGGAGAAGGGAGACCTATACTTATCTAACTACTCACAACCTCCATTTTCTAAATTTTTAGAACTGATTCAAACATGTTATTTTTTTTTCATTTTATGTAAAAGTCCTACCTGAAGAACATTATAGGATGAGTTGGTTAGTATTAATGTTATTATATTTGGGGGCTTAATTAATTCAAAGGCAATTATGTCCCCAATATTCCTTCCCCTCTCTGCTAGTGAAAATTAATAGAAGTCCTTTCAATCAGGAAAAGAAAAATATCTGACCTCAATCAATATTTCCTAGCAACCAATTCCCCAAGCTTTATGATTATTTTCATTTCTAAAACTTTCAAAAATTAGGAACAGAAAATGTTCCTTTCCCTTGTAATCTTTTTTTCATACACATTGTTTTTGAAAGAAATTAGAAATCTATATTGCATTTCTGTGGAACTTCCTAAGAGCTATGTTCCTACCTACCCTGAATTCAGTCATTGCTCATATTTTCAGACAATGGAAGTTCAATTACATTAGCAATAGTGAAAATGTAGATCAAAAATTAGTTTAAACAGTGAGAAAGCTCTTAGTGACCAATATAAATACAAGTAACTAACTGGACAGGAAAATTTTTCTTGTGTAAAATAGAGAGGACAGATCTTTAAACTCTATCACATATTAGCATTATCAAGAACTAGCGGACATTTGAGTGGTTGAAAAATATGGGGGGAGAAATCATGTAATTTTTTTAAAGAAAGAAATATGGTATTTGTATTGGATTCCTAAACAGGGAAAGGGGTTAAAAAAGGATAGTTTTTTTTAACTAAAGCTGGTCTAATTATATAATTTTGGGCTTAACCAAACATTCATGCAAACACAGAAACTATTAGTAGGCCAGTTTGAAACTGACAGTCTCTTGGGTTCTTCAGTAATTCACGAATGTGTCTGAGCTAGAAAACCTTTATGGAAATGCATTGTTACAAAATGCCAATTGACAGAGGATTTTGCCTAATGGTTAAGTATTCATATTTTCATGGATGAATCTTTTCAACCCTTGTGTTGCTCTTTCTTAGTAGGAAGGAATGGTTTAGGGTTAAAAATGCTTTGAAATTCAGAGCTGAAAAGTAGCTGTCCCAAAATGTCTACTTGACCATAGAAGCTCTAATGAAACAAGTGACAAGTAAAGAAATAGGACAAAACCTCACTAATTTGCATTTGTGAAAAGTTTCCCTGAATGAGGGTAAGATTTACTTTCTTCAGATCAATAATGTTTGCTAAATAGTGTTTGCTAAATAAGTCAACAAACATTTATTAAGCACCTACTATGTTGTCAGGCACTATGCTAAGTACTGGAGATACAAAGAAAGGCAAAAAACAATCTTTCCTCTCAAGAAGCTTATAGTATAAGAGGAAAGGCAAGAAATTGACTACATGCAAACAAGCTTTGTTTGCAAACAAGCTAACAAGAATTAATTAGATATAATCTCAGAGGGAAGGCCCTAGCATGAAGAAGGATCAGAAAAATATTTCTTGTAAAAGGCAGGAATTAGATGGAGAGATTTGAAGGAAGGTATGGAAACTGAGAAACTGAAATGAGGAAGGAGAGAGTTCCAAGCATGAAATCTAGTAATTTGTGAAAATGCATTGTTGGGACAGCCACAGAAAATTTATTAAGCCAAGCGATGGATTAATGCATGTAAAGAACAAAAAAGCTAAGATCATTGAATCACAATAAATTAATTCTATAGGCAGATCTAATACATGGGATGTTTAAAATACTTTTTAATACTTTTTTTTAAAAAAACTAATAGATTATTGCATGCAAATGAATGCTATTAATTACAGAGTAGTCTTCTGGACTCAAGAGAGTTGCCCTAGCAAACTGTTGTTTAGAAATGCTTTGTTCACAGTTTGTTCTAGTTGTTACATGAACTTAAAACTAAAACACAAAACAAAATATAACAAAAAACCCTGCCATACTGTAAAAACTTTTTAGATTCAGATTTTTCATTGTGTTACACTGTGTTTTTCTCATTAGTTGAAACTATTGAATTTTATATCTTTCTTTGGTCTATTAAAAAAACCCACAATTCTCCTCTTTTTCTTGTTTCACTTCAAAATGATGTTTTAAAATGTCCTTAAATTCACTCAGCTATAAAATATTCAAAGTGTGCCCCCCACCTAATATGGGGAGAAGACTGGATTTAGAGTCTGGAGACTGGGGTTGCAATTCCATAACTATAATTTCCTAGTTATATGATCTTGCCAAATAATCTAACTTGTCTGGACTTCAGTCTTCTAATTTTTAAATAAACTACTTTTATCATTGCATGTAACATTTATTAAGCGTCTTTTCTACACTACGCACTGTACTAAGTACTTTATAAATATATCACCTCATTTGATCCTGACAATAACCCTGGGAGGTTGATGCTACTATTATCCCCATTTTGTTGCTGCTATTTGTCCTTAGGTCTCAAAGAGAATAGTGACATCATGAGAAAAACTCATTGTTGCTTAGGAACGTTAGAAGATGGTATTGTCCTCAATGATAACAGGATAGATAAATATATATCATTTTAAAATTGAAGCAACTGAGGTAAATAGAAGTTAAGTGACTTAGCTATGGTTTCTAGCTATGATCAGCCCACTCACACAAATGAGTATCTGAGACTGGATTCTATTTCAAGTATTCCTAACTCCAAGTTCAGCACTCCAGCCACTGCACCATGCCTCTGGATATTCCATCATCTTTCTTTTATAAAATAGATATTTCTTTTTTTTCACTTTTTCCTTCTTCTTTCCACCCTCCCTCCCTCCCTCCCTCTGTTCCTTCTTTCCTTCCTTCCTCCCTTCCTTCCTTCCTTCCTTCCTTCCTTCCTTCCTTCCTTCCTTCCTTCCTTCCTCCCTCCTTCTTTTTCTTTCTTTCTTTCTTTCTTTCTTTCTTTCTTTCTTTCTTTCTTGCTCTCGTGCTTTCTTGCTTTCTTTCTTTCCTTTTTTTTTTTAATTAAAGCTTTTCATTTACAAAACATATGCATGGGTAATTTTTCAATATTAACCCTTGCAAAACCTTCTGTTCTAAATTTTCCCTCCTTCCTCCCCTACCTTACCTCCTCCCCTACATGGCAAGTAGTCCAATACATGTTGAATATGCTAAAATATATGTTAAATACAATATATGTATATATAATTATATAATTATCTTGCTGCACACACACACAAAAAAAAATGAATCAAAAAAAAAAAAAAAGCCTGAGAAAGAAAGCAAAATGCAAGCAAATAACAACAGAAAGAGTAAAAATGCTGTGTTGTGGTCTACACTCAGGTCCCACAGTCCTCTCTCTGGGTGTAGGTAGCTCTTTTCATCACTGAACAATTGGAACTGGTTTGAATCATCTCATTGTTGAGGAGAGAATCAGAATTGATCATCAAAACAGATATTTCTAAAGCATAGTTTTGATCATACCCCTCACATTCTCAAGAAGTTTCAATACTTGGAATAGCAATGATAATAATTATAATAATAACATTTATACAATACTTTATGGTTTGTTATGTGTTCTACAAATATTATCTCATTATATTTTTGTATAATGCAATGTTCAGTAATAACTATAGAATACCATGAGTATATTACAATGCTTGATATGTAGGAGGTGCTTAAAAATGCTTAATTAATTACTTCATTCATTACATGAGGATAACATAGTAAAGCAGAAAGAATACTAGACTAGATATGAGGAAATCCAAGTTTTTGCTTGTTTGTTTGTTGTTTTTACTAGCTCTTCCACTAACCAGTTACTTCATGAAAATGACTTTAACTTTTCAGTTTCCCAATTTATACAGTAAAGTTACATACATTGAATAATCTTTTTGATCCCTTCTACCTGAGTCTACAATGAATTCTTTCACCATCTTAGATTCTCTCCATTGTAAGTCTCAGGACTAGATTTTGGAAAAATAGGGAAATAAAAAATGTATACTTTATGCTGAGTTGTTCTGTCCACAATGTGAACCTCAAAATTCTCTAGGGAACCACTGCATTTAGGAGTAGTATATTCCATCACAGATAGCATCATACATTATGAAAAAGAATTCTTCAACATATAGCATGCTGTTAGTGTAAAGATTAAGCCAAGCCAACCCCACTGTTTGTCTCTGGCCTCTTAGCTTCAAGTTTGCTAAAGTCTAAATGGACCAAACTATTTTGTAGGAATAGCTCAATTGATAGACAGACAAATAGATAGACAGATAAATGATAGATAGAAAGAGAAAGAGAAAGAGAGAGAGACAGAGACAGAGACAGAGAGAGAGAGAGAGAGGAAGAGAGAGAGACAGAGAGAGAGAGAGATAGAGACAGAGAGAGACAAAGAGAGACAGAGACAGAGACACAGAGACAAAGATAAAGCGAAAGGAAAATAATATTAGAGTGGTAAGAACCTGGGTTAAAATTATGCTTCTGCCACTCACTAATGGAAAAGAAGAAGAAAGAAAGAAAATTATTTCTCCAAAGAGAACTCATAGCTGTAGATTATCAGGAGGAACCACAACCAGGTGAATGCCTGTACAAATCATGTCAGTTCTCTTAATGGTTCCAAATTATTCATGCCAGCTGCAGGGGAGCTAGAGAAGTATTCAAATTGAAGAATTCTCTAGAGGCTAAAAATGTTCACTGTGGTCATGAAAACAACTCACTGTTCCATAGATTGGATTGAATCTTTCATTTTTCAACCCAATGTTTGGCATCATGTAGACATCCATTGAAAAATAAAATTCAAATTGTCTGTTCCCTTAGCAGGGTATCTTCCTTCACCACTCAGCCTTACCATTCCAAAGTTTATAATATATTCCTTTTATACTTCACCATCAGGAGTACTACTTTTTCTTCTCCCAGATGCTCAAAATGATGCTTCCATTGTGTTAAATGAGGTAGGGAAACAGACAACTAACCACAAGGGTTGTCAGGAAACTGCTCCATCTAATTGATGTGCTTCAGCCATTATGTACAATTTGTATCCATATTCTTCTGCCTCCAATAAAAAGCACAGAAATGAACTAACTGTTCTTGGGCATTCGATTGCAAGAGCAATTGGACATGATGGCTGTGAAAGGAGCTGTCTTTTAGAAATGGCAAGTGAAAAATTGCCAAAAAGGAAAATGTTCCTGATTAAATGACCTTGTGCTGGATATATCTCTCTAGACACACCCTATCAACTCACTCATTTAAATATTGCTGTAGGTGAGAATTATTCCACTCATGGAACTAATTATCTTACAAAATGAATGGTAACTGCAGAGAGAACACTGAGTCTGTAGTCAGGGGATCTATGTTTAAATCTTAGATCCAAAATGTATTAACTATGACTGAGGCAGGGCCAGAACTAACCCATGGACAACTAGGGATCTGTCCCACAGCTTTGAAATGAGGAGGGTGCTGACAGGAATCATACTCCTTCAGCAGCATCAGTATAGGAACATCTCAGATTAGAACCTGGTTAGTAAATTAGTAAAGTAGGTATGGTATTCTTCTTCTCTCCAGTCATTGCACCCAGGTAAGATTCTTCTACATGGTGACTTCATCCCAGATTAGCACCTCCCCTGCCGTTCTTGGTTAGCCTCCTTCTCCGCACGCCCACTCTCTTCTTCCAGGGGCAGCCCCTTTAGAAGCACCTTGACAGCTTGTATCTCAGGACATCCTCTTCTCAACTGAATTTGTCTTAAAATTGATGTGGGTTATTATTATACTTTAGCTGCTTGCCCTGAGCATTAAAATTACTAGTTATAGCTATTCTCCAAGTATACAACAAAATCTCATGTTCTTATCCTATCTTCCAGAGTTGTTTTGAGGAAAATGTTTTATGAAATATAAGATGCCATAGAAACTCTCTCTCTCTCTCTCTCGTCTCTCTGTCTCTGTCTCTCTGTGTATATGTGTGTGTCTCTCTCTGTCTCTGTCTCTCTGTGTCTCTGTCTTTGTGTGTGTGTCTCTCTGTCTCTCTCTCTCTGTCTCTGTGTGTGTGTGTGTGTGTGTGTGTGTGTCTGTCTGTCTGTCTCTGTCTCCCTGTGTCTATGTCTTTGTGTGTGTCTGTCTGTTTCTCTCTCCATTTCTCTCTCTCTCTCTCTCTCTCTCTCTCTCTCTCTCTCTCTCTCTCTCCTGTCTCCGTTTCTTTTTCTCTGTTTCCTGTCTCTGTTTCTCTCTCTGTCTTTCTCTTTCACTCTTTCAGTCTCTTTTTTTCACTCTCTCTCTGTCTCTGTGTCTTTTCCTGTCTTTGTTTCTCTGAGTATATGTGTGTGTATGTATATAACACATATGTAAAACAAAATGCTATAGAAACTGTCTGTGCAGTTATATATATATATACACACACACACACACACACACATACACACACACACATATATATACACACACACACACACACACACATATATATATATATATACACACACACGCACACACACACACACACACACGTGGGCCAAAATTAAATAATACTGTTTGAGACCTGGCCTCCACCCCCTCTCCAGCTATGTCTGAGAACACCAACTCCTCACAGAATTTCAACCATCATGCTTCTTTATTCTCCCCCTGTTGGGGGCCTTTTTGGGATGACTGAAAAATCAACTTGTTTCTAAGAGAACAAAGGGGAAGCTGACATATTAAAAAGCACCGTTTGTTAGCTAGGCAGCTGAAGTTCTGAAATGGGTGATCAATTCCCAATGTGAGCAACAAGGGCACAGAGAGAAGAAAAAGGCAACTGCTAATTATGGCTGGTGAAACTGTGCTTTTAAGTTAGAGGATAGTAAGAGCTAGTCCAATGCATCATCTCTTTTGTGATTATCCAGGTAATTGAAATAGTATTAACCCCCTGATATTTGGGATTTGGAACTCAATATATAGTAAAAACCATTAGCACTTAGAGTTGGTGATCTAACCCAAGCCACAGTAAGGAGTTATTCATATAGTCACCATAAAAGTCTTCTTGCATTATTGAACAGTGTATGTAGTTTTGCTCTGAAGTCTTTTATTCCCTTTTCCTTTGTTGTGCCTAGGAATTTCAAAAAGCTTTTCTCTGCAAGTGATGCCAACCCCCTCCTCATGTTATATCTCCAATAATGACCACAGCATTGAAAATACTTCCTTTCTTCTGTCTTCTCAGAAGAGCCTGGTTATGCTGCAGCATCTTGCGGAGAAATTAGAGGCGAGCTCTTTACAAAGCAATCAATACATCCATTTTATTCAAGCCATCTTGCCAATGGATAAACCTAGCTGTGGAGAGGTTAAGTCATTTGCTCTGGATCACAAAATAAAACCATGATATTGTAAGGAAAAAAAAAAACCCCTGGAGCGAAGAAATCCTTTCCTTTACCCCTCAGAGGTGGTGGACAACAGCTTGAAAACAAGGCATACATTGTCAGACAAGGTCAATTTGTTCATTTGTTTTGCTCAGTGACACTTCTTTGTTACAAGGGAAGGTTCTATTGGAGAAGAAAGAGACACTGAAAAGTGACAATAATGTAAGAAAAAATCAATAAAACTTTTGTTTAAAAAGAAAAGAAAAGATAAAAGTGTGGATTCCATCTCAAATGCAAATTATGTCTTACCCTCCAAATCTCTTAAAAAACAAACCCAGACCCAGACCCTTCCCAAGAAGTAAAAATAAAACACCAAATTCTACTAGACAAATAATGAAAGAAAATATATCATTAGCATTCCAATGGTAAGTAGCACACTTAGAAAATGAAGCCATACTAGTATTAGTCTCACTCTTCTGCCATAAGGCCCAGGTTCCTTTTATTAAACAGAGAACTATTCAACAATAAATATTTCTCATGCAAGGCCAGAAAAGTTACTGAAATTGGCTGCTTCCCAGCTTGACTGATTCAGCAGGAAATTAGCCAATGTGCACAAAACCTTGTGTTCTAGAGTTTGGTTTAAAAAAAAAATAAAAACAAGTTGGAAAGTCCAAAAAGTAAAAAAAAATCATGTAAACACCTACATTTTTTCCTGTCTGTGAAATCCCAGCAGAAATGGGACAAATATACTGTGAAACTGGTACCTAAGGGTGTTCACCAAGACACAAATTATAGGCCAATGGATGCCAAATAACCCAAATCAATCAATGCCCAACCTTTTAGTGAAGAGATACTTTCCATTTCACTGAAGCCTTTAGATCAGGGTGGGGCAGTCCTGGGGTTGAGGGGTTGATGTTGAAATCCTTGAGGGTAATTGATAGAAGTGACAAAATTGCTATTAGATACAATTCCCTCTCCTTTCTAAAAGAAATCAAGGCAAACCTCAAAGAATACTACCAAATGTAAGAGGAACTCCTGATCAGACTGGTACTCTTAAAAATGATTCTGCCAAAGGGAAACTACTCTGCCTTTACCTCAAAATAACTTCCCAGGTAGCCTTTTGCAGATTTCTGAAATTCCACAGTTATTGCTTTATTCCTTTGAGTTGATATGTTCCCTGTTAAAATGAAAAATATCATTGTGAAATGATACATAGTAAGCCATTTCTGTCATTTATATCATAATAAAAACTGTATTCTTTCCAACAGGTTAATACATCTACAATGGAAATGGAAACCCTTGAAAAGTGAGCTTTTTTGAAAGGAAAGGGAGAGTGATAAATCCAAAATTGGGATACTACTGGGCAAAAACCAGTCCTTGTGAGATGCTTCATTGGACTTGATGAAATAGAAGTAATGGGGGTAAAAACTGCAAGATTGTGCTGTATACCTGGTAGAGTCGAATGCCAAGCTAATTGAGAAGAGCACTGAGGAAATGCAGGAAGGTACTAAAAACAAATTTATTTTATTTTGCCCAGTTCTTTTCACATCACTCTCTTGCTGAAAATCCTTCAAAGCCTTCCTATTGCTAGAAAAATCCAAAATTCATTAATCAGGAAACCAATGTCTTTATATTCTGACTTTCATAGATCTTTCCAGATATATTGACTATTACTTCTCACCATACTTCTTGTGCTCCAGTTCAGATTAAGTTTTTGGACTTTATCCTGTGCCTCCCCACCTCAAACCCCCTTTACTTTTACAGACTCCACTCTCTGAAATGCAGTCCTATGCCTCACTTCTTATAAACTTTTGAAATCCTATCCATGTTTCAAACCCAACAGAAATGCTTTCTTCAAGAGGCCTTTCACAAGTTCTCAAATATATGATCTCTCCCTTGTTTAAATTCCCATAGGTCTCTGTCTGTAACTCTGTTTCAGTTCTTATCATAGCTTATTCTGTATTATTATTTTATATATTTTCTATATCTCCTTTAATTATTAGTTTCTCAAGGTCAGGTACTGTGCATTATTCATCACTGATCCTTGCTCCATTTCTCACAATCTCTTAAAACAGCACATTTTAAGTTCTCAAAGATGTTGGATTGAATTATAGAACTTAATCTACAAATTTCCTTTGTGGAGATGAGATTGGAAAAGATTTCCTTGTAGGGTTCCACAGAAGATTATGTCTTCTTAAAATCCTGTACTTGATTAATATTCTGTACAAGAATTATGTAGCCATTCTCTATGAATATTTGATTCACTGACTGCACCCCTATCAACCTATCTTTTGGTATGACTGAATGAAGAAAGAATTTTTTTAACTACCATATGTGATAGAATCAGTCATACACTGAAATATCAGGCTGAAAAGTCATTTGCTTTTGTAGAAGGGATGAAAAAGGCAAACAAATAGAATACTGGTTTAGTCATGCAAATTCAATGTATGTGTGGAAGAATTTCGCTTAACATTTTGTAAAGATTCCAATACAACACTATCAAATAAAGTCTTCTTTCAGCATGTAGCAAATATCTCATGCACCAAAACCTTTCCTTACTACTCAAGATCCCGGTATGCTCTCATTGAATTATAGTTCTATCAATAATTCTTCTCATCATTACTCAATACTGGTGAGATCTATACTTTCATATTCTGCTATGATCTTCAGGAATGCGTGAAGTCTATAGAATTCTGGTTTATTGTCATGATAATTTTGTCGAATGGAAAGAACTATAGTTCTGGAGTTAGAATAGCAATGTGTCAGTCTCAGTTCTTTCACTTATTAGATATGTTCCCTGAGACATGTCTTATCAATTCTCTCAACCTGGATTTTCTCAATGGAGAGGATAATTATAATTTGACATAGAAGACAATTCCTAGAAAACATAGAAATATTGAAAACTATATAGATTATATATACATTTTTTCTGGTTTCATTTATATTCTTTTTTTGGCACATTTCCTTATGAATCATGTTGGGAGAGAAAAATCAACAAAAGAGAAAAAAACACAAGAGAAAACAAAACAGAAGAAAAAGGGGGGGAAAGTGAACATAGCATTATTGATTTACATTCAGTCTTCATAGTTCTCTCTCTGGATGTGGACAGCATTTTCCATCCAAAATGTATTAGTATTACCTTGGATTGAACCGCTGAGAAGAACCAACCAAATCTTTCACAGTTGATGATTGAATAATTTTGGAGTAACTTGCTGGATACAATGTATTCCTGGTTCTGCTTGTTTCACTCAGTATCAGTTCATGTAAATCTTTTCGGACCTTTCTAAAATCAAGTTGTTCATTATTTTTATACGACAATATTCCATTACTTTCCTATAGCCTAACTTATTCAGTCATTCCCCAATTGATGGGTATCTACTCATTTTCTTTGCTACCCCCCCCCAATAAAAACCTCAAAAAACCACATTTTTGCACTTGTCTTTTTTTTCTCTTTATGATTTCCTACTAGACCTAGTAATAGCACTGTTAGATCAAATGATGTACACAGTTTTATAGCTCTTTAGGCATAGCTCCAAATTGCTCTCCAGAATGGTTGGATCTTTTTACAACTCCACTAATAATGCATTAGTGTTCCAGTTTTCTCACATCCCCATAAACATTTTTCAGTATTTTTTCCTGTCATCTTGACCAATCTGAGAAGTGTGAAGTGTTACCTCAGAGCTGTTTGAATTTGCATTTCTTTAATCAATAGTGATTTAGAGCATTTTTTGTATGACTATAGATTGCTTTAATATCTTTATCTGAAAATTATCTGTTTGTAACCTTTGCCCATTTATCAACTGGGAAATGGTTTGTATTCTTATAAATTTGACACAGTTCTTTAGATATTTTGGAAATAAGGCCATTATCAGAAACATTGACTATTATTTTCCCCTAACTTTCTGCTTCCCTTTTAATCTTGTTTGTGTTGATTTTGTTTGTGCAAAACCTTTTTAATTTAATGCAAACGAAATTGTCCATTTTGCTTTTCACCATATTCTCTAGTTCTTCTTTGACCAAAAATTCTTCCCTTCTCCAGAGATCTGATAAGTAGACTATCCTTTGCTCTCCTAATTTGCTTAGGGTATCACTCTTTGTCCCCAAATCATGTACCCATTTTGACCTTATTTTGATATGAAGTATGAAATATAAGTCTATGCTGAGTTTCTGACATAATATTTTCCAGTTTTTCCAGTAATTTTTGGGAAATGGTGTTAACAAAGATATGTAACCTTCACTTCACAAAATTGTACAAATATCAGCCATTGTATTTGATTAATTTCATTGCTTCTCTCAGTTGTCTCTGTTTATTCTGGTGTGGTTAAATATGTTGTTATTCTGCATGGCTTCTTATAGATCTTTCTAAAATTTGCAATATTCATTATTCCTTATAGAACAGTAATATTTCATTACATTCATATGTTATTCATTCTCCACTCTATGCACATAATTTCCTTCTAATATTTCATCACAAATAATGCTGATATGAAAATTTGTTTAATACGTTTCTTTTTTTTTCTTGCTTTCAGAAACATTCGTGGAATATAATCTCAGTAAGAGAATTTTAGGGTCAAAGGGGATGAATAATTTAATAACTTTTCTTGAAAAATTCCAAATTGTTTTCCAGAAGGTAGGACTCATTCACAACTCTGTCAACAGTGGATTAGCATGTCATATTCTCACATTACCTCCAAGAATAGTTATTTTCCTCATCTCTTAGCATCTTTGTTGGCTTGATAAATATGAAGTAGTGCTTCTGGATTGCCTCAATATACATTTCTTTGATTATTAGTGATTTTCAATTTTTTTTTCTGGTAGTCATGAGTAGCTTCAAGATTGTTCATATCTGTGGGCTAATTTTGTATTAGGGGAATGATTTTTAAGGTTATATATTTGTTTTCATCTCCTTCAGATTTTAAATGGTTAATTTCCATCAGATTCACTTGCAAAAAATAATTCCCTATCTGTATCCTCTCTTTGGGTTTTAGTTGCATTGATTTTAGTTATGCAAAATGTTTCTTTTTTAAATCTTACTTTATATAATTCAGATCATATGTGTTTCTTTTTTGATGTCTTCTAGCCTGTTCCTGTATATGATGTATGATTACTATGAAATATATAATCAATTTTCTTTATTTTATTGAGCTGTAAGGTATTTGTTGATGATCTAAACTTATTTTTCTCTAGAACAGTTTCCAATTCTATTAGTGGGAGAAAGTACTTTCTCCAATAGTTTTTTTTTTTTTTTTTTTTTTTTTTTTTTTATGTTTATGGTACTTTAGACTGTTGTGCACATTTTCCCCTTCATCTTGTCTCCTTGCATATCTCATGAGGAAAGCATTTTGCCAACTTCAAAATTCTGGGTTCAACTATGAAAAAGATCTTGGGATTCAAAAAAAGTTTATGTCTTTACATCTTTACTCTGTTACTTATTATGTATGTAGCCTTGGACAAATCAATTCTTTCTGTGTCTTCACTTGGAAGTTTGCATTAAATCAAAGGAACCTTTTATGTGTTTGTTGTTGGATCCCATGATCATCAAGGGATGCCTGCAGACCCTTTTTTCAAAATATTATGTTTAGATTTTTACTAAATTTCTGTTAGAGCTTATTGAAAATTAAAATATAATAAATTTTTATATCTAGCTTCACAGAACTCCTGAAATCTATATATCAATCTCATAGGCATGCATGGAACCAAGCTAAGAACTGACAAACTTAATGATCTCTAAGTGTACTTCCATTCCACCTTTCTTAATTTACATAATGCATCTCAACACCTCATGGGTATAATGCTCAAGCTTTTTACACCAAAGATGTAGTTACATGCTCTGATTTATTTTGAAAAAAGTTATATTAAAAGAATATTTTCTGTTTGTGAAAACAAGAGGATCTTAGAAAATCTATTATGTATATGTATCATATTCACAAAGAAATATATAGAGGGGTATATAGAGGGTATAGAAGGTGGCAGCCCATGGATAGGTAGACTAGGATCCTTTACAAAGAAAATCTTATCTGCTCCTCAAATGAGTTGGAAGAAGAAGAGTTGGATAAGACAAAGTACACCTAAAAGTGCTTGTTATATTCCTCTTTCCTAGTCAGTGGCAGGACAAAAAGAAAATTTAGACAGGGAGAAGTCTAGAAATGGAAATTCAATGGAAGGTGGCAGTGTTATTTTCTAGGTTGCATACCTAGATGAATTCCTATTTAAATACTAACGTTCTTTGAGGAGTCCTACCAGTTATAGACCTAAATGAATATTAGTTGAGTACCAAGATTTGAAAGAGTCCTACCATGTCCACTGAGACTTTCTGTGTTCTGGATATGGTAAAACCAGTGGGAGAAAATGCTAGAATGGGATGTATCAAAGATCAGCTGGGCAGTAAAACCAAGAAAGAACTGATTGTCAGGATCAGGGAGCATACCTGGTAAAAACGATCCACAGAGGGCATAAGAAAAACTCTAGGTACTCAGTCTAGTACACTGGGAAATACTCAATGGGACATCTTTGAGACTTCGGGTTTCTGTAAATTGCATATTGCCCAGAATGTTTGTTGATTCTTCCTTTCATTTTAACAATACTTTCCTTTGACATGTTGTGCCTAGGAGGCTTGTAAGAGGGGTATTGGTGCCAGTTTTGGGCTATACAGTGGAGAAATTTTCCCAGGTTCTTGAAGGGGGCCAAGTGAAATGTGAACTCTCCTCCCCACAAACCATAACCAGTGCCCTTTGTACCACAGGTAATATGTGCACAAAGGTTACATTATCGTTGTTCACATTTAAATTGCTTCATTTCTAGGCTGTTTTCATACCAACTTGTCCTGGTTTGGACTAATACCCCAGAAGGCATTTGGCTGTAAGCCTGGGTAGTCTGCACTTTTTAAAGACTCGAGGAGAATAGAAGTGTCTGACTTCTTCATTATATTACTGCTTTAACTCCAGAGACATTTTGATGTAACTCACCAATTCCTAACCTCACTCACACAGTAGCATGAAATTTCATGGATATTTGCCAGGGCTACTAGGTAGAGATCAATTGATTTCTAGTGGAATTAAATGTAGTCAGTTTTAAGGGATAGTGAGAAAAATGGTCTTAAGTAGACCAAAAAGTTTGTACAGAAGGATACTGAGAGATAAGATTGAAAAGCTAATTTACATCTAAAGAGTGGAAGAGTTTGAACTTTAATCCTTTAGAAAATGAGAAACCACTGAAAAATGATTGATTAACAAATGTATTAATTCACTCAACAAGCTGTTATGTGCCCAGGAAAGACTATGGAAGCCTATGGAGACATAGAATAGGTGGAAAAATGTGATCTTTTCCTCTAGTACCTTACAATTCAATCTATGATGGATGATAAGATCCTAGATAATAGGCTCATGGATTTATGACGGGACCTTGGAGATCATCAAGTCCAATCATTTTATGTGTGAAAAATCTGAGGTACAGACTGGGTGAGTTCCTGAGGGTCACACAACTACTAAGCATCTGAGGTGGGATTTGAATCCAGATGTCCCTGATTCTCACTCCAATATGCCATGATGCATCTCTATGGTATAAGTAGCTCATTGTTAATAAGGGGTGGTTATTAAAGCCCTTGGTTGGCTTTTAAAGAGCTTTATCACCTTCCACTTTTCCACTCTTCTTATGCATTATACCCCTTCAGTGGCACCTGCTGCCCTGCTGTTCTCTGCACACAATGCTTTGTCTTCCAATTCTTGGCTATCTTCCATTTTGAAAATTTCTCCCTCCTCATCACCATATTCTTGGTTCCTTGACTTGCCTCCAGTCTCAGTTGAATTCCCTCCTTTTTAAAAGAAACTTGTTCTCTTGCCCCTTACATTCAGTGCCTTCTCTCTGGGATCCAATGATTCTCAATAAAATCCCTCTGGGATCCAATGGATCTCAATAAGATCCCTCTGGTATGCAATGAATCCTATGGATTCTTTCTATAGTTTGTACATAATTATTTGCATGTTGTCTTCTCATTAGACTATGAGTTCCTTGAAAATGAGTGTTTTGGTTATTGTGTTGTTTTTTGGTTATCATGTTGTTTCTGCTTTTTTATTTTAATCTTTATTTACATCTCCAGCACTTAGCATTGTTATTGGCATATAGTACACAGGAAAATGCTTGTTGACTGATTGAGTAGAACTCAATTGTATCAGATATAAACATCAGCCGGAGAAGCTGGGTGGTGCAGTGAATAGAATACCAAGCCTGGAGTCAAGAAGTCATCTTATTGAGTTCAAATTTGACCTCAGACATTTATTAGCAGCTATGTGACCATGAGCAAATCATTTAACCCTTTTTGTCTCAGTTCCTCATCTATAAATGAGCTACAGAAGGAAATGGCTAACCACTCCAGTACTACTGCCAAGAAAATCTCAAATGGGTTCATGAAGCATCAGACACCATTCAAATGAGTGAACAACAACAGTACTGCCCTTGCAGTATTTAAGTGGTGTTAGTAAGGCAAGCAGTGCTCATACACAGATACAAAAGTGGTCAGTCTTAGAGGAGATACCCTATTCAGGGTAGAGGGGAATATGAGAGCAGACTGGGGGCAGGCACATCAATAGCTTGGCTATTGGGGACTTAGTCTCATTGATGTCCCATAGTGTAATAGAAAAAGTGATGAATTTATAAGCTGAGGGATTAAGTTCAAATCTGTTCTCCTACTCTCATCTTTGTGACTTTGGGCAACCTCTCTAGGTCTCAGTTTCCTCAATCGTAAAATGAATGGTAGGACTAGATGCCCTCTGAAAGGATTTGTCATCTTGCTTTCTGAGAAAGGAAGTCATAAAGTCATGTGATATGTATTTAGGCCAAAGGACAGTGCAGAGGACCATAGGGTCAGACTTGGAAGGGACATCTGAAGTCATCTAGTCCCACTATATAATTTGACAAATGAGGAAATGAAGGCCTGACGAATTTTCCAAAGTTATATACAGATCAGAATTTATCTCAATTGCTCTGTCTCCAATATAAGTATTCTTTTCCATTCTACCAGCCAATCTTTCCAGTCCTGGGCTACTCCTGAACGTAAGCATCAACATGATAACCCAAGAAATAGTTACACAAATGACAAACTCAGTCTGGAGCTTTCTATCCCATCACATGGGATTAGGCTTGATGATTTTTACCGAAAGAATGCAAGAACCACCAAGGACTTATCAGCCATGTTTAACTGAGCACAAAACACTTTTACTGAGTTGGAAATTGTAAGCCCATGGGTTCATAGCCAGAGAGTTAGATTTTATTGTTGAAATGAATATAAAGTAAGAAAATGGAAAGGTTTAGGAACCTGATCTTGGATGTAATATAATTCTTATATCCTCCACCAAAGATGTATTTTAATTTTACTTTAGGCCTCCTAAAGCCAAGTCTGTCCTTGTGAGAGGCACTTGAGATAAGGGGAGGATTCCCAACAAGTAGTTTTTGTTTATTTGTTCTATTCCACAGTCCCCAACTTTAGGTAAAGAAAATTATAATTAATTGAAAGAACTTTGTTTTTATATCAATGTCACATCTAGTTATGATCTCTTGCCCAGTCCAGAACCAAACACGACTTTGTAGATAAGAAAAACAACCAATACAATTACCTGACTTAAACTTACTGTCCATATAGTTCCCTTGGTCCCTGTCACTTCTCTACCAAGAGGGATAGGTTACCTTCTCTCCATTTGAACAGTTCCCCTACCTAGTAGATTCTTACAGGAGTTAACCTAAAGTCCATAAACTTTTTCTGATATTTTGATAACTATTTCAATATAATGAGTTTCTTTAATAATGTCATGCATTTTGCTTGATGCATTGATTTTTTTTTTTCTGAGAAGGGGTCCATCAGCCTCACCAAGTAAGTGTCCAGAAGGTCTATGACACAGAAAAAAGAATATTAACCCCTGTTAAAAAAAAAACCAGCCAGCCATAGAATATTAGAAGTAGAATTGTGAAGATCATTTAGTCTACCCCATTTGTTTTATAAATAAGAAACTAGATGTATCAAGAAGGAAGTTGCTAAGGCACACAAGTACTTTCCTGGAGACTCAGAAGGGAAATTCACATATCTAGTCCAGAATTCTTTTCTCTACACTATACAGTTGGCTGTTCTGAGTTTTCTTTCATCTCCTCTCTTTATTATTTTCAATTTCTTCCCTTGACCTGAATTGCTTTTTCTCTTTATTTCCTTAAAATCCAAAGTATCATAAGTAAAGAGAATAGGGGTGAAGGTATACTAAGGATTAGAGTATGTTAGTTTTGGAAAACAAATCCATTGAACAGACTGTGGCTCAGTAGAAGTGCTTGATGCATTTGGCAAATACCTCCTAGCTTTAACATTGATGAGAATTACCACCTGGTCAACTCAGCTAAAGATTCAACATGATTGGGGAATAAACCTTGATAGATACCTGACTTGTAGTCATTCCAGAACCTAGTCTGTATAGATTTAAAGCTAGAAGCTTACAGATCATCTAGTCCCATCTCTTTCATTTTACAGATATAGAAGATTCAGAAACTCTAAGTGCCTTTTCCATGGATCCTTATGCAACCAACAGTCAGGATGTGAATACAGGTGTTCTGACTCTCAATCCAGTACTTTTTCCACTGCACCACGCCAATTCACTTGAGCCCAACCCAAACAAAGATAAAGTGGGTATCTTTGGACAGCTAATTTGTAGGATTGTAGGTTTGGAGGCAAAAAGGGCTTTTTAGCATCTGGATCTTCTAACTCTTAAGTCAATGTTCTTTCCACAATAATTTAGGGACATGAAGATTTCTCCCTCCATACCCCATACACAGACTACAAGACATCTGGATGCCTCTTCAGTGTTTTGTTCTGTCCTTGAGCATAGGTGGCTGAGTCATTGTCCTAATATGAATGTTTTCACTCTGGGAGACAGCCTAGTGACTTCAAGAAGTGCAAGAATCCTAGAACTCTCAGCCAGAGCTTGCTGGCAGCAAGCAGCAGAGGAGATGACCGCAGGCAGGAGGCAGAACAATAAGCAATGATTTGCCTTTCCAAAATATATCAACAAAGAGCGAATTGTTTGGACAATGCAGAGCTGAGGTAAAATGTAAAATGCCTCTTTAGAGGTCCTGAAAACTACTGCATGTTCTGAGGCTTAAGTCAAAACCTCCCAGAGAACTATACCAGTAGTTATTTTACTCATGTTCTTGTCAACAAGAATTTGTGAACGTATTGTATTAAGTATGTCTTTCATATGGAAAAACGCATAGTTTTCCTTAGTGGAAAATTATATATTTATGTTGTGTCTTGAGCACTTTGAAGAGACACCAGTGAAAGTATAAAAAGGCAGAAAAATGCAAAAAATAGGACTTGTCCTTTGTATTTAGAGGCCATATTTGTCCAAGAGAAAAGCAATCTGCTCATGCCAGAGCTGAGAAGGAGCCCTTGGTAGAGAGGGAGAAGCAGAGGATAAGGAAAATATTGCTCTAGTAAGTGGTATCTAAAGAGCTAAAGATTGTAAAGGGAAGATGAGAGGGAGAGTACATTTGAAGAAGAACAGTTTAGCTGGTAAGTGAAACAAGAGAAGGGTAGTAATGTGCAATAAGCCCGAAAGGAACCAGATTGATAAGGACTTCCAGTGTTGAATGGGTCCACTTCTAGCTCTGAAACAACAATCCTAAATAGAATTTCTAAAATTTCTTTAACACGGATCAAAGTCAATTCAATACAACAAATATTTTCTGAGTTCCTACTACATGCTAGGGATATGAAGAAAGAAAGAGAGAAAGAAAGAAAGAAAGAAAGAGAGAGAGAGAAAGAAAGAAAGAAAGAAAGAAAGAAAGAAAGAAAGAAAGAAAGAAAGAAAGAAAGAAGAAAGAGAAGGAAGGAAGGAGGGAAAGAAGGAAGAAGGGAAGGAGAGAAGGAAGGAGGGAGGGAGGGAGGAAGAAAGGGAGAGAGGGAGAAAGGATGAAGACAGGAAAAGAGGAAGGGGGAAAGGAAGGAAAGAGGGAAACAAGGAAGAAGGAGGAAGGGAGAGAGAGCAGTAAGAGAAGATAAAGGGATAGAGAGAAGAAGGGAGGGAGGGAAAAAGAAAGGAAGAAGGTAAGGGAGGAGGAAAGCAAAGAAGAAACAAAGGCCTGCTCTCAAAAAACTTACAATCTGCAGGAAAATAGCATATACTTAGAGAAGTATACATGAAAACTGTACATAATTCAATGAAAATAAAATATATTTGCAGGGATGGTGAGGAAAAGAGAGAAAGGGATCAAGGAAAAAAAATTCCATACTCTGAAAAAGTAAACATACACAAGGAACTTAAAAATCACTATTAGACAAGGATGACTCTGGGATCCTTTCCTGAGGACAAATTTTGGTAGGGGGCAGAGATGAAAAGAATCCCAGGTTATGCATGCCTTAAGGATTATAAGGAGCTCACTGAGAAAGAAGGGAACGAAAAGGAGAAACAAGACAAACTTAATGATTTAAGTTTTAGTTTTAACTTTGTCTGTCTAATCTATTTATCCATCTATCTGTCTGAATTTCTTAAGTGCCTACTATGTATCAGGCACTGTGCTAAGCTAAGCAATAGACCTTAACCTATTTCTTTTCTCCTCTGTTTTTTTTTTTAACTTTTTATTCTTTTCTATCCTATTTGAGCTTGACATTTACTCAGTCTGTACATTAAAATACTGATAGAGCCAAAGTGAAACACCATTGAATGTATTTCATCAAGATTTCTTTTTTTTCCAAATGGGGTATGATTTCTTTCCATCCACATTTCAGGACCTAATGGGGCTAGACTAAAGCTCCATTGAATGTGATTTTATGATTTGTATTTTTCCAGACTGGCTTCTCCTTTTACTGGAGTTATTCTCATGAACTATCATGCATAAACTCATACAATATTAGCACTGGAAAGAACTTTAGAGGTTACCTAGCCCAACTCATGACTATAACCATACTGAAGAGAAGAGAAGTTAGATTACTTGATTAAAGTCTCACAGCTAATAAGCTACAGAACCAGATTCAAATCCAGATTTTATTTCAAGGTTCTAGTGTTCATTTCACTCAGTAAAATGTCTTCTATTTATAGGGACTTATAATAAGGAAAAATGGAATTCTGGTAACTCAATCCAATAACTCCCAGTTCTGTGTTTCTATAGGTATAATTTGTCAGTGTTATTCACATTTTCATAGTGAGCAGATTTGCCCTCGGTAGAATAATTTGTTCAAAAAAATGGGGATCAGTGGGTTATAGTGAATGCACTAAATCAAAAGTCAGGACAGCAGAAGATATCCTAGAATTTAGAACAGGAAAGAGCCTTAAAAGTAATCTCGAATTATCTCACTTTAAAGAAAAAGACATTGAGGGTCAGAGAGATATAGTGAGTTGTCTTAGAAAAACACAAAGGATTGCTAGATTTATAGCAAGAAGACAGAGAATATCAAGGGCAACTTTTTTTAAAATTTTATAGATAAGAAATTGAAGCAGCAGTCAGATTTAAGAACTTACACAGTCAGCTAGTGATCACCCAAAGCAAAATTTGAACCCAAATTCTGGCTCCAAATCTTGTGTACTATCCACTATTCCGTGTTGGTTCTTTGTGCCCATATTCCTGGCTCCAGACTGAACCGTCACAAGAAAGATTTCAACATGGGAAACAAATCTATATCTCTGAGACTGTCCATCACACTCTCCTTACTAAATTAAGGTGGTACTTGTATAAATATATTTTGTAAGTATTTGTTCTATATTATTCTATCTAATCTTTGAAGTAACCTTGAAGTTGATGGCATAAATATTATTAGCTTTATCTTAAAAAGAAGAAAACTGAAACCCAGAGAGTTTAAAGTACTTTTAGTTATTCAATGAGTTGCCAAATCTTGTCCATATCTCCTTCTACATCTTTCATATTCAGCACTATCACCCTAATTTACTTTTCAGTAGTTTTTGCCAGGGTTACACAATAGCTTCTTAATCCATTATCTTACATGCCATCTCCCCAATTCCAAATCCATCTTCTACATTCCTACTAAATTAATAGTCCACACAGATATGACTATTTTGAAGGCAGTTAGATGGCATAATAGATAGAATTCCAGGCCTGAAGTCCTTTTCCTGAGTTCAAATCTGACCTCAAGGCATTTGTTAACTGTATGACCATAAGCAAATAACTTAATCCTATTTATATCAAATTCCTTATTTGTAAAATGAACTGCAAAAGCAATGTCAAACTAGGATCTTGCCCCCCAAAACCCAAAAGAGGTCACAGAGAATTGGATATGACTGAAAAATAACTCAACAACAAACATGACTAGGTCACTTTTTGTACCTTGGGCAGTTTAGGGAACAAAGCAGATAAAGATTGGGACTGGAGTCAGGAAGACTTGAATTCAGAATAGCTACATGAGCCTGAATAAGTCACGTAAATATTTGTTTCAATTTTTTTCTCAATTTCCTCTCCTACAAAATGAGGATCATAACAGCACATACCTTCCAGGGTTGTTGTGAGGATCAAATGAGATAACATTCTAAAGTGCTTAGCTTAATGAATGCCATATAAATGGTTTTATTGTTGTTATTATTATTATTCAAAATTCAGGGGCTCCCTACTGTCTCTGGAATAAAACACAAAAGTCTCAATCTTGCATTTGAATCTCTCCACAATCTGATTCCCACTAATCTCTCCAGTTGTCTGGTAGCTTGTTGCTAGACCACCTTTACATATTAAAGGTAGGACTATTGCAAAGCAGGAGGAAGGCAATAAAGTTTTTTGTTTGCTCAAATTGGTTTGAACTACAGATGCAAAACATGCTGGGCAGCTTTAAATAAAAAACAAAAAACATAGTGGATAAGATCCATGTGGCTCTGTGGGGTTTTATCAGAGACTCCATGAAGTAGGCTTGAAGGCACAGCAAGATGCACAGGAAGAAATTAGGGAATAATGAAGACTTTCTGACTTTAATTCAGATAGATAGTTGTGCCAAAGATCCTGTTCCTAATGAGTAAGAAGTCAAGGTTAAAAAATAGAGTGAAGCTCATGAGCATTAAGTTATGGCACTTTTGTGTTCCAAAGACCTTAACTATTAGGTAGGGAGGGGAATTTCCTTCATAGATAAGATTCTTGTCTCAAAGCTGAAGCTCTGAGAAGAGAGAAACAGACCTTTCTCTTAAAAAAAAAAGACAGTCACATTTTTATTTGTTTTTCTAGTCCCACAACAGGGTATTTAAAGACTCTGTGCCTTTAAAATATCTATAATTTAAATATATTTTATGCTAAAAGAAAAATGAGTTTACTCTTTAGCTGCTGGTAAAGAAGTCATACTTTAGTTAGTTCTCCAGCTGAGAAGTCAGAAGCTAGGAGAGAGTAATTTCACAACTTTGTCCCCAGAGGAGTTGTGAAGTACTAATAGCAAGCAGTAGAAACTAGAGGACTAGCAGTGCAATATCCAAAAATGACAATGTGAGACCAGCAGGAACAATATGTGACAAAACTAACACACACATATATATGCATATATAGAAGCACACATACATACACACACCTGGCAGAAACATGAGTTGCCCTCCATTTATATGCCATTTCCTCTGTGAGATCCAAAAGTGTGTCTCTCCCCATGTATTTTGTACATGTGTACATTCTTCCTACTAATGATTCATGCATCTATGAGACCACATGCTTTTTTAAACCTTGTATGTTTAATGTGAAGAAATATTTCCCTCCCCAGATTTCTTAAGGTGCTGCACTAAATGTTTATCTTTTGAATTAGCTATGTCTTCTGGCTAATTAGAATGGCAAATATTGGTGAAGGCTCATGAGCTATGATTTTAAGGGAATGAAGAACCACAGAGTAACTTGAATCTGGGATTACTTTGGGAAGCCTATTCTCTGAGATTAGAGAGAAAGGAAGTTATCCTTAGATACTTCACCACATTCTCTTACTTCCTACCATTTTACCACACTATCTGTTCCATTTAAATTGGTCTCTTATCTGGTCCTTACCCACACTATTCCCCTGTCCACCCAATGCCTTTGCAAAGGACATATCCTTCAAATCTGATATTCACTCCCTCCTTATAGTCATTTCTTAGAACCTCTACTTTCTTATATTTTAGATGCTGCCTCCTATATAAAATAATTACCTCTTGAAATTACTTTGTATTAATTTCCAGATGCTTTAGAATATATTTTTCTGCGTACATATTATATGCCCATGTTGAAATGTAAGCCCTTTCTAAAAATTATTAATTGATGTATTTATTTGTTCATTTATTTTTAACATTCATTGAAAAAAATGATTTCTAGATTCTTTCCCTCCCTCATATTCCTCCCCTATCCATTAAGAATGCAAGAAATTAAGGGCAGTTAGATGGTGCAGTAGATAGATTACCAGCCCTGAGATAAGGAAGACCTGAGTTCAAATACTGCCTCAGATACCTAACACTTAGTTGTGTGACCCTAGGCAAGTCATTTAACCCCAAATGCCTCACCAAAGTGGGGAAAAAAGGAATCCAACCAATTATATTAATAATACATGTGAATCCCTGCAAGACATACTTCATATTAGCCATGTTAGAGAAGGAAAAATAAAAAAAAACAAGGAAAGTGATAAAAAGCTAAATCTGTACTCAGAGTTCATCAGATATCTTTCTGAAGGTAGATTGCATTTTTCATCATTGGTCCTTTGGTATTATCTTAAATCATTGTATTGATCAGAGTAGCTAAGTCTTTCAGAGCTGATGATTCTTTACAATATTGCTGATAATCTTCTGATTCTACCTATTTTACTTTGTATTTGTTCATATAAGTCTTCTAAGTTTTTGAAACTATCATGTTTGTAATTTTTTACAACACAATAGTATTCCATCACAAACATATACCAATTTTTTTCAGCCACTCCCTAGTTGATATGCATCCCCTCATTTCCAATTCTTAGCCCCCTACAAAATGAGCTGCTAATACACACATATGCATATATATATTATATGTGTTTAATATATATAATATATGTATTTATATGTATATAACATTGTCTACTGTTAATTTAAATGCTGTCCTTAATAAAAGATTGTTGATTTGAATTGACTTTCTCAAAATTAGGTGGCTAGGAAATGTTAAAACTCAGATTTGAATCAAAGTATTTTGATAGTAAACCCAGTATTTCTTCTGATGTCCTACTGAAGACCTTAGTTCTACTATTGGCTTTGTCATCAATGAATGGCTTGATCTTAAGCAAGTCACATAATCTCTGGGTTTCAGTTTTTGTTTTTTTTTTTTTTTTCATCTATAGAATGAGGGAATTGGGCTTGATGATGTCAAAAGAATACACCATATTGAATTTATATGACTGAATTCTATGGAAAAATAATTTATGATTACATTGAGAGTTCATTTGATATAATGGATAGAGAGCTAGTCTCAATTAAGAAAACTTGGGTTCAGGTCCTGCCTCTAAACCATACAAGGTATTTGATTTTTGGTAAATCCCTTAACCTCTCAGTGCCCCCAGTGGGGAAAATGGGGAATTTCCCAATCAAGAAAGAGTCCCTTCAGAGATTATTTAACCTACCATCTGGTTTGCAAAACTGGATGCCAAATAAAATGAGTGGTCAAACTGAAGGAAAAGAGATTTATTAGTGCACTAAGGAAAATTGCTCACTATTAGGATATAAATTTGGTTTCTATAGCTTCTTTAGGCAACTTAAAGTATGTTAGCAACCAGCAGCACTCTGTAACAGGTCAGTGAAGCTAAACTAATCAAGGTGTGTTAGGTGCCTATATTTGAATCTCCCTGATTTAGTGGTTAGAACATTATACAAAAGTGGAAAGTCCCAAGTTCCTTAACCAGGATTATTTGAAGTTGGCTAATAGGATTTGAACATGTCACAGTCAAATTGGAAGATACCAGTAACACAAAGCATTTCTGAATTAGCATTTTTCTCCCTCTGTACAACTTTCTCAAAGAGTGTAAGTTGTTGAATTGGTGCTTAACCAAATTGGTAAAGAGAGTTTTCTTAATGAAACTATATCCTATGCCATTAGAATCATAGATCTCATACTGTTCTCCCCCTTCCCACTCAAGATTAGATCATTTCTAAAGTCCCTTCCAGTCTTAAAATTCTGGGGCCTGTGTTAGAATTCTCATACAATTTCTCCCCCCTTTTTACTCTATAAATTAATGTAAGTGGACCATCCACCTACCCAGTATTTGCCACTTGACAGTTTGGCCAAAGTAGAAAGGTCCAGGAGAAATCACAACTTGAAACACTTAGGAATGGGCGTGTCATTTCCATTATTTTCTTAAGCCCTGCTTTGACACATCTAAATGCATTCAACATTCAACCAAGAAAGTAAAATGTATTTCAAAGCTTAGGAATTTCATATTTGGAGCAGGAACTGTTGCTCTAAATTTATCAAAACAATTCATTCTTTTGCAGTTTGATGCTATATATCTGATGATAATGTTTACCAAAGAAGTAAAAATGATAGAGTAAACCATTTTATTTTCAAACTGTTTTTGGTATTATAGACAATTTTTCAACTTTAGTTACTCCCCTATTAGTTGGCATTGTGGTAATTATTTTATTGCTGGTAGGGTGTTTTATCGTTAAATTGTAATCTCCTGGGAGATCAGTGCTATCTTCTTCCTCATATCTATATCTTCAGGGCCCTGTAACACCAAGCTTGGATCTTAGTAGGTAGGTACTTAAGACTTATTGTTCTCTAGGACATAGGTATGACTGAGAGATTTCATTCACCTACTAAAACTGACATAGATGCCACCCAAATTATGATGGTCCCTTCAAAGTAGGTCCCAGGGGCAGTTAGGTTAGCTTTGCTCTTCAGATTTTGGTAATTTTGAAAGTGCTTTTTTAGATTGTGATGCTCTCTTTCAAATATGGCACATCTTTATCTTTTTTTTTAGTATTTTTTTGAAGCAGTCACAAATAATTTTAACTGTGATTAGAAGATGAAATGAGTGATCAAACTGGAGGGTACAATTTGGGGCACAATTACATTAATTAATTAAATACAATTAAATTTTATTAGTCAATATAAGACTATAAAAATAATGAGAACTCGATCTCTTCAACATTCCTGAATCTTTCTTTAACCTCAGTTTATACATCTCTAAAAAGGGAATAATAATATAAACCATATATATATATATATATATATATATATATATATATATATATAGTTTAATTTGATCCTCTACACAACCCTGTGAGTTAAAGGGTATTATTATTCCCATTTTAGAAATGAGTAAATGAGTCCAAGGGGAAGTTAAGGACTTTGTCAGGGTCATGAAGCCAACAAATGTCTGAGGGAGAGACTTGAACTTGAATTTTCTTAACTTTAATCCAACCTTTTATGCCTTCTAATTCAGTAGAAAGTATGCTAAATGAAGGGTTAAAGGCTCTGAGTTTCAATTCTCTCTTTATGATTTACTATGTGTCTTTGGGCAAGTAACTCAACCTTACCTCAGCTTTCTTTTTTAAGATGAGGGGTTTGGGGGGGGTTGGCCTTCCAGCTATAAATCTATGACTTTCTTGCATGGTTAATAAACTTTAAAGGTAGCTCCCAAAGAGGTTCCAGAAATGGTAGCATCATTATAATAAGAAAATGCATGTGGAAGGGGTACCTGAACAAAGGTGTTGGATTACAGACCAAAGTTTTTTAATCTAGACACTTCTGGATTTAAATCTCAATTTCCTAGTTACTAAATGGGTATTGGGGACAGAATGTACAGTGGGTTATGCTTAAAGCTAGGAAGCTTTGCCTTCCTTAATTCAAACATGGTGGGTCTCAGATACTCACTGTGTGACCCTGAGCAAGTCATTTGAGGATGTTTGCTTCAATTTCCTGATCTGTAAAATAAACTGGAGAAGAAAATGGAAACAAATCTAGTATTTTTGTAAAGAAAATACCAAATGAGTTCATAAAGTACCAGACCGGACTGAAAAACAACTCAACAAAAACAAATGGGAATGATAATTCTTATATTATTTATTTCATAGTATTATTGTGAATAATAATTGATCTATAAACTGGAAAGTTTCAAAAATATAGGTTATTATTAGCTTTTAAAAAGCAGTCTCACTGCTTTATAGTTATATTTCATACCTGTTGCTTTAGTTTTGTTAAAAAATATTGACTCTGTTCCTGATGAATTATTATAGGAACTACTTTCTGGCATAATTATAGTTCAGATTTAGATTTTGGAACAAGTATAGGAAATTTTCACAAGACCCCAAATTTCATATATATGGTGATGGATTAGCATACCAAAATTGGTTTAAAGTGCACTTAAAGGATGTCTTACTGTAGAAGAATTCTAACCACAGTATTTCTAAATTTATATAATTTAAATGCACTTCAGATTGCTGCAGAGTCTAAATATGTCACTCATAGTACAGACAGAGAGGTAGGTCACTTCTTGGAGAATGAAATTGGAAGCTGACTCTGGAGCTGCTGTGTTGGTCCAGATCTTACACACATGGCAAACATTGACCAACAACAAAAAATAAAGAAAGTTTTTCTTTGGGGCCAGTCTATTTCTTTTTCTTGGCTTCCTTTATCCCTTCAGGACTTCGTCCATTTTGGCTAGTAATTACTAAGTGATAAAGAACATGTTACTTGCCTATGGCACATTTGGGGGGAAGTTCTTCAGGGATCAATATTTTTAAAATACTAAAATCTTATGCCCTCAAAGGAGTATAGCTCAAACTGTTATGATGTGTATGATAGTTAGGAAGTAGGAACATCTCCAATCATCCAGAAGTAGGCAAATAGATGGGAACGCAGATAATTAGTTATTTGTCATCTCCCTGTTAATACTGATAATTTACATTTATATAGCACTTTGTAAATTACAAACAAATTTAGAATGGGAAATTATCTTAATAGATCCCTTTTTACTGAAAAGATATGGAAATTGGTATATAAGAAGGTTAATATAGGAAAAGCAGGTAGAAAAGATAGGATTAAAACATTGTCCCCATTTTACAGAATAAGAAATTGAGTTTCAGGCATTTCAGAGTTAGGGCTTCAGCTCAGTCTTCCTGACCTCAACCAAATTCAGTATCTCGGAGCTAGCCTGGAAGCTACAAAGGTCTGGTTCATATTTCAAGTCAGATAAATAATAACTGTATGTCTCTGGTGAAGTCACTCTCTTGGTCTCAGTTTATTCATCCTTAATGGGGGAGGGAGAGAGGCGATAATAACAGTGTCTACCTCCTAATGTTGTTTTGGGGAATCCAAGGAGACAGAGGAAAGAAAAGTTATTTGCAAAGTGTAACCCCTTCCCCTACAAAAACATAGAGCTTTGTAAAGCTTAAAGTGCTGTGTCAATAAAAGCTGTTTGGTGAATCACTGGGAGACTTGACACATATCCTCAACTAATTTATTTACTCTTTCAAAACCCTACTGAATAGCCTTCACTTTTTCTAAATATCCTTCCTGAATTAAGAATTAATAGAATGGCTGAAGGGGGCTCTAGATATGATGATGTAAACTCTTGATACATTGGCTCTTTTTTCTACTCATTTCAAAAAAACAAAGTTGTGTTTTAAAGTAGCTTGACAGAAGGAATATCCTTTGTCTGACTAAGTGACCAAAAAGACTGTAAGGAAATCCAAATCAAAGTCATCCAGTTTATCTAAATACAATTTACAACATGTCAACTCTCATTCTTAGCATATGTATTTGGAAAGGATGTGTGCACACACTGGTCTGTTTCCATAACTGAGTTATGTGTTTACATGGAGAGAAAGAGAGATTTCGGTATGTGTGGTCACTGAATATTTTCCCCATTCAAGCTTACAGGAGGGGAATTTCCTTTTGCTGTTTGCTTCTAAAATTCTTCATGTTTGTTTAAACCAGTTGGATACCATGAACTGATGGCTGTCTGGTGGAGAGGCTTCTCTATCTACATATGTACAACCAATTCTCTCTGTGGCTCTGAGTTCCCACTGATGCAATTATTTGTCTATATCAACCTTACTGAGGAAAAAAAGAAGGGGAGAGGGTCTTTTCCTGGTCGCTAATAAATAAACCCAAATGGAGCAGCTATGTAAGAATTTGAAAAATGGCATCATCATCTACTGGGAATTGTGAATGTAGCAAAAAGGAGTTCATTGTATTTTGGGGGGAAGGGTTTTGTGTGTGTGTGTGTGTGTGTCCTTGTTTTAAAGGCTCAGTTGTTCTACATGAAAAACAGATCTATTACAAGCATACATTGTTAAATCCATTTTTCATATTAATCTTTCTTTGTAGATTTTTTATTTTAGATTAGTATTTTGCATGAAAACAGGATATTGTTTTGAAGAACTCATTTATTCCTCCTATTTCCCCCCTGCCTGAAGTAATAATCCCCTGATTATAACCTCCCAATTAGTTGCTATGGAGAGGTTTATGACTTCACTGTGGACTATGAGGAGGGTGGAGAGGACCTGAAGTTAAAGCAGGAATAAAAAGATCACGATTTCAGAAAACAGGACACACCAGTTCCAAACATACTATAAACACAACATTTTTTCTAAGTAAGCCTATTTTTCAGATTTCTATGAAGTGTCCATTTTTTAACTGTCAGTCCTGAGAAAGGAGATTAAACATATTCAAATTACAGGCTTCTTCTGAGCCTTAACCAGGTGTTTTCCTCAGGCAGCTGCCTCTGAGTCAGTTGTGGCAAACCATGGAACTGGAATCTCTTTGAGCCTTTGCACTCCAAGCATAAGCAAACATTCATGGCTGACAAGAAGCAAGGGTCCCCTTGATCAGGAAAAATAAGAAAGAAAAAGAAAAAAAGTGGACACCCACCCCATATGTGCTGCGGCCTTGAATATCAATGTATGGATTGATTCCAGACCTTAAAAGTTATTTCCGAATGTCCTGGCAGTGAGTAATTGCTGCTCTCCATTTGGACAGAGTTTTCCGTTTGCTTTTTAATTGTATCAGAGCATCCCTGAAATAAATAAATAAATAGAATTATGTTTACTTCAAAGCAAGAAAAACAACAATAACTAAACCCACTGAGCTAAAACTTCTTAATTGCACATTGCAAATTGGAGGCAAATTGAGTCCTAGAACCACTGGAATGGGGGGTTGGGGGGGTAGTGTTGAAAACGGGATGCGTTATCCGAGTGTTCATCAGTAACATGTTTTCACTTCATTCTTGCACATTTTCCTTTTTCTCTCCGATCAAGTCGAAATCTGAGAGCATTTAAAGATGACTCCAGATCGCCTATAAGGAGGGCCCCATTTGCATACTCCAGGTACAAGTTTCGTCACTCACGATTAGTGAAAATATGTAAGTGATTAAATATACACATACACACCCTCAAAACCAGCGCTTTTCTTCCCATGCATATATGCACGGGGGTAGGGGGTGGGGTGGACAGGGTTTGCTGCGGCCAGGGCTGCCCTACTCCAAAGCTGAGGTGGGAGACAGAGGCCGGAGGGAGCTGCGGCGGCTGCAGGGATCGCAGTCAAGACACTCCGAGGCTGGAGAGCGCCTGGGAGACACAGGGACCCGAAGCTGCGTGCGCACAGTCTCTCTCTCCCACCCAGCGCTCTTCTCGCTACAGAGGCTGAGGCAGCGGCGGCGGCGGCGGCGGCGGAGACTGCTGCAGCAGAGGAGGCGGCGGTAGCCGCGGCTGGAGAGACGGGCTGAGGACGTAGACAATGAACTTAGGAGTTGGCAGAGCTGAGACTCAGGTCTGAACCACCCCGCCCCCCTCCCTGCACCGCCCCCTCCCTCCCTTCCATTCTCCTTCCTCCCAGCCCACATCTCCAGATCAGCCCGGGGGCTGCACGAGTGCGCGCGCCGGGCTAGCCGGCAGTCCTCCTCCAGGCAGCCGGAGGCAGGGGACGGAGCTCCGAGAGGAAGTCGCTTGGGGAAGGGGAAGGGGCTCTCGAGCCTCCCCGCTCTGGTCTTGCCGGTCCCCTCCCCGAGCTGCGGGAGGCGGCCGGGAGAAGGCAGCTGGAGCGGAATGGTTGTGAGTTTCAGCTGCTCTCCGGGCTTGCGGGGGGAGGCTTCGTGATTCAGGGAACCCCGAGAGAGAGAAGTAGGACTGGGTGAGGGCTACAGCGGGACAAGAGGGGCATACCCATCGCGGGCCGTACAAACTGGGGGAAAAATGACTGGAAACCAGGGGAGGGGGCAGTTCCGTGGGCACCGATCCTCCGCTGAGTCCGCGGAATGAACGCGCGCGCGGCTGGCCGGTCCGGGCTCAGAATTCCTAGTGGGCGGCCCCAGGTCCCGGTGGGGCGGGAGGCGGGGAGGGTGGAGAGTGCGGATTGGCGTCTGGCCTGTCGGGTATGGGCAGCAGAGGGGGTTAACTGAGGTGCCCTGGGTACCGGGGACTGAGCGGCTCGGAAGAGCTCGGGGTTCCCCCAGGGAAGTTGCTGTTCTGCCTCCCGTTTTGCCCCCAGGGCAGGCGGACGGACTCAGCCTCCACGCACGGAGTGCGTCTTTTCTGCTTCGGGGCAGCTTTCTGAGAGTCTCAGAGTGGCTCGGGTGCCTAGCTTTTGGCACAGCGTCGGGTATCCCGCTGCTTCTTGAAGAATGCGTGGTGAGGCTGGTGAGGGAGGGCAAAGCGCACTTGGTGAGAAGTTATCGGCAGACGCTCCCAGCTTTCCTCTTCCTCCTCCTCATCCCTTTTCTCCTCCATCTCCTTCCCACTCAACCTCAGGTCCCCCTCTAACGTCACGCGCGTTTTTGACAGAACTGCATTTCCTCGGAAGCAGGAAGCCCAAACGTGGGTTCCTCTTTTCCTCAGGATGAGGAGCCAGGTGATTTGCTCTTCCTGGGCGGAGTGAACTCGCACTTTGCTCAAAGATCCCCACTAGAGCTAGGACGCCTGCTGCTGGTGGGGCTAGAACTGGAGAACACTGGGGATCTTGAGGACTGGGGGTAGGTCGGAAAAAAAAGAAATTCATTGAATTTATTTCAGCTACTTGCTACAAACATTTAATTAGATGACATGTTGGATAGAGGTGAATCTGGATCTGGAAGATCTGCATTCACAATTAACCTCAGACACTTACTGGCTGGGTGACTCCGCCAAGTCACTTTATTTATGCCTGGCTCAATTTTTTTTTTTTTAATCCGTAAAATGGTGATAATAATAATACCTACCTATTGGGTTTGTTGTAAGGATCAAATAAAAAAATGTTTGTAAAGCTCACCTCTGACTTCTTCAGTTTTCTTATCTATAAAATGGGGAATAATACCTCCCAGGATTGTTATGAAAATCAAACGAGATGTTTGCAAAACCCTTTATGAACATTTAACATTTAAGTGCTACATAGACTAAGCTGGTACTCAGTGGCAAGTGAACATTCTAGACGATTGGCTTTTGTATTCCCGGTGCCTAAATCTGCCTGGCACTTAGTTGGCACTTAACAATGCTTGTTGTTTGGAGCTGAAGTGGAGAGAAGGCACAGGGCTGGGTGCAGGGATGCTGAGACAAAAATTACAGTCCTGTTCTCAAGGTGTTTAAATTCTTCTAGAAGAATGGGAAGGAAAGGGGAGAAATTGGGGGGTTAGGAATGTTCTTGAGCCTTGGTGCATGGTGGAATCGCACTCCCCAAGGAGCAGAGGTCTGCTTGAAGATCTCTGCTCTAGAGCCTTGGCATGCTACTGATCACCTTAGCCCAAAGTACAGGCTAGAGGCCAGGAAGGAGCTTCCTCTGGGATTATATTGTTCTCCGGTTAACTGTTATGCTGAAAAGCAGAAAGGTTTTGAACTTTTGCTCTCTTCCTTCCCCTCTACTGCCCGTACACCCCCATGCACTTCCTTTTCCTTTCCCTCCTACACTCTCTTCCTCATTCCTCCACTGCACAGGGTCTCTGTCTTTCTGATGAAGCTTGACACAGGATCACTTGGCGCTCCCCAGAGCAGAACTGCTCGAACAGATCCGCAGCAGCTGCGGTGTCCCTAGTTGGTCTCTGGGATTTGGGGGGCAGCATCCAGTGGGGTAAGATATGGTAGCATCTTTTCTGAACGAGGCAGAGCATGAGGGGATGAGTTGGAGAGAGGAGGGGAGGGGATGAGAGAGGTGAATGTGTTAACGAATGAAAGAGGGTCTCCATGGTGCTGAGTCAAGAATTTTTTTTTTTTTTTTTTTTTTTTGCTTTTCAATAAATTGTATATCATCTTGTGAGGGGAACCTAAGATCTAAGTCATTAAAATGTATGAAGTGATCTCACAGTCTTAGTAGGCTATGCCATCTGAACTCAGCTGAATTGATTGATCAATTTTAACCTATATTTAATATGGAGACATGTATACATATAGTATGTACACATGGTACTTTATATGTAACATTGAGAAGCAGGAATTAGACATGTATATTGTATGAATACATTGTATGTATCTGTATGCTATTAAACACAGTATACATTTTTACATGCAATATTTTACTTCCATAGAAACTCTTGTGTGTATAGATGTACATATGATGTATATTTATATATATATATCAACCACTAGACCTCTATTCAAGGTGTATATACATGTTATTTATACATAAGCATACAAATACATATTTATATACATTTGTATTTATACAAATGTTCTTATTCTTAAAATATAGGTTGCAATTGGTCAGTTAGTTGATCTCAGGCTCAAGACATATGAGTGATAGACATAGATAGATAGATAGATAGATAGATAGATAGATAAATGGGTAGGTTGAATGATGAATGGATAGATAGATATTATATGTCTGAAAATATTATTTCATTGATGTTTGGAACTCCTAGTATGGACATACCTTCTACTGATTCAGATTCATAATTCCTATAATTTTATGTCCTTATAGAGTTGTGGGATGGGGGAGAGGGAGAGTCATGGAGGTACTGAGATTTTTTTGATGACTTGCTCTTAGTCACCAAGTTTTGTTTGTATCTGAGGAAAGACTTGAACGTGGGTGTTATGTTTTCAAGACCTAACCTTTCCCCATTACACCAAGCTGTTTCAAACTTCTCTTTCAACCTATCCCTCCCTCCTTATCTTTCTCTCCCTCCTTCTCTCTCTCTCTCTCTCTCTCTCTCTCTCTCTCTCTCTTTATCACACACACACACACACACACACACACACTCACACAGGATGTTATCAGCAGACATTAGTTATAATTCTTACCTAGAGCATTTTCTTCCCTCTCTTTCCACTTTGAGAAACAGTTAGCCCTGCTTGGTAATGCATATTTGAGATTTTGAAGAATGGTCCTGAAATGCAGGCTGCTGGCAGTCTGAAATAGATTCTTCAAAGAGCATTTGCTGAGGAGGCATTTAGGTTCAAAGGCAACTTATTATGGCTTGACTCTTTTCAGGCAACTCATCCTACCCTAAATTTCACAGTCTCTGTCTTGTAATTCTCCTCTTCTTGCACCTTCTATCATTGGATAGCTGTGGGATTGTATGACAGCTTTGTTACCTAACAAAGAGATTCCTTTTATTGTCATTCATATTTCATGAGTTAATGGTATGCGATTTTCAGGAGTAAATTGGAAACTCATTGGAAGCCTTTGAAAGATGCTGGTCTAAAATATGCTAAAATGATTTAAAGTGTTGTACTTTTTTTTTTTTTCTAATTTGGTTTGGCAATGAAGGATATTTAATTCTTAGATTTCCAGAAGTCCTAATAGGTAATGACATTCTCCACCCAGTTGTTGTTGTTATTGTTTGTCTTTCTTACTGGAAGAGGAACATGACATCAAGGATATGATGCCATGACATGCAAATGAATTAGGTTCAAGAGAGGAAGGGCTGTGAGAGAAGTCACTTGCCTCACTTTTCCCTCTTGAGACATCTGAGTCCAGTGGTGAGCTATAGATCAAGGTGACTGAAGATGGTCCTGGATGAAATGGGAGATTGGTCTTTTTAAGCTAAGGTCTTCACCAGGTCTCAGTTTGACTGAATGCTACACCCATTCAGTGATTAAGGATAGGTAGCAATTGAGGCAAAGAATCTCCTCTTGAACCAAGTCATTTATTTGGAAATTTTTTTTCTTTTGGACTGGGTGAAAGAGGAGATTCTCCATCCAGTATGAATAAAAGGAGTAATGGTGTCTTTAGGGCTTTAAACTTAGACATCACTTGGTTTTACAGGAAGAAAGCTGAACCTCAGAGAACAGCATGCCCATGGCTATCCATCCAGTTAGTATTAAGAGTGTGGACAAGTAATAGCTGAGAATGCTGGTTTTAGAATCAGAAATTCTGAATTCTAGCTCAGGTTTTGACATTCCCTGCCTATGTGATCTTGAACAATTCACTACCTCCCTTGGAATTTGACTTCCTCACCTATAGAATAAGGGAGTTAGATTAGATGGATCCTCAGATCCTTTTCTGCTTGAATCAAGAATTGTATATTGTCAGGGCTACAAAGAATCTGTATGTATATGCATATGTGTATGTGTATTTGTATAATTTTTGCATTGACACTAGATCAAGAAAAGTTCTGTACTTGTAGATATTGAAAGTATTATCTTCATCTGGGAGATGAAGAAACTAAGGTACAGAACTGAAGGTAGTTGTGTTCAAAGACAATTTATTATAGCTTAAATTTTGCCAGGCAACTATTTACAACTTAAACTTGTCTGAGTTCATATGGTGTTCTGCTACCTAAATGTTCTGATTCTAGCCAAATCCAAGCTGCTTTCTACTATACTTCGGTCTTGTGATCTACCATACAGAACATATTAGTTTATGTCTTGTTCAGTATATTTGTTAACAGTGTATATTGTTATATATAGAATAATAGAAGCTAGAAGAGACCTTGATGTCATCTTGTCCAGCTTCTTCATTTTATAGATAAAGAAAGTAGGGTCCACATAAGGAAACTATTTATCCAAGTTTGTATAGGCAATGAAGTAGAAGTCAGCAGGGGGCAGCTAGGTGGCACCTAGGTGGCACAGTGGATAGAGCACCAGCCCTGAAATCAGGAGGACCTGAGTTAATATCTGATCTCAGACACTTCACACTTCTTTGCTGTATGACCCTGGATAAGTCCCTTAACCCCAATTGCCTCAGCCAAAAAAAAAAAAAAAAAAGAAGTCAGGATTCAAATCTGGGACCCAGTGAAAGTCCACTCACTCTGGATCTTTCTCCCACTCTATGCTCAATTTCCTTTATGGTAGGTATAGCATTATTAGCACGTAATATTAACTCAATACCAGTGTTCAGCAATGTAGAAGGGAGAAGACATACTTGGAGATATGTAGTACACAAAATGTCGTTGCTTTTCATTGATTACTATAGTGTAACAAGACGAAAACATTCTGCCCTTGCTAATGATCCAAATGCTGTCACTTAATGATGCTGTAAATGCTTCCATCTTTCTTTTCCATTCCTAGAGTTGTTTCATAGTCCCTGGGCAAAGTCAAAAGAATCCTTGGGTTTTTTGCATGCCAAGAGCAGGGGAATTTGTCCAGGTGCCAAAATGAAGGAATGCCTTTTATGAGAGGTTGAATGATCAGTTATGTGTTGTCTTAGCAAAATGATTCAGAAAAGAACTCGCATGGCTTTTAAAAAATCACAGGAATTGATATAAAAAATAATATTTAGAATAATTTAGCATACTCCAAAATGTAGGGGTGCAAAAGTCAAACAATGCAAGAAACACCACTGAATTTTCAACCAGTATCTAAACTGCCTAGTGTTTTATCTATTCAATTACTCTGCCTAGGAAATTTAAAAATGAACTAAACCTGTGATTTTGGTGAAGGGAATTATGAGTGAGAACAATTTCCTCCATCAATGTAGATTTGTTCTCTAGGTTTTAGAGAATAATTTATCCAAGATTTGGTAGCCACTGAGTATCAGAGACAATCTCAAATGTAGATCTTCTTGCCTTCAAGACCAGCATCACTCTCCATTAGTTCTTACTGCTTCAGCAATGTAATGGGCATATTAAACCTGTGCCACATTAATTCCTTCCACATACATTGGCCCATTCAGTTCTCACTACAGGTAGGTAGAATAGCCATCATCATGCCTCCTAATAGCAACTTATATTTAGATATTGATTCAGTGTTTTTAAAGCCTTTTGCTTAGATTAGCTCATTTGATCTTCTTAAGAGTAAACGGTACAGTAGTTATTCCCACTGTACATATTTTATCACAGTATTAGCACATTATACAATATATAGTACATATATTGGCTCATGGATAGGTGCTTAATCAAAAATAATTGATTTATATAAGGTAACTGAGTTCCAGACTTCCTTGCTTGAGGTAAGTAATAAAACTGTTTATACCCAGGGTCTTGTATTTGTAACTCAGGTGCTCACTACTGCTGTTTATTATAAGAGTGGAGAAATTATATGCTTCCTCCCCCCTCCCTTCCTTCTTCCCTTTCTCCCTTCCTCTTTTTCTTTTTTTCTCCCTTCTTTTTCTTTCTTTCTTTCTTTTTCTTTCTTTCTTTCTTTCTTTCTTTCTTTCTTTCTTTCTTTCTTTCTTTCTTTCTTTCTTTCTTCTTTTCCTCTCCCTTTCTCTTTCTTTTTCTTTCTCTCTTTCTTATTATATATTTTTAAAAGGAATAGCAAGGTGTACATGATAAATTTGTAGCTTCATGTATAATCATATATTTTCTTATAGTATGTTATGGCAATGCTTGTTTTATTCCATAAATTCAAAATAAAATAAAAAAAATTTAAAAGACATCTATCTTGTCCCAGAATAGGTCATAGTGTCTGAAAGGAACTTTAGATGTCATCTACTTCAACTCACTCATTTTAGCGTTGAGGAAACTATGGTCCATAAACATTAGGTGATTGGTCCTATATTACCCAGTGACAGAGCTGAGGTTTTCACCACATATCCTCTGAACTCCAGATTTAGTGATCTTTTTCCTTTACCATGCTTGTGGCCAGAAGTTTCTTAGAAATTATCTTAGGCCAATTTTCCTTAGGCAAATATGATCTCTTCACAAAACACACCCTGGCTGAATGTGTTTGCTCCCCTGGAAGCTCTGAACTGAATTCACTGGTTCATTCTTCTAATACCAAGTACATTATTACAATCTCAGTTCATTACGAAACATCCTAGTGTCACAGTGGGTTTGTGATGAGCCAACCAAAACATTAGGGAAATCTTTAAATAACTTCATTCATGCCCCTTCTCCTCCTTCAAGGGCAGTGCAAACAAGGAAGCAAGCAAAGAAATTTGAGTAGTTCCAGGCCATCTCATACTAGGACATCTCATCCCATCTAATATTCTCAAAAGAAGACCACACTAGACAGCTAGGTGGATAGCATCTTGGGGTCAGGAAGATCTGAATTCAAATCTGACCTCAGACATTTACTATTTGTGTGATCCTGGGAAAGGAATTTAATTTCTTTTTGTTTCAGTTTCTTCATCTGTAAAATGGGAATAATACTAGAACTACCTCCCCAAGTTATCATATAAAAATAAAATATTTGTAAAGCATTTTGCCAGCCTTAAAGCATTTTATGAAGGCCAGGTGTCACTTAAAGAATATACAAAGCAATAATACATTTACTATGTTTAATTATTCATGTCATAATTACCCTGTCAGGGTATAAGCTCTGGGAAGAATATGGGGCTATGTCTTACCTACTCCATGTTTCCTGCCCCTTTTTTCCTTTCCCCAACTTTCTCTATAAAGAAGTAAAGGGCAGAACACTGGCTTATTGCCTTTTGTGAGAAGTCGATTTACAGTGGTTTGACTTCAAAATTAACCATGTGAAGGAAGAGACAGTGTGGTGTGGTACAGTGAGGATTTAGAATTCAGAAACCTCCAGTTTGAGAACTGCTTCTGGTAAGGAGGTAGTCTTGTAGAGTAAAAATGTACATTTCTGTATTTGGGATTAGAGGTCCTGCACTAAATTTCTGTTCCAGCTGCTTACTACTTTTGTGACCTTGGGCAAAATAGTTAATCTCATGAATTGTTAATGCTATAAAACAAAGGATAACTATATGTAATAAATTCCCATAACTAATTAAGGAAAAAAAATTAGTTAATCTCTCCAACATCCAATTTCCCCATCTTCAAAACTAAGAGGGTGGAATTAAAGTTCTAAGACTTTTTCTACCAAAAAGACCTATTATCAATTTCTTAATTAATTTCTATAATTTTGACCAAGATACCTGATGTTCACTGTCAGATTAGGAATTTGAGCAAGTTGTTCTCTCAGCTTTCTTCTAGCTTTAACCTCACATTAGTTATGTCAGCTAGAATCCTAGTGTCCCAGAGCTGGAAAACACCTCAAGTTATCTGGGCTAACATGTGGCTCTAGTTGTTCCTGATAAGTTACTATCACATCTCCACTAGAAGACACATTGTGATAGGAAATCCACTATCTCTCTGTACAACCCATTTTCCTTTT
This sequence comes from Sarcophilus harrisii, assembly GCF_902635505.1. NCBI lineage: Eukaryota > Metazoa > Chordata > Mammalia > Dasyuromorphia > Dasyuridae > Sarcophilus > Sarcophilus harrisii. The sequence continues at coordinate 582,883,595 of NC_045427.1, read as the reverse complement.
GGACAGCACTGATAAGATTTCCTTTAACAGCCAGCCAAAACTTTTGGAATTTCCTCCATTACTCCTACTTAGGCCATCTGAGACCAAGCTGAGCAGTATAATTCTTCTGGATGACACCTCTTCAAATACTTGAGGACAGATATGCATCCTGATCCCTTTTTCTCCTCTTGCATCATAAACATGGGCCGTTTCTTTAGATGATCATTCCCTAGCATGTTCTCCAGGCTGCTCCCCCTCACTGAGGTCATTTCTAAAATATTTCAGGAAAGAGTATTTTGAGAAAGACACTATAAGTTTGTAAGGAATTATTTATTCTGTCCCATCTTGGCATGTAAGTTTGATTAGCCAGTGTAGCAAGTTTTAAAAAATTGGATTGAAATGTGATTGTTTAACAACTGTGCTGAATAAGTGATGCCTTTAAAGGACTGTGAGCTCTGGGACATCTTAGCATTGTGGTATTTGATGCGGGTTATCAGTGTCTGGTACTAGGTAAAAAAAAAAAAAAATTAAAGGGTACTAGATTTTAAAGTTACTATTTATAAAATGATCACTATTTTCAAAAAGCTACAGCAAGATCCTTGAGGACAAAGAGTTTATCATGTGACTTCTGTGTATCTAGCACTGAGTCTAGTGTCTTGGACATAGTACATACTAAATATATGAACTTACTATATTAAAAGACCATGTATGTGTTATGTGTGTGTGCATATGTGCACATGCATTTCTTCTCCTAAAAAAAAGTTATTTCCTTGAGGACAGAGGATGTTTTTCTTTCTTTTTTCTTTTTCTTTTTCGAAGAGAGTAGAGGTATATCCTAGTTACCACTCGCAGGACTTGGCTCATAGTAAGCCCTAAATAAATTGTTTGTTGATTGGATGATTGAGCATTATGGTTGAGAGTGGAGTTTACTTCTTTGTAATCATCTCTTTCATGGGTGATAGGAGAGAGTGGTGGAAAGAGCTTTGAATTTCATGCTAGGCACTACTGCTAATTTTTTGCGGTCCTTGGACTTGGATCAAGGCACTTTGGCTTTTCCATGTATTGGTATCTTCCCTCTGAAATAAAATGATAATTGAATCATTCATCCTTAAGAATTGGTCTTAGCCTTCAATAATATTAGTCTTTCTGGGATAGTTGAAAGAATGTTGGATTTAGTAGTCAACCAAGACCTGTATAAGTTATTTAGCTGTGTGACTTGGACAAGTTAATTACCATCTTTGAACCCTAGGAATACAGATTTGTATAAGGAACCTAATAATCTCCATAACGTTGAATAGAAATGTTAAGAGGATTAAATGAATTAATATATATGAAATGCTTTCTTAGTATTTAATATACTATTTGATTCAGTTCTTTTAGATGATTGTTGAAGAGAAAAATATGGTTAAGGATTAGTAATAATTTGGTAGTGCTTCTCATTTAAATAGAGTTTACTTATGGTTTTGGAGATAGTGTGATATATTGGATAGAGAGCCTGGATTCAGGTCCTGACTCTTGGTCATGACAGTTTACTTAATCTTTCAATAGTCAAGGCAGCCCTCTAAAACTACACATGGCAGGTGCCAATATGGACTGGTAAAAGGAGTCTTCCTACCTGGAGGTTCTCTATGCTTTTGAAATCACAGGGCTACATCTTTAAGAGCTATGAACTAAAAGTTAATAAATATATCTTCATTCCAATGAAAGTGCATCCCTTTGTGATCAATCCTATGTGCTTTATGCATTTAAAAACATTATTTTGAGAAAGGGTTCATAAGATTCACCAGACTACCATAGGGGTCCCAGATGTAAAAAAGCTCAAGAACTTTGCTTTAATCCTTGTAGAACAAGTAGTATAAATAATAATATCCTACTTTGTAGATGAAAAAACTGATACTCAGAGATTTGTGGCTTGCCCCAGGTCATACAGCTGATACATGCAAGAACCCAGAACCATAACCTAGATCCCTAGGTTAACTAGAAACTTAAACTATATATAATGGTCCCTGAGGGCTGGGCATTGATTTAGTTTTAAAACATAATATTATTTTTGTTTTATTTCTTTTGTTAAATATTTTCAATTATGTATTAAACTAGTTCCAGTATACTAAATATATTTGAAAGTGTTGTGGTCCCCAGGCCTTGTATTTATTTTTTTATTGTATGTTTTACTTTCTTCCCTCCCTCCCTCCTTCCCTTCCTCCCTCTCTCTTTTCCTCCCTCCTTTCCTCCCTCCTTTCCTTCCTTCCTTCCTTCCTTCCTTCCTTCCTTCCTTCCTTCCTTCCTTCCTTCCTTCCTTCCTTCCTTCCTTCCTTCTTTCCTTCCTTCCCACCAGATTGATTACAAAGGGAAACATTTACACAAAAATAAAGGTTTATGTAGGTATGTATGTATCTATTTGTATTTAATTCATAGATCTAGATTAGGAACACCTGTCTTAAAGATATAACCCTGTGATTTCAGTGTCATATAGAACTTGTAGGTAGGGAAACTCCTTTTACCAGGACACTATCTCTTTGAGTCTCTTGTCTTTCTACTTCTGTCTCTCTGCTGTCTATCTTTGGGGGTGCCCTTCTTTCCCTCCTAGCATCTCCCTACGCTGGGGATGGGGAGTAGGTCAAAAGGAAAATAAAACCCTTGTTCTTGATTACTCATAATAAAACAAACTCCCATATTTGCATGTTGGGAAATGTATGTCTTTTTTGGCATACTTAGTCCAGCGCCTCTCTGTTATGAGATGATATCATGCTTCATCATCAGGAAAGAGAGTTGCCTAAGCTCTGAAAATTATCTTGGAAATACTGCAGCGAACTCCCTCCTCAAGCTGACGGTCTGAGGAATTCTTTAGCTCACATTTATGTCCAGGTCAAGCAGTATTTTACATTTGGCACTTGAAGGGATCATAAAGTCTCCTTCAGAAGGTCACAGACGTTTTTGGTATATTTTGCTTCTTGTGCTTAGAGAGGAATAAATAAGGGCACCTTGCTACCCATGCTACCTACTAGCCAAGCAGCCCAAAGAGACCATAGAGGTTTTCCTGATGCTGCAGGAAGCCTCCCACACCACATCATCAGACCTGACCATATCATTCTGTCTTGTCAAAAACTATCAGTGACTATTGAATAAGGAGTAAAAGACAAACTCCACAGCCCAGCACTGAAGGCTCCTTTTTGTACTTAGTGCAAAAAACTCCCCTCCACACAAATTGATTTTATTTTTAATAAAATTAAACTTTTGGTTTTATAGCAATTATTTTGGAATCCTCTTCCCTGTCTTTCCTCCTCCAATTGAATCTTTGCTGCTACAAAGGAAAAACTATTAGGCAAACTAGAAGTATTTGAAGGCTTCCTGTTGTATTGTGAGGAAATTGATGTGTATATATTTGCTTAGGGCAGTCAGTCACAAGCATTTATTATGTACTTACTATTTATTAGGTACTTATAAATGCAAGTGAAAAGAAAGAAGCTGCCACCCTCAAGAAGCTTACATTCTAGTGAGAGAAAGAAAATCCATAAAAGTTAGCTAAAAGAAGAGGGAGGAGGATTGGGAGATCTGTATTGGAGATAATGGTAGAGAAAGTCCAGAGTATAGCCTGGAGAAGATTAAACAGATTAGAACTGAAGGAAATCCAGGAATTTCTCCAGGAGATTACATCTCCTTTTCAGACTAGAAGAGGAAAAAAAAAATAGGAAAGAAAAAAAGAAACAAACAAACAAAAAGTGCAAATACTAAGTGAAGTGACTCAGGGCTCTTCCTCCTTATTGGCAGAATGTACTTTCTCTAAATTGTGATGGTCAATAGTTATTAATCTTGCTTCTTACATTTTTCATACAAAATAATTTGCAAAGACTAGTGAAGACCTCTCAGTCTGCCTGATTTAAAAACAAATGAACAACTGACACATTATATAGCTGTCTTCTAAGAGAAATGACTGTTGTAAATGCCACATGTCTTCCCAAATATGTTTTAGAGATGAGGAATATGAAAAGGGGCTTATGTAAGATTCTGCAGCAGAAATTACATTTAAACTCCTGACATCTTTTGTCTCTTAAGTTGCCTATGTTCTTACTATCTGAGTTGTCAGGGCACCAGAACTGGCAGAGTTGTAGGTTGAGAAGTGAAAGAAACTTTCATTCTACAAACAAGGAAGCAGCTCCAGAGAATTTAAGTTGACTTGCCCCAAATCATATTTAAATAGGAAGTCCTAGGGCACAAATACTACTTTTTGGATTACTGATTGTGCACTTTAATTTCTGATATTATCTCAAGACAAATTAAAATGTGACCTCCTTGAGAGTAGGGCTCTTGCCTTTGTATCCCAAATGCATATCACAGTGCCTGATCCATATCTAAGTACTTAGTTCATTTGTTGACTGATTGTAGGCCAATTTACCCATAGCATTCAACAAGTTCAGATGAATTAACTCTGGAAAAACCTTGTGTTAGATATAGATTCATTTCCAAAAAAGTGGCAGTCTTGTTTCCTTGTAACTGCTTTCAGATTCATAAAAGAAAAAAAATATGAAGTGTTTGGAGAACTGGTATTTGAGTAGCTTGGGCTAGAGCAATTCAGGCAGGAAAGCATTGTGGCTCTCACTTCCCTTCTCCAGCAGCCATACAACAGCTGGTATTATTGCATGTGTTTAAGTTATGAACTCTTAAATTCTAAGTATGATTTTTATGTGGTAAATATTTACATTTCTGAAAAAAATAACATTCCTTGTTCTGTATTAGGTATATTTGAATATATATTGTATTTTAAAATATGTGACATAGTAAATAGTTCAGATTAATATATGCAAATTAAACATATACGATTACATAACTATACCTTACATATCTACAAACAGTAAGCGATTAACTGCATTTGCTAAATAGACTTTTGACAGAGATTTATTATCATGGATGATTTTGTGGCCTGTTGTTAATCCATCTACTTCCTTTGTAAAATGTATTCTCTGGCTCAGTTAACTGTAGTAGAAATGGCAATGATAGTAGAAACTTCTTGTTGTTGTTGATCATTTCAGTTATGACTCTTGGGGTTTTCTTGGCAGAGATACAGGAGTGATTTGCCATTTCCTTCTCCAGCTCATTTATAGATGGGGAAACTGAGGCAAACAAGGTTCAGTGACTTGCCCAGAGTCACAGCTAGTAAGTTTCTGAGTTCAGATTAGAACTAAGGAAGATGAGTCTTCATGATTCTAGATCTGGCCTTTACCCACTGAAATACTTAGCTACCTTATAGTAGAAACTATGAGGCCCTTTAGAAGCATTGCCAATCCAAGATTTTGAGAATCAACATAGCATAGTCAATGGAGAGATGGCTTAGTTGGGAAGGCCTGCGTTAGAATCTCCCCTTTGAGGCAATGGCTATGTGAACCTGGATAGGTAATTACTCATGAGTTCCTTGGGTAATGTGGAAGAGTTGCTGATCTTCAGGGGCACATAGCTTTTCCTTACTAGAAAAATGATAGAATCACAGATTTGGAGAGGAAAAGTGTTTATACAAATAGAGAGATGTGTGTGTGTGTGTGTGTGTGTGTGTGTGTGTGTGTAGAGAGCGAGACAGAGTCAGAAAGACAGATAAACAGAAAAAGAAAGAAAGACAGAGAGAGACATAGAAACATGCACGCGTACACACACAGACAGAAAGAAAGAGAAAAATCAGGGAATTTCATATACATTCCTACATGTTAGTTTCTGTTCTTGCTTTGTTGATTCGTTTTGTAGTTTTCTGGTTGTCTATGATTGAAATCTGAACCCTGTCTGGGTAATCTTTATATCATCATTTAATTCTGAAATCAATATTCCTTTAAGAAAAATTAAGGGAAAATAATCTTTTAAATTCTTTTTTAAAACATCAACTGTAGAAGTTTGGGGAAAGTTTCAATTTTATTCTTAGACAGCTATAATAGAGAATCACAAGATCTGCAATTTTAGAGTTGGAGGGAATCTTAGCATTGAATCCAACCAACCTCAATGGACAAGTGTGGAAATATTTCCAAAGAGTTAAGTTTACCAGTGTCACACAACTAGTAAGTCACAGAGACAAGATTAAGTTCAAATTTTTGAGTTCCAATTCAGTTTTCTTTTCATTATACAATTCTGCTTCCCCAAGGCCATATAGAAAATTATGGCAGAGGAAGGAGAAATAAAAATAACTCATTTATATACTATTTCATATTTTATAGCAACAACTCTGTGGGTAGATAATGCTATAATTCCTGGAGTACTGTTTTAGGAAGAACCCTGTTTTCTCAGAATACTTCTCCCTCCATCCTCTTGCTTTCTTTTATATGTTGTCTTCTTCTATTTTAATATAAGGGCAGAAAATGCTTCATTGCTTTCATTTGTATCTCCAGTACAGCTTGTGCTACACAATGAGCACTTAATAAAATGATTACTATCTACCTCTCTCTTTTTGTCTGTCTGTCTGCCATTCCTGGATAACTGAGCCTCAGGTTAAATGAGTCATACCCATGGTCTCATGGGTACTAAGTCAGGATCTGAATCCAGGTTTCTTGCCATTCAGTCCAATGCTCTTTCTCCATATCATACCCTGACTCTTAAAAAAAAAAACAAAACAAAAAAAAAAACAAAAAAAAAAAACAAAAAAAACAGGGAATAAAATCATAGATTTCAAGAAACTTAAGAGGTTGGAAGAGACCTCATGGTGTGATGTTAACCTTGAAATATTTCTTGAATAACAGTGGAGTTTCCCTATTTTCCTTTTCTTCTAAAGAACAACTTGGAGTTGGGGGAAAAATAAACCCAAATAGCCATTAGTAATGGAAGATAATAGCTTATCTGGACACTGCCTTTTTCTCATTAGTAAGAAATAAGGCTACATTTATTGTCTCTTATAGAGATTTGTAGACAAGAGAGGTATAACATGAATTTAGTTTGTCTGTTCCTAATGGAGTTACTCTACTAGAGTGTATTTTGTTGCAGTCGGGGATTAGTTTACCAGATGGAGGTTAAAGTGACTTGCCTGAAGGCATGTAGTGTATTTTCTCGGTCCTCTGAAAATGACTCCTTAAGTCACAGGATAAAGGGGTAAATGAAATTTCAGTTGACTAAAGTATTGGCATGTGAAATATAACCAAAATGCCCCAGAAAAGATGGGAAGAACTCTGCAGAATTGTGGAGAAGACCTTAGAAGGTCCATATTTTCCTGTTCTTTATCTTTCAGGGCTGCTGCTACTTTTCTTTTTTAATAGGAAACACAGAAAGTTAGTGTGGGATTGTGTTGGCAAGGGGAGAGAGAGGCGGAGACAGAGAGAATGAGCTTGCCTCCAAGACCCTTAAACTTAAGTCAAGATCTATGTCTGATATACTGGCTCTGTCTTACAGACTTCAAGTTGCAGATTTAGGAATAAGTTAAAATGAAAAGCAATATAGGACCTTATTTGCAGCCATTGTATTTGTAGGGACTCATAGGCAAGAGAAATACAGGAAGCATAAAGATTTTGGCCCATCCATTTCCAATGGTCTTGTGATGAATGAATCATCTGCACCAGAGAGAGGATTGTAGGGACTGAGAGTAGATCACAACATAGCATTTTCACTCTTTTTGTTGTTGTTTGCTTGCATTTTATTTTCTTTCTCATTTTTTTTCCTCTGATTTTTCTTCTGCAGAATGATATCTGTGGACATATGCGTAGAATTGCATTTAAATTACTTGCCATCTAGGGGAAGTGGTAGGGGAAAGGGAAGGGACAATTTAGAACACAAGATTTTGTAAGAGTGAATGTTGAAACTTATTCATGTATATATTTTAAAAATAAAAAGCCTTAATTAAAAAAAGATAAAGTAAAATAATTTGGCTCAAAGATTCTTTACCACCGGCTCTTAGAGTTTCTGTACTTGGGCACATTCTATTGTATTCAGAGGTAGAACTACAATACCATCTCTTTAACAGATGAGGGAGCTGTGGGACAGAGATGGTGGATGGTTGGGTAGAAGGTATAGGGACACATTTTGATTTGATATAAAAGATCTTCCTTTCAACTGGAGATATTCAATAGTAGATTCAGGTGCCTTGAAAGGCATTGTGATTTGATATAAAAGATCTTCCTTTCAACTGGAGATATTCAATAGTAGATTCAGGTGCCTTGAAAGGCATTGAGTAGCTCCCCATCATCATCAGAGACTGGATGATCTTTTTTAGGGGATCCTGTAGAGAAGACTCTTTTCCAAATACAGAATGAACTAAATACAAGGGCCGGAGAGTTGATGAATCTGTGAACACTTAGTTCTCAAACTCTTTATTTAGATTATTTTGATGAGGCAAAATTGGGCAGACATCATGATGCTTCACAGAGCTGTCAACAGCAGCTCCCTTTCCACTTATTCTCTGTAAGAAGGTCTTTTCCTAGACGCTTGCATGATTTTTCTCATGTGCTCTTAAGCCAAGAGATTTTTGTTTTGTTTTGTTTCTGGTTTTTTTGCTCTTTAAGATTCCTTTGCCCCAAATAGGATATTCTCTTTTGTCATATCAATTTAAAGCTCATGTTAGTTATGAGAAAAACGTAACCATTATACTTTGTCTCAGCTTTTAAATATAGGTTTGATCTTAGCTAAACCCTAATGTCATTTTTTTTCCTTAGTGTATTCCCAGTAGACCTGGGAGCTAACTCTGAGTCCACTACTGACTCATGAGCTGGCTGATCTTGGGTAACTTATTCAAATACTCTTGATTTCAGTTCTTTTATAAATTAAATGAGGAGATCGGATTTAGATCTCAGTTCTTTTTTTAAGTACCTTATATCTTCCACCTTTAAATTCTTCCATCTAGGAGTAGCTTAATGTAGCCATTTTGATAGTAGGCTATCAAATCAGGAAGATCTGGGTTCAAATTTGTTCGATAGATGTTTCTGTGCCTCAGGAAACTCACAGAATTTATCATTTAAGTTTGGACTTAGGGTTTACTAGTTCATGCATAGATTTCTGGGATCCTGGAACTTAGATGGAGAAAATACTACATCTTTATTTTTCCTAACTTCCCACTGTAATCTATTATTTCCTTCACTTGGGGATGTAGGGACCAAAACAATTTGGGGAAGGGTCCGTTGATTTTGCCAAAAAGGTCCACGACCCAAAAAAAGATTATGAACCCTTGGACTAAGTCATAGGTGAGTGCAGCTTTAGGAAGACACATATCCTTACATAAATGTATTGCTTTGCATAGTACCTAGCATGTAGTGGTTCTCCGGTACAATTGATGTTCAAGAAGAAATGTGTAGTTGGGGAGAGGTGGATTTTCCTTTTTTTTTTTTTTCTTTTAAAATAATAGCTTTTTATTTTCAAAATACATGCAAAGATAGTTTTCAACATTTACTCATGCAAAACTGTGTTCCAAAAAAATTTCCCTCCCTTTCCCAGTAATTCAATATATGTTAAATATGTACAGTTCTTCTGTACATATTTCCACATTTATCATGCTGCACAAGAAAAATCAGATCTAAAAGAGAAAAAATGAGAAAAAAAACAAAATACAAGCCAAAAAGATGGGGGAAAACTATGTTGTGATCCACACTCAGTCCCAAAAGATCTTTTTGTGGCTGTAGATGGCTGTCTCCATCACCAATCTATTGAAACTGGCCTGAATCACTTCGCTGTTAAAAAGAGACATGTCCATTAGAATTGTTCATCCATAATCTTGCTGTTGCCATGTACAATGACCTTCTGGTACTGCTCATTTCACTCCCCTTCAGTTCATCTAAGACTCTACAGGCTTCTCTAAAATATCCTGCTGATCGATTCTTACAGGACAATAATATTCCATCACATTCATATACCATAACTTATTCAGCCATTCACTAACTGATGGGCATCCACTCAGTTTCCAGTTCCTTGCCACTACAAAGAGGGCTGCCGCAAACATTTTTGCACATGTAGGTTTCTTTCCCTCCTTTAATATCTCTTTGAAATATTTGAAAAGCCCAGTAGTAACACTTCTTGATCAAAGGGTAAGCACAGTTTGATAACTCTTTGGGCATAGTTCCAAATAGTTCCCCGGAATGGCTGGAACAGTTCACAACTCCACCAACGTGTCCCAGTTTTTCCACATACTGTTGAGTGCAGATTGTCCAAAAATTTTTCAGGACCTTGATGCTATTTGAGATAGAATACTGGCTGACTGAGGTAGAATTGGTGAATAAATCAAATGAAATAACAGCTGATCCAGTAAGATAATGAATTTAAAAGTGTATTGTAAACATAAAATTATGTATTCACGTAAATGATTAATTGAAGGGGGTTTTGGTTTGCTTTAAAATGTTCAAATGACTACTGTTCCTTCTGAGATTTTTTTTAATGTGGTATTTCCCCAGTCTTCTAATGTTACTTACAATGCAAATAGGCACTTTATATTGTCAGGTCCCCATGCAATTCATTCTGGTATCCCTAAGGCAATTCAAAAGTGAAATCGGCTGTATATATATATATATATATTTATTTATTTATTTTTCATTTGTGTGAGTGATCTTTCTTCCATGAAGATTGCAATCCCTGCAGCCTTCTCTGGAAGGGGTTAAACCAGAATTTCAGAGAATAATGAGGTGGGGAAGGGAAATTTCACAAGACAAAGGAAATAGTTTCTCAGGATGTGGTGAACTTGCCTAAGAAAATTTATCAGTAAGAGCAAATCAGGGCAGTGAAGGGGAGTTCAGATTAATGAAACCAGGATTGTTTCTGGCACTGCGCATTATCATTACTTTGCAAATCTATTTCTATCTATTTTAAAGCTGTTATGATGAGAAATTAGATGAGGAGAGATGCACAGAAAGGAACAATGGGAGTTTTCCAGGTAGAGTCTGATCATCAGAAGTCTTTTCTTCCCCAAATATCACTTATACAGTGAAAGTTTAAAATGCACATACTACTAGCATTGGCTCTCTGGCTCCTTGTGTTTTCTGAGGAAGAAAAATGGAAACTTAAAAGGTAGAAACTTGTTTTTTTAAGATGGTATCAAATGGATTTGCTTTAGATTGCTAGAAACTTTAAAAATCCAGTCTTTAAGGCAGCAATTTTTGGAGTGGGAGGGTGGGACCAAAGAAAGGATATTATCTCTCTGACAAATCTTTTTAAGCACTGAAAAGTGACATACATCTGGGGCTTAGTATGCAAGTGAAGGTGATAGATTTAGCATTTGTGATAAATTTGGAATTGTGCCTATTGAGACAATTTTACTTTGTTCAAAAATAATTTTTTAAACATGTCTATTTCTTAGTTTCTTATGGGTGACCCTGTCAAAGAATTATAGAGCACTAAGCCTGGAAAGGACTTTGGGGACCATTTAGTTCCACCTCTTTATGATCTCCAACTTAGAATTTACTTTGTATACAGGTCTCAGAGCAAGTGAGTGACCTTGCTGAAATCCAAATCCTGGTTTCCTCATATCTGCTTTGCTGCTCTTTCCACTATGCCATTCTTTCCATTTTAACTTCAGTTAAATACTTTAATTTCCTCCTGCTAGATACTAGGAATTGGATTCCTTGGACATCATTTAGTTTAATCCTTTCATCTTATAAAATGGGCAACTAAGACCCAAGAGCTAGGATGACTTTTTTCCCACATGTGGATATTATAGTTGAGCCAGAATTCAAAGGCCACTGTCATTCTAAATTTCTTGCTTTTTTTTTTTCCTTTCAGGAACTAAGAGAATAAATAAAAAGTAATCAGTGAAGGACTAAGTAGCTTTAGGTTCATATTCTTCCTCTAAACCATTCTCCAGGACCAAGTTCATATTAATGACCCCTCTAATATTTGACATTACATTTCTCAAAAGTGCATCAACTCCCACTGCTTTTCTACCCCAAAATGGGCAAATGCTGGTTTGGGTTCTATCAGTTGCTACTGTCACACTTGCTGGATGGTGCAATGATATGCACACTGAGCTTGGAGAAGGCATGGGTTGGCAAGTTGATACTTCAGCTCTCATCATCTCATGAAAACCATCATCTGTAGGAAAATCAACTTAAAAATTCTACTCTGTGACTGCAGTATTTTCTGTCATATCACCTCTCATTTTCTCCCAGTCATACTATACTTTTTTTTTTTATTAACTTTCCTTGTGATTCTCCCATTTCATGTATCTGTCTCCTCATCTTTTTACTTGCTTTCATATCTTTGCTTGACTCCCATGACCAGTCACTTAATGATTCATTAATTACTCCCAGTATTTATTTCCTGCCTGATGTTACTAACTTATCAATTTCTGATGTTAACAACTTATCAATCAACAAAGTTTTTGTGATGCTTCCCTCTCCCCTTCCAAAAGATTTTGCTCTTCCTGTCTTCAGAGAGCCAAGAATCACTGAAGAAAGGCATAAAATGAAGCACATCATACCTACTGTTTTTAATATATAATAATATATAGAACTCATTTGGGTTCTAAGTGCAAGTCTTCTCTTTTATTCTTATTGACTTATTACTTTGTCCAATTACTGTTTCCAACTTTTTTTTTTTATTTTCAATCCCCAACCATGCCCTGAGTCCAACTCCTAAAGTCCAGGATCTAATTTCCTATATCACTGAAAAGATTGAAGCTATGTCTTTCCCATTCTCTTTCTTCCTATCTCAGGATCTCAGGATCATCACTCATTCTTTCCTCTTTTCTTTCTGATGTAGAAGAAAAATATTTCTTCTCTTTTGCGAATGGTCCCTCTCTTTTCAATGTGACTCCACCTCTGCTGACTTTCATTTAGTATTTTTCTTTTACAGAGAAAGACAGCATGGTAAAATGGAAATCCTACTGGATTTAGAGTTAGAAAGGTTCAAGTCCTCCTGGCTTTGTTGTCATTCTGTGACTTGGACAAAGTCACTTATCTAATTGGAGCTTAATTTTTTGATCTGTAAAATATGAGGGTTTGCCTAGGACCTTTAAGATTTCCTTAGAGCTTTTAATCAGTGATCCTATGATAGTTCTCTCTCTGTTTCTGTCTCTTATCTCTCTTTCTGTCTATTTCTATCTCATCTCTCTTTCTCCTTCTACTCCCTCTCTTACTTTCCCACAACTTAGGGAATCTTCTTTGACCATTCTCCACCCCCCACCCCCCACTGAACTGCTATGAAATTTATCCTCTCCTTGACTCCCAAACTTCTTGAAAAACACTTATACTTGCTGCCTCTACTTCCTTGCCAACCACTCTCTCTCCACAACCACTTGCAATCTGGCTTTTGTTCCCCCCTGATGAACTGAAATTGCTTTCCTAGAGGTTACTGACCATGAATCCGTGGCCATTTCTCCCCAGTCCTTCACTTTATCTCCCTGTAGCATCTGCACTGTTAACCACTCTCTCTCTCTTTGACTACATATTTCCTTCCTTGATTTTAACTATACCATATGACAATATTTTTGTTCTCTTCTCTTCTTAACCATGTACCCATTCAAATGAGTTTTCCTCCAGGGTCATGGAATATTACAGATTACTGCCCCAAATAGTCATATACATTTATAACCCCTCATTTACTTGTTTTTGTTTGTTGTCTGTGGTTTATTTTGAGATTAGATCTTTCTTCTGAGCCTCAGGCTCCACCTTCATTCACTCCTAGAGCTTCTCCATTATCTTAAAGTCCATATCAACTTAAGTCAAGTAAAGGTGCTGATGTTCAAAACAAGAAAAGTGATTCTGTTCTTATCAGAACAACTCTGGAGAATTATGTTTAGGTTTTGAGGACATTTGAGGAAGAAAATGGACATGAAAATTGATAATGAAAGTAACTATGCCATAAAAGCACCAAGAACATTAGGAAGTACCCAAGAGAAGAAATGTAGGAGTTTACATGATAGCTCTCTTCATGAATTGAAGGTCTGTCAAGTGAAAGAAGGATGAGCTCTGTTTTGCTTTGCCCCAGAGGGAGCTGCTGGAAGAAAGTAAGATAAGAAAACATTTCTGAATGTCCAGTAGATATGGGGAATAGGATGATTCAGGAGATCATGGGTCTTCTTTCCTTGGATCCCTTCATGCAGAGTCTAGAACACTAATGGTGAGGATATTGTTGAGGGGAATTCTTGTTCAGGTACATTAGACATGATGGTCTCCAAGGTTTATGATAAGCCTGAGAATCTGGAATTCTCTGATCTTTCTTCTAACATCAGTCCCTCCACTTGACTTTTCTGTTTCTTTCAGTGACATCAGCAAACTTCCATGTTCAAAACCATGGGATTTTGAATCTCCCATTTCCCTTATTTCTCATATATTTAGTCACTAACCATGTCCTATAGAGTCCTTAATGTCTCTTACATATGTTCATTCCACTCACCCCTGTTAATACCCTCATTGAGGTCCTCATTACCACCTTCCCTGCAGCTGTTAAAATAATCTCTGGTCACTGTTTTCTTCCTATTCTGAGCCATCTTTCACACATGTATTTTATATTGGTTGGTTCTACAGATAGTCCCCAGAAGATGATGCATCCCCTTTCAGCTGCCAAAGAAAAGCTGTAGCTTGTGGCCCTGGTTCCTCCCTTTTTTTTGAGTAAGGAGCAGCAACTTCTGCTGATCTGAGAAATTATTAAATTAGAAACTAATGTTGAGGAGGAAACTTTATCTGATCTGGTTGTATCATAAACAAGTGGCTGTGATTATGACTCCAGGGTACAGTTAAGTTTTCTTTTTTAGAACTGAACTGGACTAAAGTATTTAAAAAACAAGATATCCTGCAGTTTTTGTTTGTTATAGTTGTAAAAGGATAGCTTGAAAGTAAAAGAATTTTTTCTCTTTAATTACATAACATCTTCCTTGTCTGTTCCAAATCATTTATACTACCTCTAGCTGTTTTTCCCCTGAGTGTTTTTAACTAGATTCATATCTTTGGTAGATATGACACTTACCAAGTCACTTAATCTCTATATGCATCAGTTGCCTCAACTGTAAAATGAGTATTATAATTGAATATACCTCCAAAGGGCTGTTGTGAGGATCAAATGAGATAATATTTTTAAAGATCTTACTATGGTGATTGGTATTTAGAAAGTACTCAATAAATGTTTAATCCCTTAATCTTTTATTCTCCAGGGATAGCAAGCTTATCAACAATACCTTTATTATTATTAACACATTTATATTACACATATTTCAAAAGATCTTTAGGTATAGATATTCCTTTCCCTATATACATTAAATAAAAAGTTCATGACCTAGTAGTAAACTTTATGCTAATATTTTTTTCTTCACTTAGCTGTTTGGTCCATAGTTGATACACAGTTATTTATAAAGTCCCCATATGTGAGCATACTTTCATAATAGTTTTTTAATGGCCAGAGTATTACATTAAAAAAAAAAAAAACTTGAATTCTGGCTCTTTAAAAAAATACATACATATAAAATATGTTGTATTAACTTAAATTTAATATAAAATATAAATATTAAATTTCGCATGCTAGTACCAACATTGCATTGATATCTGCTTTCCTTCAGCACTCCCAATTTATTCTATGTATTTTTAAAAGTTTCATTAAAGCTCTTTTTCTCTTTTTTTTTAAATATCTCAGTCATTGCCCACCAATTACCTTCTCCACACATTTCCTCTCTGAAAATTAAAAGTCCTCCCTTATAAAAAAGTAATCCCAGTCAAGCAAAACAAAACAAAACACATTGACCACATCTGAGAATGCCAGCCTCATTCTGCATCTCTGATCTTTCTAGGAAGAAGAGGGATACATGCATCCTCATCATTTTTCTGAAGTTATGATTGGCAATTGAATTGATTTGAGTTTTAAAGTCTTTCAAAATTATTTCCGTTTACATTATTGTAATTATTGTATAAATTATTTGATGGTTTTGCTTAATTTGCTCTGTATCACTTCATTTGAGTTATCTGAGATTTCTTTCAATTCATCCCTTTTGTAATTTCTTAGCACATGGTAATATCCCATCATACAAACAAATCATAATTTGTTCATTTCCCAGTTGATGGGCACCTATTTTGTTTCTAGTTCCTTGCTGCCCAAAAAACTATCTGATCATTTCACCATGGGTTCTGCATCTCTCTTTTTTAATCTTTTTTTTTCTTTATTGAAGCTTTTTTATTTTTCAAAACATATGCATGAATAATTCTTCAACATTAACCTTTGCAAAACCTTGTGTTCCAATTTCCCCTCCCCTTGATGGCAAGTAGTCCAATATATTAGAACTGGTTAGATATATTAGAAATATATGCTAAATCCAATATATGCATACATATTTATACAATTATTTTGCTGCACAAGAAAAATCAAATCAAATCAGAAAAAAATGAGAAAGAAAATAAAATGCAAGCAAACAACAAAAAGAGTGAAAGTGCTGTTTGAACCTCAGTTCCCATAGTCCTGTCTCTGGATATAGATGACTCTCTTCGTCACTGAACAAATGGAACTGGTTTTAATCAACTCATTGTTGAAAAGAGCCACGTCAATCAGAAGTGATCATCGGATAATCTTGTTGTTGACATATGCAATGATCTCCTGGTTCTGATCATTTTACTCAGCATTAGTTCATGTAAGTCTCTCCAAGCCTCTAAATCATCCTCCTGTTCATTTCTTATAGAACAATATTCCAAAATATTCATATACCATAACTTATTCAGCCATTCTCCAATTGATGGGCATCCACTCAGTTTCCAGTTTCTTGCCACTACAAAAAGGGCTGCCACAAATATTTTTGCATATGTGGGTCCCTTTCCCTCCTTTAAGATCTCTTTGGGGTATAAGCCCAGTAGTAACACTGCTGGATCAAAGGGTGTGCACATTTTGATAACTCTTTGAGCATAGTTCCAAATTGTTCTCCAGAATAGTTGAATCCATTCACAATTTCACCAACAATGTATCAGTGTTCCAGTTTTCCTGCATCCCCTCCAACATTTGTCAATCTTTTCCTGTCATCTTGGCCAATCTGAGAGGTGTGTAGTGGTATCTCAGAGTTGTCTTAATTTGCATTTTCTGATCAATAATGATTTAGAGCACTGGGTCTGTATCTCAAAGAAATCATAAAAGAGGAAAAAGGACTCACATGTGCAAAATTGTTTGTGGCAGCTCTTTTTTGTGATGACAGAAGAATTGGAAAATGAGTAGATACTCATCAATTGGGGAGTGGATGAATAAATTATGGTATGTGAAAGTAATGAAATATTATAATAAAAATAATGAAAAGGCTGATTTTAGAAAGGCCTGAAAAGATTTACATGAACTAATATGGAGCAAAAGAAGCAGAATCAGGAAAACATTGTACATAGCAATAGCAAGATTGTGTGATTATTAACTATGATAGACTTGTTCTTCTCAGCAATTCATTGATCTAAGGCAATCCCAATAAATTTTGGATGAAAAATGTCAATCGCATCCAGAGAGAGAAGTATGGAGATTGAATGTAAATCATCACATGCTATGTCTACTTTTCCCCTCTTTTTCTTCTCTTTCATTTTCTCTTATGGTTTTTCTCTTCTGTTCTGCTTTTTTCTCCCAACATGATTCACAAGGGGATGTATATAGATATATATATATAGATATCTATCTATCTATCTATCTATATAAAATGAACGTACATATATAAACAAAAAAATTTTGTTGTTTTTTTTTTTACTTGTAACTGGGGAAAATATTTTTTTAAGAAATAAAAGGAAAAAAAGAGGGAAAAAAAGAGAAACATATCTGATTATAAGATCTTGCTATAGTACTTTCTGGAGCTTGTTTTCTGCTAGTTTCATCTTTAATATGAAAAAATGAATGTGTTTTTATTTCCTTTCCCCTTTCCTGCCCCAGACATAACAACATATACACACACACCCTCCCAAAAGAAAAAAAAATCACTTTATAATAAATATGTATAGTTAAACAAAACAAATTTCTGAATTGACCATGACCACATATGCATCTTATATTCTGCATCATGAGTCCATCATCTCTCTGGTAGGAGGTGAGTACCTCCAGTTTTTCTTTCAAAAAAACAAGGTTATTTCAAATTCACAATCTTGGCATAATACCTGGAACATTGTAGGTGATTGATAAATGCTTGTTGAGTAAAGAACTGGTATTTAAGTAGGATTTCAATGGACTGGGATTTATAATCATTCATTCCAGTATTTTATGGTGCAAAATGCTTTGTCTTATCAGTCTTGGTTAGTCTATTCTAGGCTCTACAGTTGTGTCAGTCTACCTAATCTCTCCCACTTTTGAATTCCCTTCTTCCTCATCATCACTATTACACCAGAATTTCTTTGAGTATTCATAATTCCATATAACTATAAGAAGTAGTGCTGTTGGTGAGATTGATCTTATTAGTAACAGAGATATTCTGGTAATAACTTCCTTCTCCTTCAAAACCCCTACATTTCCTTCTACAAGGTTTTAAAGATGTGATTACTTTTCCTACCTGGTTTAATTCTAAATAATTATGGTCTGGACAATTTTAATTAAATCATCCATAATGAGATTTTTAAAAAATCCATATATAATTAGGTATACCCCTAAACAAAAAAATTTAGTTCTAAGAGCATAGTGATGTTTGAAATAATCAGCAGAAGTACATGTGGATATCTGTTTATCCCATCTCTTATCTCTTTGGTAATAAAGCATGATATATAGCACTAACAATGAGATAACCAGTGGAACAAAATGCAACAGCATTGTCTGCATGTATCTAATTGATTTTGCATTTTCAAAAGAGGAGTACAAAATTAAGTACTTAAGTTTGTGCAATCATGGATGCTGTCAGAATTAGGCATGCAGGACCCTTCATTACAGAGCTTAATTTCCTTTAACATAGAATATTAAATGTCTCAGTAAAGGTAAAGATTTTTCCATCTAAGTAGCCAGAAAGAAACTATGCATCAAGCACTAAATTTTTATGAGTGGTACATATCCCACTCTATTCCATGTGACTCAGTTTAAAATATCTTTTATGTTAACATGTTATATAAAATGTTCTGTATTTTTTAAAATTGTGAACAATAAATGGTATTGAATGAAAGTATAATATAAAAAGTTAATTTATTAAAGTGTTATTTGGCCCAATGAAGGATCTCAAATAACAGATTTTGAAATATGTTTACTTTGTTGTGTTAGGGATCCTAATCAAGGAAAGTTTTGTTGTTGAGTTCTTTCAGTCATGTCTAACTCTTCATGACCCCAAGTCAAGGAAATACCCTTTATTTAAACAATGAGTCTTTAGAACAGATGGCCAAGTTGGAGGCATATTGCACAACATTTCTAATTGTGAGTATTGTATTTAACCATAACATATACAGCGATTAAGAAAAATATCTTCCTGGTCATCAAAGTCTGAGGCATCCCTACCCCTCTCATCCAGAAATATCATTTTTTTGAATGGACCTAAATTGATGCCAAAAATCTCTAATGAAATCCATCTTCTCAGTGACTCTGATTTCTTAAGACAGCAGAAGCATGATTACAAAACTACCCTGGTGGGAATTTGTGTAAAAACCTCAAAGCTGGTTAATTTCTTGAGTTTAATAATAAAAGGATAGATCTCTCTGATTGTATAATACATTTAATAATAATCATCTTTTTCTGTTTGTTATTGCAATGCTACTTAGTTCCTTAGGGTAAAGCAGACTGTCTTACTTTGGCATTTTTTTCTTTGTATTGTTTCATCTATGCTTGATACCATTTTTTTTTTTCATATTCTGCTTCAGTTTATTCATTATGTTGGATATACATGCAATGGCTAATCAACAAATGTAATAAATATTTATTAAGCCCTTACTATGAACACAGCAGAGTGTTATGTATCTGGAATGCCCAGATGAATTAGCCACATATAGTCCATGTCTTTAAAGTTTACCATTTGCTAGACCCAATAATACCTGCTTATCCCGCACTTCACAGTCTACTAACAAGTTCCTTCACAAAAATTCTGTAAGGAAGTCAAGCAAATATTATCCCTATTTTTCAGATGAAAAAACTGAGGTTCAGAGAAGCTGTGGCAAAATGACTTTGTTGACAGTGATTGATGGAGGTGATAATGCCATCATCTTCTTCTCTGACTGGGCTGCATTTGGAGTTTAGCATTAAGTTTAAGGAATCATATTTAAGAAAGGACATTGATAATAAGCTCTTGAACATCAAGAAAAGAGCAACCAAGGTGATGATTGGATGACATCATGTCATGTGATGATCTCTTCAAAGAACTCATTAAGTTTAACTTGGAAGTGAACACTTGAATGGGGGGAACCAAAGAGGAAGAAAGTGTCTTACTTTAAGCACTGGTAGATTGCTCATTGTTTATAGAACTTCAAAGAGTTGTCACCTCCATACCTGTGACTTTGTGGTATTTTCTAGAGAAGAGATTTAACAGTTTCTTCTTGACACCAGAGAGAAGAACTTAAAGCTTTAGAGTGGGTGAAAGTCTGTAGATCATACTAAAGAGATGATTTTAGGTTTAATTCAAAAAGTAAGGGAGAGAGAGCTAGATTTGGAATCATAGGACTTGGGTTTAAATCCTAAGAGGCCTTAGAAGCTCTATGATCATGTAAGACAGCACATAGGGTAGTAAATAGAAGGCTAGGTCTGAAGACCAAAAGGCCTGAATTCAAATTTAGCTTCAAACACTTCCTGAGCAATTCACTTAATCTTTGTTTCCTCAGCTTTGAAATGAGAATAATAACTACTTCTCAGTATTGGTGTGATGATCAATTGAAATAATTTTTGCAAAGTTACCCTTTGTCTGACTCTGCCTCAGTTAGTTTTCCACAAGATACTAATGATAATGTATTTACCTTTCAGAGTTGTTGTGAGGATCTAATGGGGTAATATTTATAAAAAGCACTTAGCACAAAATTATCCATTTTATACCTCACTCCACTATCTCTTGTTTATTCATAAATTATTTGCCTGTCCATAAATCTGATAAGTAATATGTTCTGTGTTCTTCAGTTTCTTTAAAGACTCTTTATTTCAAACGTGCTGCATAAGGTGCAACACAAAGCTTATTCCCTTTTATTTCTCTCCAAGTGACTTAACCTCCCTGGGCTCCAGTCTCCTCATCTGTAAAATAAGGAGTTTAGACAAGATGATGCCTGAGGCTTTTCCCACTTTGCTTCCATGATCTGAAATAATCTGAAATGCTTAGTAACTCACATTTCGTGCCAAGCATCAGGCATACCACAACAGATATGAAGGCAATCCCTCAAGAAGGTTAGATGCTCCTGGGGGGAAACAGCACATGAACAGACACAATAATTAGTTATCCACAAAAAAAGAGTGAAGTTGCTTCCGGAGATTGGGATTTACCTTCATTGGAGGTCTTTAAGCAAAAGCCGGATGGCCAGCCTTTGATATAGAAAGGTGTAATTGGTTATAATGTAGAAAGTTTCCTTGTTCAGATGTTAGTCAGACTAAATGACTCTGGGATTCCTTCCAAGTGTGAGCTTCTAGAGAGTGGTAGAGTCAAAGCCAGGCCTTCTTTAGTTCTAGTAAGTTATGTAGGTAGCATGGAGATAGTAACTGCAGTTCGCCAGGTCAGTTTATGAGCATCACATCCAACTTACAACTTTGATACAAGCATTTGAAATGTCAACCATCTCAAGGAACACTGCTTTTTTTAGCTAGTCAGTTGAAGTGCTCTGTGTGTGTGTGTGTGTGTGTGTGTGTGTGTATCTGTCTTTCTGTCTTTTTCTCTCACTCTCTCCGTCTCTGTGTGTTTCTGTCTGTCTTGGTCTCTCTCTCTCTCTCTCTCTCTCTCTCTCTCTCTCTCTCTCTCTCTCTCTCTCTCTCTTTGTGTGTGTGTGTGTGTGTGTGTGTGTGTGTATTTTTCTCTGTCTCTCCCTCCATTGCTGTTTCTCTGTCTCTTTTTCTCTGTTTATGTGTGCCTTTTTCTCTGTCACTGTGTGTTTTTGAGTATCTATCTTTCTTTCTCTGTGTGTGTCTTTTTCTCTGTCTCTCCCTCTGTCTCTGTGTTTCTGCTCCATGTGTGTGTCTCTCTCTATTTCTGTCTCTGTCTCTGTGCTAAGATCTTTGATCTCTCCCAGAAAGTCGAGTTGTTTAAACTCTGTAGGATGCTATTTACCTCTTAGAGGCATGTTGGAAAGTGTGAATTTTCAGCCAAAGCATGTAGCCAAATGAAGGGATGTTCAGCTGGAGGAGAGCCAACATATTGGAGAGCTTAAATTAGGACTGGTGATCTCAAATATGGATTAGTTTCTTTGATTTGCCGAGTGGAGGTAGAAGAAACTCTGCTGAAGACAAAGAAAAACACTTGAAATCTGAGCAGATCCCTGAGTGAGTCACTGGGTAATTCCACCAGTTTTTTTTTTTTTTTTCCTTTTGTCCTCAGTAATATTTCCAACTCTGAGGAAGCCAGGATGAGGGACTGGCAGAAATGGGCAAGTGTTTTTCACTGTACTTGGTTGCACACATGATGGGGCATGCTTACTGAAATGAAGAAAAAAAAAAAACAACTTCTTTTGTAGTCCCTCTCTTGAAAGGGGAAGACCTGCAGCTTCATGTAATTTACTGTTATGCTATAACCCAAGGAAATCCTGTCACCTGCACTCCAGACCTCTTCCCCTCTCTTTGTTGGGGGTCAGGGGACAGAATTCAGACCCATGATTGCATAGATACAGGGAATTGTTATTATGTAACTTCCTTCTGAACATGAAGATAGACAATTCATCTATCAGTGAATTAAAGTTTAATTGTTAGTATGTAACTTCCTTCTGAACATGAAGATAGACAATTCATCTATCAGTGAATTAAAGTTTAATTGTTAGTATGTAACTTCCTTCTGAACATGAAGATAGACAATTCATCTATCAATGAATTAAAGTTAAGTGCCCACACAGCTAGTATGCCACAGGAATTGAAGTCAGGTCTCCCTGACTCAAACACTAGCCGTCTGACCACTATACTATACTGAACTTTTTATTTTCTTAAAAAGAGTAAGATGGGAGCTCCTAAAGTCAGGAGGACTTGAGTTCCATCCAGCTTCAGACGCTTAACTTTACTAGGTTGTGTGACCCTGGACAAGACCCCTATTACCTCACCAAGAACAAAAAATATCCAACAGAATAAGAGCTATTCTAAAGTAACCATTATTTTATTGTTAAAGTACTTTTCTTTAGTCATCTTTCAGTTGTTTTTCACTCTTTGTGACTCCATTTTCTTGGCATGGATGCTGGAGTAATTTCCTTTCCCAGATCACTTTACAGATGAGTAAATGGAGGTAAATAGAGTTAAGTGACTTGCTCAGGGTTGCACAATGACTGTCAGAGGCTGGATTTGAATCAAGGAAAAACGAATCTTCCTGACACCATGTCAGGTGCTTTTGTTCACTGTACCACCTACCACTGTAGGAATATAGATAGAACTTTATTTCTTAGTGCAGCATCGAAATTGAGGCTCACACACATCTGACCTTGATGTCTTAGATTTGGTCATCAGTATGAGAGGCAGCAAGAAGTAATAAACCAAACAATCAAACAACAACAACAACACATTGACTTTGGAGTTAAATTAAACTGGGTTCAGAACCGAGCTGTATTATTTATTAACTCTGGTAGCTTGGGAAAATCCTTAACTGACCTATGGGCCTCTTTATTATGGTGTAGATAATAGGTTATAAAAAGGGAGAGGAGCCAGAGGTCTAATTGCACACACATTTGGTAGTGCAGTAGGGTAAGCTAAAATGCTA
This sequence comes from Sarcophilus harrisii, assembly GCF_902635505.1. Lineage (NCBI taxonomy): Eukaryota > Metazoa > Chordata > Mammalia > Dasyuromorphia > Dasyuridae > Sarcophilus > Sarcophilus harrisii. Next base: position 582,859,987 of record NC_045427.1, on the reverse strand, counting down.
GCGGAGTCTCTGTGCATTGAGGGGAGGTATAATGCTCAGAATGTGGGAGGTGGGAGGCTTGTTGTATTTTGTCCTACTCAAATATATCTAGAGTGCTATATTCACACTCTAGTGTTACATTTTAAGAAAGGACATTCATAAGTCAAGAGTGGAGGAAGTGATAGAGGCCAGTCAAAATAGGGAAGGTCCCAAGATCATGATGTATGAATGTAGGAAGAGTGAAATTGGAGAAAAGAAGACTTAGGGGAGAGGGGGTGGAGAATTTGAAATGATGTGTCTTCAAGTGTTTGAAGAGTTATCCTCTGGAAGAGAGATAAATGCTGTTCTTCTTGGCTCTAAAAGCAGAACTGGAGGCAGTAGTCAGAGAGGCAGAGGCAGGTCTAGGTTCCATGTGAGGAAATCCCTCCTCAAAATTAGCATCCAAGTTGCTCAAGGATGGGATGAGCAGACACTGTTCTGATGTTCTACTTTCCCATTCACTAGAGACCTCTAAGCAAAGACTGAATGATGACTAGACAGGAACTTTATAGAAGGGATTCTCAGATATGAGTTGGATTTGTTTTAAGGCACATACAACACATTTTCATATTAGCCATGATTTTTAAAAAAGCAAAAAAAGTGAAAAAATGTTTCTGTCCATATTCAGAGTTCATCAGTATGGATTGTATTAACAGATTTCTGAGATCCTTTTAAACACTGAGGGTCAAAAGTTTCATAGCTAAAGATGTGATACTTTTACAGTGTTAATATGCTAGCCTATATAATAATAATTACAATAATCTTGGGCAAGTTACATAATCTCTGTTTATTTCAATTTCCTCATGTCTTAAAACTAATAACATCATCTAGTCCCAGGGTTGATGTGAGGATCAAATGAAATAATATTTATAAAATCATTGACACAGTGCCTGGTACATATAAATAGTGGTTATCATATGCCTTGCATTATAAAATGCTAGGGGAAGGAATAACATATATAAGCACCTGGGATTTAGGGGGATGCTTCCAGATGGATTGTAGGACCATAGATCTAAAGCTGGAATAGATCTTAAAGGTTATATAGTTTAACCTCCTTATTTTAAATCTTGAGGTTTTTGGGGAGATGGAGTAATTTATGCAAGTTGACACAGGAAGTGTCAGAAGCAGCCTGGGTACCTCCCACAATAGGCACTTCTGCCAAATGTCCTAGTGTAACTATATTTAAAATGGGGGAGAGGGTGTAGGGTTTTATGTGACCTAGTACAAAGAAGCCTGGGATAACTTTGGCAAAAAATCAGGCTCTCTGGCCATCAGTTTTCCTAAGTGTAAAATGGACTGGATTATCCTATCCCTAAAGATTCTTACACTCATTAAGGGCAAAGAATAATCATTTATTTTTTTTTAAAGCACCTACTGTGTACCAGGCACTGTATTAAGTCTTTACAAACATTATTTCATTTCATTTTCTTAACAACCCTGCAAAATAGGGGCAATTGTTATTATTATTTCCATTTTACACCCCAGGAAACTGAGACAGATTAAGTGACTCACTTAGGATCACAATCCTAGCAAGTATCTGAGACCAGATTTAAATCCAGGTTTTCCTATTGCCTGGTCAGCTTTGTTTTCCACCACACTCAGGTACTATGAACCTATCTATAGGTTGGAATGCTAAGGTCAGCAGATAAGATCCCTGGGAATCTGTGCAAAATCCAATTGGCAAGGTCTAAATCCATGAAGGAGAAGTGATCTGAGGGAGACATAATTCCCACACATAAGGGATTTCATTATATTCCTCTCTAGAGACACACCTACCGGTTTCCCTGGCCTCTTGTTCTGTGCTGGAACATCTAATAAGATCTAATATTCACTAGGAAAGGGGCCCAGATTTGTTTCATGGAGGTGGGTGGAGAGTAGAGCCTCAGTTTTCATAGGCAGCTAATCCCTCTGAGAGCTTTTCTACAGCAGCAGCCTGGATTTTTTTTTTTTTTTTTTTTTTTTTTTTTTATCATTTGTGGCATTTTGCCTGCTAAGTTGATATCTTTTATGGGGCTCTTAGAATACATGTGATTTTGCTGGAGATTAGAGATATTCTTTGGGGAATAACTGTTATGTAGGAAGGAAATGGCCCTTCAGTGAGGACTGGTGAAGCTTCTTTTAGCTTAAATAAAGTGTATAAGATTAAAATCCTCATTCCCCTCAACATGACTACATAGATATATGGATATGAATTCTGATTTTTTTTTCCTGTACAGGTTCTAGAAATTGCAAATTAAGTTTATTTCATAGGTCTAGGGTTGCTACTGAGTATCTCATTTTTCTTCCAAATATTATATTTGGAAACTTTTTTCCCCCCTCTTTTAAGGGAGGACTTAACTATATAACTATATAAATGAACATGATATAGTATTTCCATCCCTGTAGTATTATTAACTAAAATCTTTTAACTGATATCTCAGTTCTTAAAACTCAGCCTCGTGAGCAAAGTTCTTAGTAATGCCCTCATTGATGGAGTATGGTACTCAAGTGAGAAATTTTAAAACTCTGGGAAATACTAAACATGGAAACTGTGGATCATTAGACTCGTAACTGCTCACTTAGCAATAAAGTGAGGTCTAAGTGGTTAATGGCACTATTTAGAAAATTTTAAAAGTCTGAAAGGAGAATGCATTGGTTTGGCTTCTCTTCAGGTGGGTGCTTTGTCCAATTTCATGTGACAAATTTTATTCTAATGGTAAAAACTAAAAGAGCTGAATTACTTTGCTTCTTCATGGATATCTGTGGGAAATTGTAGGAATATGTGGATTTTTTTTTTTTTTTTTTTTTTTTTTACAGCTTTCTATCTTGTAGGAGTTAGCATTTTTTTTTTTTTTAAATCTCTAGGAGTTATGCTTTTTGTGTCGGTCTGGTGAAGCTGATGGACTCCTCCACAATTTTTTTTTTTTAAATCAAAGGAAATGTTAAGTGTCAGTCAGTTAAATGTTAGTGAAAATAAGGATGCATTTTTCTCCATATGAGTTCATGGACATTTTTAGGTCAGTTAATCCCAATTTAAGAATCCCTGCCTATTATAGCCTACCATACTAGGGGTCAAGAAGAACTGGGCTCAAATCCTGCTTCAGTCAGTAGCCATGTGCTCCTGGATATGTAAGTCATTGATCCTCTCTGCATCAGTTTCCTCACCTGTAAAATGAGATTGGATTTGGTGACGTTTTAGTCCCATCCTGATTCTAAATCTAAGATCCTATGACTTCTTTTCTGGGAGAGAAGAGAAAAAAACCAAGAGCCATTATCTTTGTCATAGCCAACTTTTAAACCAGGTTATTTCTAAATAAATGAAGTAACTGAATAAGAGCTGTCTTGATTCAAGGACTGTCTGTTTTCTCTTGTTTTGAATGATTAGTACTTGTTTATGCTGCACCATGAATTAAAGCCACAAAGAGGAGGTATACAATATTTCTGCCCTAATGGAGGGAAGAATCTGCCTGGTGTTTTCCCCATTTCTAGCTTGTGGTCCAAAAAAAGTACTGCAAAAGAACAATAATAGTTCACATTAACTGAATGTTTAGAACAGCTTTCTTCACAGACACCTTATGAGGTAGATAGGACTTTCTATTATCCTTTCACTTTACAGATGAGAGAAGTTGTTTGCCCCAGGTAACATTGCTGGTTCCAACAGAACTTGAATTCATGGGGCCTTTTAGCAGAGGGTTGTTAGAATTATAATATAACTTATGTGGTAGTACTATAGAAACAGAGCAGCTGATACTGATTTTGGACTGTAAATATACAGTTCACTCTGTATTTTTAATCATTGCAGAATATGTGACTGTATAAAAAGAATAACAGTTATTTTGGAAGCCACTTGACCAGGGACTGCCAGTTTTTTTGTCAGACTTCAATAAAGTTGTCATAAGAACAAGAACAACAAATGATAAATTATAGATAGTATAATAAAAAGGTAATTACTTAGAATGCAATAATTTTATTTGTATATATAACTGTTAAAGCTTTATATTTTTAAAAATATTGAAATATCCATTATCTTTCAATTTCATAATTTATCTGTAAATAATGCAGTTTTTATTATGTCATGTCATTTTGCAGAAAAGCAAACTGAGACATAGGACCATGAAATAAGAATCAAATTCACATTTGTGATAGTGAACAGTTACTTCAAAAGCAATGTTATGGAGTCTGGAAATGCAAGGGTATTTTTTAAGCCAAGATTTAAGACTAGCTAGGAATGTAATTTTTGAAAAAAATTACAGTTGGTGCCAGTCTGCTACTGTATTCTTTTAATATCTAGATGAGAATCAGTCAGTCAGCAAGCATTTATTAAAAGTTTACTGTGTGCAAGGCACTCCTGAGCACTAGAGTTTACAAAGAGAAGGGGGAAAAAGTACTCTCCTTGTCCTGAGCTTACATTCTAATGAGAAAGACAACATGTAAATAACTGGGCACATATAAGACACATAGGGAGTTGATTATGGAGTACTCTCAGAGGGAAAGGCCTTAGCTTTGGGGCAGCTCAGGTAAGACCTTCTGTATAAGATGGGATTTGAGCTACATCTTGAAAGAAGCCAGAGACTGGCAGAATATTCCAAGTCCAGGAGATGTGATAGCCAGTGGAAAAACTTGGGAAAGCAGAAGAGAGCAAATTTGGAGAGAGTAAACATACTAAGTATCTATTATGTGCCAAAATGATTTCTCACAACAATCTTGGGAGGTAGGTATTTAGGATCAGAAAGACAAAACCAATCCACCCCTCCTCTCCCCCCCAAAAATACTGATTATTTTCAATCTTATATTCTATTAGGACTAGGATTTTGAATCTCATGACAGGTCAGTTTAATGTTCTTTCAATTACACTGTCTCCAACCACGTGAAACAAAGTGAGGGGATTTGAAACAAATAAGTCTAGGATTTGCAGGTCTTCTTGATTCAAGGCTTAGTGCTTTATCCTCTGGGTCACTGAACCACCTCAAGATGGGAGATGGAGTGTCCTTTACAAAGAACAAATTGTGGACCACTATGACTAGTTCATAGAATGTGTAGAGGGGTACAGTAAATGTTAACAGGACTCAAGTGGTTAGTTTTAACAATGCACTTCATGCAAAAGGATTTTATATTTGATCCTAGAGGTAATAGGAAGGCACTGGAATTTATTGAGTAGGGAGTGGGTGGGTGGGGTGACATGGTCCAACCTGTACTTTCGAAAAACTCCTTTGGCAGCTTATTAGAGAATGTATTGGAATGGAGAGAGCTCTAGAACAATCAGGGAAATGAATTAATTACAAAGCCATAGCTGTAGTTTAGGCAAAAAGGGATAAGTACCTAAACTTAAATGGATGGCTTAGAGAGAAGAGAGAAGGGGATGGAAGCATCTGAAAATTGTGAGAATAGAAATGATAAACTCTGGTGACAGATTGGATGTGTGAGGCGAATGAGAGCATATTCTCTGTTGAATAAAATCCCATAGATTTTATTTCCTTGCACTTAATTAATAGCAATTAACTCAGTTTTTGTATTTTAGGCTTCAGTTGAACCATGACCCTCTCTAGGACAAAATAAGAACCTCCCCCCCCAAAAAAAAAAAAAAAATGTGGCCTGAAGTGGCCTTTATTCAGGAGAAAGTACCAGTCAAAATTTCTTCAGAAAGAATGGCTTGACTCCCCACTCCACCCCCCCCCTTTTTTTAAAATCACATTTGATGAAGTGGGAATTGAGCCATGAAGAAGATAGCCATATAAATCTATTAAAAATATGTTCTAATTCCTTCCAGGATTCTGAAATCTAGGGATATTACTTTACGGGAAGCCAAGTTCTTCTAAAAACCACAGAACATATTAAGTAAAAGAATTTGTGCTTCTTTGAGAATTCTTATATTTTTCTCCCTTGAGTCTCAAAACAACTCTCTGAGATTGAGACTATCTGGTATTTTTGTTTCCAATATACAGATAAGAAAACTGAGGCTCCAGAAATGAGACCCAGAGCTAGCAGACCTGAGCTAGTCAATTTCAAATGTAGAATTTGAATTCTTTTTTTTTTTTTTTCTTAAATCCAAGTCTTTTCATTGGACTTTTCATGAATGAGCTTGGTTGTGTCTTGTCAAATGTTACATAGTGATAGAACGTGGATTAGAATGACTAGAATTCAGTTCAAAAGAAATATTTATTGAATTCTACTTTGTAGCAGATACTTGGGATACAAAGACAAAAATACTTATTTTCAAACTGATATTCTACAGGGACCAAAGTCTCTGATTTCCTTGACAGTAAGTGCTCTTTGTATTATACTGAAATTTCTTGGTTTATTAGTCCTCTCCTATTCCCTCTTCTCCTTAGAGATTACCTGAGTCAAATACCTCATTTTAGAAGTGGGGAAATAGGAGCTGGAAACATTAAATATCTTGCTCAAGGTCACAGTTGGGCATGTTAAGTTGTTCCCCTCCCCTTCTTTCCCATGGATTTCTTCTCATTCATCAGGTTTGTTTGTACTTCTTTTGCCTTATCATCCATGTTACTAAGGGCAAATATAGGGAGTTCCTGAGTTCCTGTCTGATTCCCATCTTTTACACACCAGATTTGTCCCCACCCTACTATCAGCCCATGGGAAAATATTTAGTTTTTTTTTTTTTTTTTTTTTAAATTTGAGTTGAACTAGAAGACAAGAAATCATAGGGGGAGGGAGACTTGAAGAGTGTTCCGACACTCCCCTCCCTCTTGTGGATAGATCTAATTGTTCAAAAATCTATTTACCCAACATTACTTGACTATTTTCACTTCAACTTTATGAGTGCTAGAAATTCTATGAACTAGGAATTCATATATTCAGTTAAGTTTCTACATTTAAAATGCAGATGCTTCTAAGATGGTTAAAAGTAATATCCTTAGAATAGATTAGTTTGATCAACTTGCTTTTGGGTTAATTAGCACAGAGCTCTGAACTTTGTACTGAGGAATAAGAGCTATTACTGGTGACTAAGTGAGGATAGGGGAACTAAGGTAATTTGAAACGTGGAGAAGTTGAATGGGGACACCATTCAGGGGGCACCAGAGAATATTCCACATGAGGTAGTTAAGTCATGAAGAATCAGGGGAAAATAAGAGAGAAAAAAATCATTAATCATGCACTATGTTCTAGGCATTGCTCTAAGTGCTTTATAAATACTAAATTTATAAAGATAACCAGAATTTGTAAATATTATCTTATTTGATTCTCCCTCAAATTCTAAGAGATAGGTCTTCATCTTATTATTATTCCCATTTTACAATAGAGGAAACTGAGGAAGAAAAGAGTCAGGTGGTTTGAGGTCAAATTTGAACTCTTTTTTTTGACTGCAGGCCCAAAGTTCTGCCCATTGCTCCTCCACTTATCTAACTCTGCATTATAGCTTTGAAAGGGATCTAGAAAGAGCACTAGAGTAATGTACATCATTATTACTGATCATGATTGCTGTTTTTTTCCCCTAAAAGATCCTTTCTTCCCAGTGGCCCCTTCCTTCAGTTGCTGAGTATCTCAATTCCTTCCTGAACTTTCATCTTGAAGAAGTCCTGTTGAAGACATACTTTGCTTCTCATTTTACTTCTGATTCTCCTCTTGAAGCTGGAGACTTCCTTCACACATCTCCACTTGCCCTTTTTAAGTGTACTTTTTTCCCATTAGAATGTAAGCTCCTTTTAACTAGGGACTATCCTTCTTTTTGATTTTTATTTCATTTTCAGTTTAGCACAATGCCTGGCACATAGTAAACTCTCAATAAATTCTTCTTAGCCTCATTTCATCTGCTTCAGTAGATTTAGGAATGATATATGATATTCATAAATGAGCTGGACCTATGACCAATTGCGTGACCTGCCTTATCAGAAAACCACTGCATCTTTATCTGTTAAAAAGAAATCAAGCATTTAATATAACACGCAAAACTACATTATTAAGAAAAATTGTAGTTGTGATGGGTTCTCAATGATTAATTTTGTTGCATAATTTTTGTTTGCATTTACAAGTAATGCTAATGATAGGCCCGTGGCTTTCAGTTTGCCTTTGCTATATGTAGCTGTATGTTTTTTCCTCTTAGCCAATCAGCACTAGGTGAAAGATAAAAGTGCTCAGTCATGGAAACCATGATTGCTATTTTTAAGGATAGCAGGTAGATAATTTTTCTTTTCATTTGGGGTAGTGAATCTGGGGACATCCATGAATTCCTTCTCAAATTGCTTCTTTAAATACATGGAATAAAATGTGTAGGATTACAAAGGAAATCAAGTCTATTGAAATGCAGTTATCAAGCAACAAATTTATGTATCACAGTCAAACTTGACTCTGACTTTAGAGAGAGAAAACCTCACAAAATCATTAGGTCATTAGCAATGTGCCTATCCAGCTAGTCCCAACTACAACTGAGAATGAATCTCATGAATATCCTATCTGTGGAGAAGGGTATCTGATCTTTGCTCTAAAACATTTGATGAGGGGGAATACACTCTTTCCCTTAAAAATTGTCCATTCTAGTCCATATCTCTTGCTATTACAGGGTTTTTCTTTTCCTAGAGGCTCAATTTGCCTCTTGGCACCTTTCACCCATTGTTCCTATTTCTACCCTCTGGGCCAAAGCAGAAAAAGTCTAATTGTTCCTCTGCTTGAAATCCTTCTAAATATTTCAAAACCACATCATATCCTCCAAGACCTATAACTTCTCTGAGCTTCAGTTTATTTCCCATTAAGTGAAACTAATCAAAATTGTACTGTCATTTGACTGCTGCATAGATTGAATAGCCTTTACTAATGATAAAGATTTCTACATATTGAGTATTGTTGGTTCTGTCCTGGGCCTGTGATTTCTTTGTAACAGGGAATTTCATATGAAGATACTTAATAGACTTGGCACTTGTATTTCTGATTCTGAATAGAGTAGGGGCTTAATAAATACTTGCTGATTGAGCTAAGGCACATTACTGAGCAACTACTTTGCAATTTAGTCTTAGGAAGTGTCAAGTCATTTGTCTCAGGCATCACAGCTAAATGTCAGGTTTGGTTTGACTCCAAGACTGGCTTCCTATTCATTCTTAGTATTATGCTTATTAATATATTTTATATATATATACACACACACACACACACACACACACACAATTTGATTGGTAACAGGTGGATCAAATAAGTAAGGTTTGACTCGCCTTTATGGAAATCAAAGAGCAGGACCTAATCAGGAGAAATCACAGAAAGGCATACTTAATTATAATTTTTTGCTGCCATTAAAAGACACTGATAATTTGGAAATATTATTTGGAGACTTGTAATTGTAAGATGTGCTTCATTTAAATTCATGGAATTTCAAAGGGACTCTCAAAGGTCACCCAGTGTAATCCTCCCCTTATAATACAGATGATCATCCTAATGTCACATGGATAGATCTTGGATTTAAAACCAGGATTTCAGATTCTAAATATGATTTTCCTCATGACTCTAGCACACTGTTCTTCCCACTATAGCATATCCTTACTGATATCAACCCTGGAAACAAAGAAAGGATCAAGGGTATTCTTCAATGTAAATATTGGACCTAAAGGTCAGATCTCCCTATATTGTTCTTTCCACTGAGGTCATCACAAAGTTGTACCACATCATGGGTTTTTAGACATGTCCATTTTCCTCAAGTTCCTTCAGAATAGGAGTGTGGTGCCTTGGATGCAACGTGGACGCCTTCACATCCTCCACGGCCATCCTTCACCTTTCTACAAACAATTATGTAAAGTTTATAAGGGACAGAAGAGCTGAGCTGGACAGTTTGTCACATCCAGAAACTGTGGCATTTTTTTTAAATGAGGTGTTCCTTCTTCCAAATTGTTATTTGGGTGGTGAGTGATGTCATCCCCATCTTTTGGAAGACTGAAAAGATTTAATTCATTTACTGTGGAGGTTTTTTATTGTGGCCAAACTAAAGGAGAATCATGAACTTTAGAGCTGGAATGGACCTTTGATGCCCTTCAATCCAACCTTTTTATTTTTTAGATGAAATTGCTGAGAGATGAATTGACTTGCATTTGATCCCAGAGGTATTGAGTAAAGGAATGGCAATTCAGACTGAGGTTTTCTAAGTACGGATTCAGGATTCTTCCCACTATAGCCTGTTAACTTTAGATGAAGTCCTTTTACACAAGCTCTTTCCAAATGCTTGGAGTTCATCATAATTTAGATACACAAATATCTGAACAGCTTTGAAAGCCCTTGTTGCCCCAGCTCTGCCTCTTAGCTCAACTCCTTTGCCTTCAATTTCTTTAACTATAAAAAGACTCAGTGATCTCATGTTTCCAGTTCTAATCTGTGATCCTCTGGTCTTTCATTCTCAGGGGAAGCAGCTCTAGAAGCTCAACACAATAACTAGATTCTGTGCTCCATGAGCTGACAAAAACACGTAAGCTTTTACAGAATGTTTATAGTTTCTCAGAGGGGCTGGGCATTTGCAGTGTACTAACCTTTGAAACAATTTAAGTTCTTCTCTGCCCAACCTTTCCTTCCTCTTTGTGGTCAATGGTGGGGGGGAAGGGGGACTTACTAGCTACAGCTGAAAACAGCCTAATCTTAACACATTTAGATAGCCAGACCATAAAATATTATTACCAAAACAAAGGGATTGGATCTTCCCATAGTATTCCCTTTCACATATTTTAGGCTGCCATCTTGAGACTTATTTTCCCCTTAAAGGCTGACCGTGATATTTACTCGAGGTTAATTTTCCCTGAATAAAGTTGCTAGGTATAGAAAGTATTAGGGCAGCTAGGTGGAATTGTAGGTAGAACAACAGGCCAGTAAAAATCATCTTCATGAATTCAAATCTGGCCTCAGATAACTATGACCTGGGCAAATCACATAAGCCTGTTTGCCTCAGTTTCCCCATAAATATAAATTAAACTGGAGAAAGAAATGGTAAACCACTCCAATATATTTGCCAAGAAAATCCCCAATAGGTCACAAATTGTTGAAAATGACAAAAGAACTAGAAGAAAAATAGTAAGGTTATCCAGAAAATATGAATTATCAGGAATAGGGGTTCAAGTTCTGCCTCAGATACTAGCTGTGTGACTTTGGACATGTCCTTTAATCATTCTAAGTCTAAATTTCTTTATCTTTAAATGAAGAAATCATATTCTTGGTCCCTAAATTCCCCTTCAGCTCTGAACTTGTGATCTTATAATATACCCTTCACTCTCATGTTTTTATCCAGCAAAAGCCCCATTCCACTGGGATTGGGCTTGTCTAATAATCTCAATTTTGGTCTTTCTGTGTTATGTTTTTAACTCAGCACATCATTTCATTACATGAAAGTGAGGTCAAAGGTCACAAAGTTACAAACTTAGAAAAGTGGGAAGTTTTGGGGGATTTTTTTTTCTTTGCTTTTCTTTTTAAAAGTTTCTTTCCTAGGAGTATTTATAATTCTGCTTGTGTTGTAGCTGTAACTGTGGAATTAAAGTAAATTGAATCCAATTCTCCCTTTATTTGAAGTCATATGGGATATTGATGAATGCTGCTAAATTATGGAGAGCAATGTGTAACTTCAAGAGCAAAATGTAGCACAATACATACAATCACCTCAGCTATCATCACTGTATAAAGAGGAGAATATTAAAAAAAAATGCATAATCCAAAGTGATTTATGTTTAGCTTTGAAAAATAGCCAGAGAGAACGTAGCTCATTGCCAGCTCTCCATACCCAGTCTACACATCTCCTTTCTGGCTATACTCTATTTGCATGTGTGTAGAGGTACAGTAGACAGCTGCCCCCTGTACTGATTAACTGAGTTGTTGGTATTTATGCTTCTTCTTCATATTGAGCATTTTACAGTCTGTCATGCAAATAGGTATTACTTTAAAAACCCTTTTTAACTGTGGCTGTCAAAGTGTTTTATGGCCAGGTTATGCTGAGGCAATTGATATTAAGGCAGAATTTAAGAGCATAGAGGCTCCTTTCAAAACTGACTTTGAAGAAATTAAAATGAAATTTCTTTTGAGAGATGTTAGCAATTCTTTTTTAAAGAATTTAAGGAGGAAGGAGGAGATTCCCATAATTAGTCATCGCTGGAGGTAACTAAACAATTCATTTATGATAAAATTAAGCCAGACTTCTTGAATAAGAAGAGAATACGATAATCAAACACTGACTTAGAGGAGACAGTATAGAACAATGTCTGGAACAAATATCATGTTAAAACCTTGGTCAATAAATGAACCTAAAGAGTGAAATCCTGAGTCATAGGTCATAAGTGAGTAGTCCACATTATCCAGTGAAAGTCTAGCCTTCATTAGCTCTTTAGAGTTAAAATTAGTTCTCAGATTTCAATAGAATTTTGTCTGAAGTGGCCAGATCACTAAAATGTGTGACAAGTTTTTGAAATAACTGGATAATTGCCTCAAATCATGATTTTATCTTAAATAAAAGTATTCTGCTTTTAACTATTATTTTGAAATTCTTTTCCCCCCTAAAAACATCTCAATGATAGCTTGTTGATAAAATACAATGAGTATTGGACTTGAAGTCAGGAAGTACTGAGTTCAAATTCTCCCTTAGAACCTTAGAGACTATATGGATTATGGATAAGTCACTGATCCTCTCTCACTCTAGCTTCTCCATTTGCAGGATGGAGGTAATAATAGTATTTACCTCATTGAGTTTTTGTGTGAATCCCAAGAGATAAGTATATAAAGTTCTTTGCAAGCTTTAACATGCTATAGCTAACTACCAATGGTTTCAATTTTAAACTATGCAGTAAATAGTTCAATACTCAAAATGTTCTGATTGTTAAGTTTTTCAACATTTAAGCATTGAAATCTCATTGAATGAATATTTTTTTTATTTTCATTAAGAATCAGGTAAACTATTTAATGGCTTTTAGATTCTTATAATGGCATGCTCAAATGATTTTTCTTTTTTCTTTTTTAAATGGCTTGCTCAAATTCTTTTTCTTTTATCTTTTTTAAATTTTGTATATGCTTTATTTATTTATTGACATATTTTCTTCCTGGACAGAATGTCATGGACACATTTTGGCTATATCCCTAGCACCTAGCAGAACTCTCGACAATAGAAAGTGTACAATAAATGCTTATTAATAAGTTGATCAAATCATTGCAACTGAAATTAATAGAAAAGCAGAAAGTTGGGAAACAATTTTTATAGAAAATTCCTCTGATAAAAGCCTCATTTCTGAAACACGTAGAAAAGAGAGTCAAATTTATAAGACTACAAGCCATTCTCCAAATGATAGTCAAAGGACATGAACAAGCAGTTTTTAGATGAAAAAAGCAACTCTATCTATAGGAATATGAAGAAGTGCTCCAAATCATTTTTGATTAGAAAAAAGCAAATCAGACTAACTCTGAGATACACCTCACATCTATCAGAATGACTCATATGACAAAAAAGGAAATTGGGGAGAGAATGTGTGAAAATTGGGAAACTAATGCATTTTGGTGGAGTTGTAAACTGATTCAACTATTCTAGAGAGCCTAAAGGGCAACCAAACTGCTCATATTTTGTGCGTACCATTTGATCCAGCAAAGAGAGCTTTTTTATGTTAAAATATATGTTAAATTCAATATATGTATACATATTTATGCAGTTACCATGCTGCACAAGAAAAATCAGAAAATGAAGGAAGAAAAAAAAACCGAGAAAGAAAAAAGAGAAAAAAATGTCTTCTTTAATATCTCTTTGGGATATAATTACAGTAGAAACCCTGCTGGATCAAAGCATATGCATAGTTTAATAACTTTTTGAGCATAGTTCCAAATGAGCAGGCTTTTTCTTATAATAAACACACCTGGAAAACCTAATACAATTAATAAAATGAAAGAAATAATACCAGTTTACATTTGAATGGTACTTTTATGTTTTCCAAAATTCTTTCATGTGTTAGCTCATTTTATAGTCACTAATAACATTGTAAATTATTTGTATAGGGTAGATATTTTTAGTCGCGTCATATCTCTTGTTCTCTCTTTCTTTTTTTTTTTTTCATCTGCAAAAAGTAGAGAATTAAAGCAGATAATTAATGCAGATATCTTCCACATCTAAATCATGGAATCCTGTGGTTTCTAGTCTATTTGATGAAGAAACTGAGACACAGAGCTACTAAATTACTTGTCCAGTTTTATATTTAGTATCAGAGCAAGAAATCTAGCCTAAGTTTAGCTCTGGTTTCATTATATCCCTTCCTCCATTATATAATTTCTAGATTTTTGTATTGAACAGTTAGGTGGCATAATGGATAGAATACCTGCCCTGAAATCGGGAAGAATCATCTTTCTGAGATCAAATCTGGCTTCATGTATCTACTAGCTATGTGACCCTGGGCAAGTTATATAAACCTGTTTGACAGAGTTTCTCATCTGTAAAGTGAATTAGAGAAGGAAATGGCCAACATCTCCAGTATCTTTCCCAAGAAAAGTACAAATAGAATCACAAAGAGTTAGAAATGACTGAACAACCAAAACAAGTATTTTATACAAACATGTGCACACATGGAGAGGCAATGTGGCATATTAGATAAATTTCATTTCAAGGCAGAGTTCTGACATGTGCTGGTTTTGTGACAATGGCTAAGTCACTTAACATTTTAGTTCTTCAGGCAAGTCTCTGAGATATATTATAGGCCAGATACCTATCTATCACGGTACTAAATTTCCACAATGAGAATTCTGCAATCACAGATCTATACCAACTACTGATAGACATATTCATTATCTTCCACTCTTACCTTTCATGGTAGTGATTCTCTAATGCATAGATCTAGTTTGAATCTCTTCCATGAGAATCTTCCTCCTGTCTCCATCTTTTTGTCCACAAATACCTTAAATCAACAGTGCTCAAACCAAATATCTCTCCTTCTCAAATCTTTTGAATTTGTGAATTATGATTATTAACTGATCACAATAATGTAGTGCTATACAGTTACAAAGAGCTTGCCACATAGATTATCTCATTTGGTCCTCAAAACTTTTGAGTAGCCATTTTATGGTTGAGAAAGCTGAGGTTCAAAGAAATCAAGCAACCAACTTAGCACATATCAAATTAGTGACAGAACTTTGACTTTAGAAGAGTAGCATTCTTTTTGCTTTATTTTGTATTCTCCAAATGATTACAATAATTTTAAAAATCATAATAATCATTCAGAAAATACTAATTTAATTAATAATTCTAATTAATCCAAATGTCGCAAAAGAAGCTAACGACTAAGTTAAAATGTGTGGAAAATATAGTAGAAAATTTGTGGATTGCAATCTGTGGAAAATATTACTATTCTGCTTCTAAATCTCCAAAATGCAAATTTATAGAGATTTGCAATTATGTTAGTCTTGGAACATTGATCACACCAAAGCCTAAAGTGTATGCCTTGGATCCTCCAGTTTTTTTTTTTTTTTTGCATCATTACATTCTGTGTTCATGATTCGTTGCGGCTAATGCATCAGTAAGCTCGGCAGTTTATTTGGAAAAAAACTTCCAGATACTCTAACTAGAAACCTCCTCTCTCCCACCCCCCACCCCCATTTAGTAAATGATCAATTTATAGCAAGGAACTGAGAAAAGGAAATGAACTAAAAAATATGATATCTGCTAAACTCTGCTGTCCAGGAAAGTCTTACATCATCAGAGACCTTAACTTGACTTATTGCAAAGCCAGAGAATTATTCCTATTTTGTATAGATGGATTGTTGTCTCTTACAAAACTGGCCTGCTTTTTGACATCATCTCTTTGTGAAATACTAGCTTCCCTAAGTAGAGCCCTACATTCTCTCCTCCCTCCCCCATATTTTCCCATACACCCAAACTTTACTTATTCTTTCCACATGACTGAAAAACAACCAGACCACAAACTACATTTTATTTTGTCATTTGCATACAGGATGATACTCATATAAGAAACAATATTTATTTGACTTGTCTATAAGCTACTTTAGCATTAAAGTAAATGAAGAAAAAAACCTGCTCTAAGCCTTGATTAATTTTATAAATTATAACAGTTTTCTTATCAACCACTTTAATTTTTCTCCTTTCCATCCTTCCCCATCTCTACAATTATATAGTTTAGAGCAGAAAAGGGACCTTAGAAATTTTGATTTATAGATTTGAATTTAGGTTTATAGATTTGAATTTAGAAAGAGACCTTAATTGTCACGTAGTATAATAACCTCCTCATTTTACAGATGTAGAAACCAAGGACTAAAATTGAAGTAATTTTCTTAAGGTCAAATAACTATAAAGTAATGTAACTGAGACTCCAATTCATGTTTCAGTCTTTTCCACTTTCTAAATTGACCATGTTAGCAGTCCAACTATCTCATTTTTCAAAGGAAGAATCTGTGTCTCAGAAAGGATAAAGAGTTTACCTTAAGTCACATATGGCAAATGGGAGAGCTGCATATAGACAACCCTGAATTTTATCATGCCATTTATCCAGGCTCTCAGAATCTAGTTTGAGTCTTTTTATTTATTTGGGGGTATGTTTGCATGAATGAAAGTAAAGCTTTTAGATACCAAACTCACTGTGCCCAGCCACATTCAAGCTTATAAGACAATGATGGCATAAGATCTAATGGAACTTTAGGATGATAGTTCTTTAAAATAGGGTTTTTTAAACTTTTTCCACTCATGATTTTTTTTTTTTTTTTTTTTTTTTTTTTGCCCAAGAAATTTTTATATGACTCTGGGCACATAGGTATTTAAGATAAGAACACAAATCAAACATTTACTGATAATAAATCATAATTTCACAATCTCTACATTCAGTTACGAGACCCTATATGGAATTACAACTCACAGTTTAAGAAAATTCGCTTTAAAAAGCTTTTAATTGGATTTGGCCCATTTCTGAAGCATTCACTCTACTCTTCTGAATTTCTTTTCTAGTTCTTTTCTAATTTAACTACAATAAACCATTAGTTCTAACACTAAATCTGTACACTAGCTTGTTTTTGTTTGAAATGATTTATTCTCACAACTAATTTTGAAAGCAGTATTCTGCATTCATCTATGAGATGCAACTTAAGCCTGTTCATGAAGCTGGCTCTAAAATACTGCAGCCTTCTTGTGGTTATGCTGTCTACTCCTACTTTTACAATATAAGTATTGTGGAATAATAATAAAAGCCTGTTCCTATTTATTACCTTAAGATTTTCAAAGCATTTCACATATTACCTCTTTGGATCTTCACAACAACTATGAGAAATAGGTGCTGTTATTCCCCCAATTTTAGAGTTTGGCAAACTGAAATTGAAAGAAGACAAACAACACTTTCAACATTATGAAACAATTTGAGACAGGATTTGAATGTATTTCTTCAGTCCAGCACATTATCAAACCCATATCATCTGACTAAATCTCCATTGATCACATTGCTAATCCAACTCCCATATTTTTTGAAGGAAGAAACTATCCCACCTTGCTGCCGGCAACTACTTTGTCTTAACTGAAAACAGGTCTTTCACTTTTCCTAAGCATATCCTGGAACAATAACTGAACAATTAGAAAGAAAGAACTACCAATACTGAAAGGGATCGTGTGAACTAGTAAATGAAGTGGAAGTGAATATGCCTGATTAGATTTTTTTTTTTTTTCCCGACTTAACTGGGATTGAATTTTACCTGGCTTATTCTTCTTTTAGAAGTGCTGGTTTTGCATTCTGTAGACACAAATGAATGCCCTCAGTTGATTTAACAGAATGCTCATTTAATTACCATATGTAATTGGTATTTTGTCGCTTTTGTGAACATTTCTTGCCCAGTTGTAGTACATTCTCAGCTCAATGATAATAGGCATGGAAGAGAGAGAAAGTAGTTAAGGGAACAAAAAAAAAAAGATAATTTGAGGTTCAGTTTACTTTGAATACTTAATGTTCTTGAAATATTGCCAAGTTTCATTTATGGGGAAAGCATGAAAATGATCCAAAGGGAGGACATTTTCCCACAGAGCAAAATACCTGGAATTTTGTGGGAGTTGTTAAAAAGCAATGTAATGTGTACTGGGAAATTTGATTATGAGACTGAAGAAAGTGGCTTCATACATATCCTACACACACACACACACGTGTGTGTGTGTGTGTAACTATTATTATAGTATTATTATCCCAATTTCACAGTTTGGAAAACTGAGATTGAAAGAAATTAATTCTTTCAAGATTATGCAATTAAGTGTCTGAGACAGAATTTGAATGTATTTCTTCAATGTGTATAAGAGCCATACATTCATGTATATAGATATGTGTATATATATATATATATTAAGCATTCTTCTATAAATATGATATATTTATAATTTATAAACATCAGTATGTCTATTTACATATGGTACAAATATACATGAAGACATGTATATATTTTAGACTATTAACATATAAATATAAAATATATGCTCATTTACTTATATACATGCACACTTATATATTTAATTATATACATGCATATACATATGCATGTTGAAGTATATGTATCTATAATATGTATATATATTTTATATATATATAATATATATTTTTCACTTCATATAAGAATCCTACAATTGAATAAGGCCTATTATGTTCATGTCTTTTGTTAAGTATTGAAAGTAAATTTTAAAATGCTTGCTGGAGTAGTAGAGCCCTAGATGGAGCTCAGAACCTGAATTCTAGTTGCAGCTCTGTGACTTTGGTTATTGAGCTTCTCTATTTTGCCATTTCCTTGGCTATAAAATGGAGGAGCCAGGCTAAATTTCTTTCTAGTTTCCAAATGCTGTGTTCTTATGAACTATGATCTCATATTAAAATTTATGAAATGTAGGAATCAGTAGAGAATAAAAGGTTATCATATTGCCCTAACTTTTGACCAGGGGCCTGCTGGGAATCACTGAATATTTGTGTATGTCAAAGAAACCAAAAAGTCCATAAAGAACAAATGCAGGTTCAGTTACACAGGAGGACCGGTTTAGGAACTGAATCTGATTTCAATATTTAAAGGAACTCTCTGGGAAGAAGTTTTTCCTATGGCTACAGTTCACCATCTTCTCTGCAACTTTTTAGTCTAAGGGAATTACCTAGAACAGAATTATCAAGCAGATCATAGTGTTATTCTATGATCCCAAGTCAGATAGAACCAGATTAAAATGTAATTGGGAAATATTTTTAAAATGAAGATAAAATAGAGTAATAGTAATATGCAATTTTCTAAGTTAATTTATTGCTGACAAGAATACTTCTCTATCATTTAGTGACCTCTGTTTCTATTTGGATTTGACACCAGTTACTGACTTGGAACTCTGAGAGATGAAGCCTCCTTTCCTGGGAACAGCCTGTATGTATCAGAGGTGGGCCAATTTTAGCCATTACACCAAGCTGTTACATGGTAATGTAATCTAAAAGCCATGGGAACAGGACAGTAGGATGACATAAATTGTTTGAAATGTCATAGTCCCAGATTTAGCAAGACACAGACAATTCCAGAGTTAAAAAAATGCATAGTTATGGGTAAGGTAGCCCCTTCAACAGTGTACCCTAAGAATCACCAAGCCTTTCCTTCTGCCCTATAGAAAAACCCTCCTTTATACAGTTTTCTCCATAAGTTAGAATATGAGTTTCTTGAAAACAGAGATTTTATATTTTTATTCTTAGCATTTAACACACTTAACTTGAGGTCCATAACTAGAATTTGATAAATGCCTTTTCATTCCTATTCTTCTTCTTCTTCATGGGCTTTCTTTCTCTACTTCCACTCCCACTCTTATGCCCCATTTTCTGCCCTTTGTTTGCCAATTACAAGTCATAAGTGCTGTTGAGGCAAAATGTTAGATAGCATTTGGATTGTGCAAAAAAAAAAAATATTATTAGTCTTTGTGAGATGGAAGTGGGAAGAGATATTACAAATATAGGGCTGTACATCTGGATGTAATTACCACATATTGTAATTTATTTGAAGACCATCAATAGTTTTTGCCTGGGAGTATTTGATAGATTTTATTTTTTAAATTTTGGCGGAAGTATTAATGGAAGCTTGTGATGTCATTCTCCCTCCTTCTCCTTAAGGAGGTCCCATGTTAGCTGTCTGAGGAAGAGTACTGACCTTTGCAATGAGTTGTGAATATCTTTCAGATCATGATGGACCAGATTTTCTTTTCTATGTTTGGTTTGAAGAGGTTACCAATTTCTCATTGCATAGATCATTAGGTTTGTCAGGAAGCGTCAGAATTCATTTGCTCAATGATTCTTTTTGAGTAAGTTTTTTCTTAACTTATTTACATGGCAGAAAACACCCAGAGGCTTGGCTTGTATTTTATTGCCTTTTATTTCTTATTAATATTATTTTCCTCCTCTTAATTGCACAAGGTGATGTCCTTTTCCTAGGCCCATCAGCCTTTCTTGGCTGGACAGATAAATCTGACCAGTACAGTGACCCAGCTCAGATTGTTGTTATTGTTTGGTATTTGTAGCACTGGTGATTTTGTTTTTCGCTTAAGACCAAAGATCTTTTTAAAAAACATTTCCATTTTAATGGGGAAAATATCTTTTGATAACCTGTTGTGCTTATCTGGTTTTGACACTGTTCTGGTGAGATGGATATTGTCCTTCGTTTCTATCTATAAAAGAGCTACTGCTCTCTTTGTCCTCTGTAAGCACTGCTCCACTGAGTTTGGATTCTTTATTCATTCCAAGTCCATCTGGGATGAGTTGGCTAGAAACCATGTATATTCTAAAAGTCCAATGGCAAGCTTAGAATATGATAACTTGAGCCATTGTTATTTTAATTGCTTTCTCTAGTTCTAGTCTTTTTACTAAAAGACTAAATTCTTCTATCTTTGGGGCAGTTTCTATTTGAAGTCTCTGGAAATTGCAATGGAGTGTTTCTAGTGGAATTGAACTCTTCATTATCACTTCAGAGAAAGTGCTTTTCTCAAAAAGTATTTATGCATGGCTATCTTGTGCTCTGTTGACTTTCATTATGTGCAATCTTCTTATTTTCCTCCTTAATTCTCTTTTTCTGCCTGGGACCCAGACTTGGTTATTAAACACTCATCCAGAAATTCCCATAGCAATATAAAGATCCTCTATCTTGAGAGGTAAGAGATGAGATAAAAGGATGGCATAAGCTGAATTCTTTATCAAAGAATCTATTTTTCCCTCCAATTTTTAAAAATAATAATATTTTCCTTCTCTTAAGTCCTTTCCCTCTCCTCCCCCCCATGTGTAGTCCTCTTAGATCAAGATCTTTTTCACATACCCAAATTTCATTGAGCACTATTCATGCTCCAAGGTTAATATCTTTCTATCAGATAGTTTCTTAGGCAGACTACTGATCTTTCCCCATGATCTTTTATGACAAGAAATGGCCTTTTTCACTCCTGGGACCAAAATATGGCCTAAATATAAAATGGTTATCTCTGGTTAATTCATAATTTTTTTTTCTTTGTCACATAAGAGAAAAAGACTGTTGCACACAAAAAAAACCCATAATTTTTATTCTTAAATAGCAGATTAGAAGGTTTTATTTTTTTGCAGCTATGGAAAATTATAGGTGGGGAAAATGTCATTGATTCATACAAAAATTTAGAAATTATTGGGATAAAATGAGGTTTAGATTTCCTTCTTCCAACATACTATATTTTTTTTTCCATGATGAACTCCTCCAGTATTGGAACCATCTAATTCTCTCTCTCTTTTTTTTTTTTTTTTTTTTTGGTATCCCCTTCTATACTCTAGAGGCACTCTGTACTCTGAGGACTCTCAGTGAAAGTCAACTGGCTGAATGACTTGCACCTTAATGTTTGCAGGTAGCAGACCCCCTGTAGGAATAATACTTCTTAACTTTATATAAGACCCTTTGAGGAACATCTCACTTCTGAGTAATTTGGTCAGATCACTTGCTCTTGGTCCAGAAAAGAAGCCTACAAGAAAGTCTCTCATTCTAGATGGCTTTGCTCATTCAAGGGTTAACTGGGGCCTTATTTTGCTTATCTTTGGAAAGGAAACAATATTTAAAACTATTCAGATCATCAGGACCATCTGTTTTGGAGTGTGCAGCTGCTATTCCTCCAATTGTGACTCCTATAATCTATTCATTCCAGGGTGCATTGGTACATCTGCATTATCATTACTGCAAGTTGTTTTTGAAAGAGAGAACCCTATCAATATGCAGACCCTCTCTTTTCAGCCCAATTATAAAAGACATCTGCCTTCTTAGGCAGCTTTATCCCCCCTTTTTAAAAAAAAATCATCTTCTGTGCTTTAAATTGTATCATATAGGAGTTGGCTTTGATGGGACAATGGCCTGACCCTCCTACCCTCAAGTAAACAAATCAAACCCCCTCCCTCCCCCGATTTTGTTTGTTTAATTTGGGTGTAGGAGAAAGATCAGACTGAGACAGCATTGTTGCTTTTCTTTTTTACTTTTTTTTTTTTTACTTTTTTTCCAATTTATTTTATTTGAAGAAACAGAATAAGAAAAAAGAAAAACAAAAGCAATACAAAACAAAAGAGAACATTATCATGTGTCCAGCAGAACATCAGGGAGGATTCAAAATATATAACAA
The DNA here is from genome assembly GCF_902635505.1 of Sarcophilus harrisii. NCBI lineage: Eukaryota > Metazoa > Chordata > Mammalia > Dasyuromorphia > Dasyuridae > Sarcophilus > Sarcophilus harrisii. The sequence continues at coordinate 582,837,459 of NC_045427.1, read as the reverse complement.
CAAATACCAATTTAAGAAAGCATATATACATTTATATATTAATAAGCAATTATATTCATGAGTGTCCATCTTTTACTTCCTTGTAAATTGTTCTTTTGTTCTCTGCTACATACCTTATTTACTTTATTTTTTCCTCCCTTTCATCCACTCCACCCTCAAGCAGGCTGTAGTCAAGAAAGGATATATTTACATATATGATTTAGATGTATACATACACAAATATACCCAACACATAGACACACACATATCTCCCTTTCATCCCCGCCCCCCCAGGAAGCTACAGTTAAGAAAAGGTATATGTTTACATATGTAGATATATATTTATATACACACATTCCCACTCACACATACTCCAGATGTACACAGGTCTTTCTTATTCCTGTTGACTTTCATTAAATTCTACTCCATAACTTGGTGTACTATTACTTAACCTCCCCCCAACCAGAGATCTCTCTCTTGTCTTCTTTCCTCAACCTTTGCTTCCCCATTCACCCATCCCTCCCTCCTTATTGCTTTATAGATTGTGGAGGGTACCATATTCTTTATGGTATAGATGTAGTGTTGCCTATTGAATCCATTCCCAATGTGAGTAGGTTTTCAGAACAATGAACCTTCCTTCCCTAATGCTTCTATGTCTATTTTGCATTGTACCTCATTTCTATAATTTGATAATTCAATTATCTTTACTCTGCCAATCTTTCTTTTGAGCTTACCCTATTGTTGATGCAAATCTTAAACATAAAATATACATTTGCCATGTAAAAAAAAATAAACTATTTGTCCATATTTAACCAGTTTGTCCATATTGAATTCCTTAAAATTTCTCTTTGATATTGACTGTTATATGTTAAATTTTCTCATAAGTTCTAGTTTGGTTGATAGAAAGGCCTGAAAATCTGCAAGTTTGTTGAATGTCCATTTTTTTCTTCATTGAAAATTATAGGTAATTTTGCTGTAGTATATGATATTTTTGGCTATCAGCCTAGCTCTTTTGCTTGTCTGTAGATATGATTCCAAGACCTGCGATCTTTTATGGTAGCTGCTGCTAAGTCTTGTACAATTCTGTTTTTAACTCCAGTGTATTTAAATTGTTTTTTTTCTTGTTTCTTGAAAATTTTTCTCTTTTATCTGAGAATTTAAAAATTTGTTAATAATATCCCTCTGTTTTCAACAAAGGATCTCTTTGGGGTGGTAATTGGTAGATTTTTTTCTATTTCTACTTTCCCCTCATGTTCTATCACTCAAGAACAATTTTCTAGGATTATTTCTTGCATTATTGTGTCAAAGTTCTCTTTTCGGTCACAACTTTTTGGCAGTGCAATTATTCTTATATTTTCTCTCCTTGATCTGTTCTCCAGATCTGTTGTTTTTATGTTTCACATTCTGGTCTATTTCTACAATCTTTATTATCTGTTTAGCTATTTCTTTGTCTCTAATAGCTTCACTGGCTTCCCCTTGCCCAATTCTAATTTTTAAAGAATTATTTTCATCTTTGAGACTCTTCACCTCCTTTTCTAATTGGTTAACTTTTTTTTTTCAAAATCTTTTTTTTTTTTCTTGGATGGTTTTAATTTTTTTCTTTAGTTTTTCTTTAATGTATCTCATTTGATTTTTGAATTCTTTTTTGAGTTCTTCTATAAATTCTATCTGGAAGGAAGTCATATCACATTCCTCTTTTGGTAGAAGCTTTTTTTTTTTTTTAACTAAAGTGTTTTCCTCTGTTCCCATAATATGTTTCAATGATGGGTTTTTTTCTTTTTTTTTGCCTTTCATTTTTTTTTTTTTTTAATAAGAGATATTAGTGTAAGCATCTCTGATCTTGTGTTCAGGAGGATGATGCCTCAGGCTTCCCTTGAGCTCTCTATTCTGACCAGGGACCCCAAACCATGAGCTCCACTCTCCTGCAAGTGCCCACAGCCAGCAGTGCCCCTGACCTGCTGCTTCTGCACTCACCATCTGCTGGTTTCTTTTTGCCCAGGGCTGCATCTCAACAGCACAGCTGGGCCTGGGGTTCCCAATCAACTGAAGTTCACTCTGTCTTCTATCATTCAAATATCACCTTGACAGACAGTCCAGAGGTGAAAGTGTCTGAGGTTCTTGCTGAGGCTCCAGCCACATCCACCTAATCTGAGGGATCCCCATAGTCCAAAGGTGTTTGCACTTCAGATAGGTTAATACCCAGCCTAAGATCTTTCTTCAGATTTTTTTGAGTTGTATCAGGAGGACCTCTGTTCTGCCCCAAATGTTCTTTTCTATGTTCGTCTTGAGGAACAAATTTGTTCCATTTTTTTTTGGGGGGGGAGATTGGGAAAGCTTGTTATTTACCAACCTACTTCACCATCTTCCCAGATTCTTCCCCCCTGCTTTTCTATTATTAATAATAATTTTCATTATTTGTAGTATTTTTACTAAGGAGAGATTGCTAGGGAGTGGTCTTAGCATAATCTTTTCCATAGAAAATACTTAAAAGCTTGTTGCTTTCTGCTTCCCTTTAAAATCTGTATATTACTGACATACGCAAGCAGTAGTATGTTGGCAAATGTTTTAATAATAGGTTAAAGAGTGGGACCATAGGAGGAATATAAATAGAACATATTTTTAATTTAATCTGCATTATTAATATAGTCATCACCACTTTTTAAGCCAATCAGCAAGACAGAATATTAAGCCCCAACTTTAACTTTTGAGGTTTTCTATAGTGTCAGTGCTCACAGTGAAAACTTAGCAATCTGGGAGCCTTTGAGCTAGTTCTGCAATAGTTATTAAGTTCTGTGATTCTTTGACTTTAGATATTGTCTTTAGATCACAGAACAAGCCACATGTCTTTTTTTTTTTTTTTTTGCTCATCACTGCATAATTTCAAATGTCTTCAAACCTAAAGTCACCATTATTAATCATCTAGATGCTCACAAATTATCTAACTATGGTAGGTGTGTCATTATTTTCTCAAAAAGCAGAATCACATTTAATTATTAAGCAGAATTGTACAGTAGGAAGATCTGGGAGAAAGAGTCAGAAGATGGAAGTATGAATTTTAATTCAATCTCTAACCAGCTAAATAACCCTGGGCAACTCATTTTATTTCTCTGTATCATTATCTTCCACAAATGAAGGAATTGGATGCAAGTGATAAGAGTTTGCCAACAAATGTTGGGATTTGGGAGTATTTGATCCCAAATATATATTAGGATTATGGGCCAGTGTCACAAGATGTCTCAAAGGGATTTGTTGCTTGGATATTCTCTATATTAAGAGGCAAAGATTTTATTATGTTACAGGGTAAAATAATATGGAATTTTTTTGCAAAGAAAATTAATTTTAGCAATTAACAAGGGGAAAGATGTGTTAAATTACCTAGCACAACTCACAATTAATCAAAAGAAAGACAATAGTAAGGAGGAAAGTGTCTTTAATAAGTGACAAGTTCTCAGTGAACCCTTGACTCCATAAGGTGAACTAGATTCCTAAAGAAGTTTAGCAGAGAATGACTGACAGGCCCATCCTAAGAAGAATTTAGCATTCTAAAAAGAGTTAGCTATTGTGACGTTTAGCAAGAAGAATAAGCTAAAAAGGTGTTCACTCTAAGAAGAAAAAAAGTCACCATAAGACGTGGTAAGTTTTCTTCTGGAAAGAGTCTCCATAGATATTCCTTATGATCATTTCTTCAGGTGTTTCATTATAGAAAAAGACTGAGGGTACTTTAATTACTATGATTATCTCTGATGGGGAGAGATGGCATCAGATGTGAATAGCCAGGACAATGGATACAAATTTTTTAGACAAGGAAACAATTTGGAGAAAGAGACCTGAATTTGACACCAGAAGATCTGTATTCAAAATTCGCCTCTACTTCTTCATTCAATTCATTTCATGTTCTTCATCTGTAAAATGAAGAAATTGATCTATTTGATCTCTAAAAGACCTTCCACCTCCAAATTCCCATGATTCTGTGAGTTCTACTTTTACTTTTTACTGCTAGGGTCATGGGGTCCTCATGACCTCATGGGCAGGTCTTTAAAGACCTGTGTCTTTCTACCTCTTTGGAAAATGGAGATGACAGTATTTTTATTGCTAAATTCAACAAACTTGTTGCCAGGAAAAGGTTTCTTATTGAGTGGCAAAGTTGCATAAATATGAGCTGTTATTAATGCAAAATAGAGTTATTTAATTATCTTATTTTGCAATGGCATAGAAAACTAATTAAGAAGTTTTTCAGTTTGAATCATCAGAATTGATCATCCAGCCAAGGTCCTAAAGGGTTAATAATAAAATTAGTGTTCCATCAGTTTATATTTAGGTACTCTGTGCTCAAGTTCCAGAAACTAAATCATTCTTTAAAAAGCCAGATCATATGGTAGCAAACTGAGAAGGTTTACTTATATCTACAAAGGAGCAATTAATTGAATAGAAGTGAAAATATAGTAATAACTTCTGTATCATTCACTTAAAATTGTTTTTTATTTTTATTTTTAATGCACATTGCTTTATGAATCATGTTGGGCGAGAGAAAGCAGAGCAAAATGAAAATCATGGGAGAGATTAAAAAAAAAAAAAAAGAAGTGAACATAGCCTGTGTTGATTCACTACATTCACTCTCCTTAGTTATTTTTCTGGATGCAGATGGCATTGTCTATTCAAAGTCTATTGGGATTGATTCTTGATCTTTTGTTCTTACAGATGAATTTTGTTATTATTTTTTCTAGTTCTACAAAATTATATTTTGTCAATTTGATTGATATAACACTGGACAGTGACATACTTGGACAAGTAGACCAATTTAGGCAGCATTATAATTTTTTATTTTATTAGCTTTGCTTAGCTTGTGAACAATTGCTATTTTTCCAGTTGTTTAGATCTGATTATATTTGTGTGAGAAATGTTTTGCAATTGTGTTCATATAATTCTTAGATTTGTCTTGGCAGGTAGCTCCCCAAGTATTTTATTTTGTTTGCAGAAATTTTAAATGGAATTTCTCTTTCTATCTCTTGCTGATTGACTTTGTCAGTAATAGATAGAAATGCTAATGATTTGTGCGAGTTTATTTTATATCTTGCAATTTTGCTTAAGCTGTGCATAGCTTTGAGTAGATTTTTGGATAAATTTCTAGGATTCTCTAAGTACATCATCATATAATCTGCAAAGAGTGATAATTTTGTTTCTTCCTTGCCTATTCTAATTCCTTTAAGTTTTTTTTTTTTCTTTTCTTATTGCTAAAGCCAGCATTTCTAGCACAATGTTGAATAATAATGATGATAAATGGACATCCTTGTTTCATCCCTGATCTTACTGGGAATGTGTCCAGCTTCTCTCCATTACAAATAATGCTTGCTATAGGTTTTAGATAGCTACTGCTTATTATTTTAAGGAAAATTATCTTTATCCTTATGTTCTCTACTGTTTTTCATAGGATTGGGTGCTATATTTTATCAAAAGCTTCTTCTGTATCTATTGAGGTTACCATATGACTTTAGTTGGTTTTGTTCTTGATATAGTTGATTATGGTTATAGTTTTCCTGATATTGAATCAGCCTTGCATTCCTGGTATAAATTCCACTTGATGATAGTATATTATGCTGCTGATAAGTTCTTGTAATATCTTTGTTCATATTTTATTTAAATTTTTTCATTCAACATTCATTAGGGGGATTGGTCTGTAATTTTCTTTCTCTGTCTTGGCTCTTCCTGGTTTAATATCAGTGCCATATTCATATAATAGAAAGAATTTGGCAATACTCCTTCTTTATCTGTTTTTGCGAATCATTTACATAGTATTGTAATTAATTGTCTTTAAATGTTTGGTAAAATTCACTTGTGAATCCATCTGGGCCTGAAGATTTTTTCTTAGGGAGTTCATTAATGGTCTGTTCAACTTCTTTTTCTAAAATGGGACTTGCTAAAAATAATTTATTTCCTCTTGTGTTAATCTGGGCAATTTATATTTTTATAAATATTCATGCATTTTGGTTAGGTTGTCTTAATTTGCTGCCATACAGTTGAACAAAATAGCTCCTAAATAATTGCTTTAATTTGTTTTTCATTGGTGATAAGTTTACTCTCTTTATTTTTGATCCTTAAAAGAGACGTATATCTCTTTTAATTTGATCTATTTTTACTTTTGCTGTACTTGAGGTAAGAATTACTACCCCTGATTCTTTTTTTTTCTGTAACCCCAGGGGTCACTGAGGATTTTATTGTTTTAGTTTTCAACATTCATTTTTTTCTTAATTATAAGTTTTTATTGACAGGACATATGTCTGGATTATTTTTTTTTTTATCCCTTGCACTCACTTCTGTTCCGACTTTTCCTTTCTCTCTCTCTACCCCCACCCCTAGATGGCAAGCAGTCTTATACATGTTAAATATGTCATAGTATATCCTAGATACAATATATGTGTGCAGAACCAAACAGTTCTCTTGTTGCACGGGGAGAATTGGATTAAGAAGGTAAAAATAGCCTGGGAAGAAAACAAAGATGCAAACAGTTTACACTCATTTTCCAGTGTTCTTTCTCTTGGTGTAGCTGCTTCTGTCCATCATTGGTCAATTGGAACTGAATTACATCTTCTCTTTGTCAAAGATATCCACTTCCATCAGAATACATCCTCATACAGTATTGTTGTTGAAGTATATAATGATCTCCTGGGTCTGCTCATTTCACTCAGCACCAGTTCATGTAAGTCTCTCCAAGCCTCTCTGTATTCATCCTGCTGATCATTTCTTACAGAACAATAATATTCCATAACATTCATATACCACAGTTTACCCAACCATTCTCCAATTGATGGGCATCCATTCATTTTCCAGTTTCTAGCCACCACAAACAGGGCTGTCACAAACATTTTGGCACATACAGGTCCCTTTCCCTTCTTTAGTATTTCTTTGGGATATAAACCCAATAATAGCATTGCTGGATCAAATACCCGATTTTTTAACTTAAGATCAAACTTAATAAATTCTGTCCCATTATTTGCTCTGTGTCAAATGTGTTTCTTGTAAACAACACATTGTAGGATTCTGTTTTTAATCTACTCTGGAATTCACTTTCATGTTATGGGAGAGTTCATACCATTCACATTCATAGTTATGATTACCAGCTCTGTATTTCCCTCCATCCTATTTTCTCTCCTGTATATTCTTTTCTTCTCTCTTTCTACCCTGTCCTTTGTAATATTTTTATTACTCACTCGACCTCCTACCCAATCTCCTTCACACTTTACCTTTTTTTTTTGCCCATTTCTTTTCTTCCTTCTATTCTGCCCCTCCCTTTTCTTTCCTCTTTCTCATCCTACTTCTTTATAGAGTTACATAAATTTCTATACCCAACCTTCTTAGAGCCAAAACTGACAAAATCAAGCTTTAGATAATGCTCATCCCCTTCCATTCTTTCCCTCTATTGTAATAGGCCTTTTGCTTCTCTTCATGTGATCTAATTTGTCCCATTAAACCTCCCCTTTCTTCTTTCAGTACAGACTTTTTTCTACTCCTTAATTTCTTTTTTCTTTAATAGCATCCCATCAGAGTCAATTTATACCCACGTCCTCTGCCCCCTCTAACTGTACTAATAAAAGATGCAGTTCTCAAGAGTAATAAGTATCATTTCCCCATCTAGGGATGTAAGCAGTTTAACCTTTAAATAATCTACATTTCCCCCCATTTACCTTTCTATGCTTTTCTTGAGTCCTTTGTTGGTAGATTAAATTTTCTCTTTAGTTCTGTTTTTTCAATAGCAATGATTGAAAGTCTCTTACTTCATTGAAGTTCCATCCCCTCCTTTGAAAAATGATGCTGAATTTTGCTGGATAGTTAATTCTTGATTGTAATCCTCACTCATTTGCCTTCTGGAATATGGTATTCCAGGCCCTCTGAGCCTTTATTGTAAAAGCAGCTAGATCCTGGGTAATCCTGATTGTTGCTCCTTGATATTTGAATTGTTTTTGTTTGGTAACTTACATTATTTTTCCTTCATATTTTAGTTCTGATGTTTTACAACAATGTTCTGTGTGGTTTTCCTTGTGAGATCTCTTTCCAGAGGGGATTGATGGATTCTTTCAATGAGTATTTCCCTCTCTGTTTCTAGATTATTGTAGCAGTTTTCCTTAATGACCTCTTATAGAATGCTATCCAGGCTCTTTTTTAAAAAAAATATTTTATTTTTGGTTATAGCCTTCAACTATGCCAATATTTTTTTTTATTGTCTCTTCTATATCTATTTTCAGGTTGACTGTTTTTTTTTTTTTTTTTTAAATGAGGTAGTTCCTATTTTCTTCCATTTTTTCATTCTTTTTACTAATTTTTTCTGTTTGAATCATTAGTTTCCATTTGCCTTATTCTAGTTTTTAATGTGTGACTTTCTTCAGTTAGCTTTTGTATCTCTTTTTCATTTGGTTAATTCTACTTTTGCAGGTGGTGTTTTCTTTAGTGAACTTTTTTTTTTTTTTTTGCATTTGGCCAATTGTATGTTTAAAGACATTATTTTCTTCTGTCATTTTTTTTCCTCCCTTTTCCAAGTTGTTGACTATTTCTTGCACCTCTCTCATATCTTTTCTCATTTTTTTCTTCTACCTCTCTTATTTGCCTTTTATAATCTTTTAAGAAACTTCTTTGGACTTGAGACCAACTCATATCACTCTTTGATATTTCTTCTGTAGACATTTTGTCCTCATCTGAGTTGGTGTTTTGGTCTTCCTTATTACTATATTATCTTCGATGGGCCAGGTTCTGTTCTGTTTCTTGCTCATTTTTATTCCTTTTCTTTTGTTTTTTCCTCTTTTTTTTTTTTTTTTTTTTAAACTTTTATAGTTGAGCTCTGCTCCTGGAATAAAGGGGGCACTGTCACAAATTTCCTCTGCAGCTTCGAGCTGTGGCTTGGAGTACAGGAGTCCCTTGTGTTTGCTGGGGGTAGCTTTTCCTGCTCTTTTCAGGAAACTGTCTGGTTTCCCAGAGTCTGTCTTTTGACTGGGGACTGGAGGCTGCCTCATTGATCTTCTCCTCCTCTGATCAAGACTGAGGGTCCCAGTTGCTGATTTGTGTGATTAAGACCCTCTCACCAGCTTTCTCAGAATCTGTCTGAGCTAGGCTGAACCACTTTTTCACCCCACTGAGACTGTCCTTTCTTGAAATCTTTTCAATCTGTCTTGAGCTGAAGAGTAGTTTCATTCCATCAAACTCTTCAGAGGCTTGATTTCACATGGTTTTCTAGGGAAACTAGGAGAGCTTGAGCAGCTTCCTGACTTTACTCTGCCAGTAAAACTGACTTCACCCCTGCCATTCACTTTTATGAAGCTAAAAGTGTTAACATAGATTTCAAAAAATCGGCAATGTTGTTTTATTGAGTAAAATGTTAGATGTTACACAAATAAATGGCTTCACTTTTTAGCAAATAGTATTAAAGAGTTTTAGTTGTTTGAGGTAATATAGTACTTATGTGTTCCTTGAGGAATAGTTTTCCCTTTTCTTCTTTCTGTATCTTAGATTTCTAATATTTCCTTCATAAATTTATTGTTTCAGTTGAAATTTCAGCTGGCTTGCTTTATCTGTCCATCTATTTCACATTCAGACCAGTTTTTGTCTTTGTATTGCTTAATACTGTTAGGTAAACAAGCCAACATCATTATATTTTCTTATTTCAGTCTTGGCAATAAATTTAGTATTTTGTGAGTTGTCAAAGTAAAACAGACACAGACCCAAATCCAGACAGTTCAAGCATAAAAATCACCAAATGAGAAGATGACTTAAAAAAGGTGTGAGATTAAGACTGACTTTTTATTTTCATTCTCCCTTTTATTCTCCCTTTTGTTCTATGTCCTCCATCCAGCAGAAGAGAAAAGGGCACTGTTTCTCTTACCTTTTATACACAGCAAAACCCCACTAGAGATTTGAGGGGGGAAGAGGAAATTATACTTAGGATCTGGGTGAGCTAAGCGGTTTGCCTGAAGTCAAAGTTCTTTCCTGTCAGTCTTCCCCACCCTCCCTCAACAATCCCTATCTATAAGCCTGTAATTCATAATGGCCCCTCCACTGATAATATTCTACCCTCACCCTTGAAATGGAATCTAAATTCAAACTTTTCATGAATCACTGAAGAGCAAAGAGCCATATGGATCACTTATCTTACTATTTCATGCATATACCAAACACATATACATATATTTAACTATATGTATCTTTGTGTGCATACATATTTATAACTCTGAGTGCCTTTGAATGCTGAAATAACATATCTCACACACTGATTAAAATTATACAATATACTATGATGGACATGACTGAGGAGATAATTTTGTTTAACAGTCTATTGAGTTAGATGGCATAATGGATTGAGCACTGGGGTTAGAATCAAGAAGACTCTTCTTCAAATCTGAATTCAAAACAGAGTTCAAATCCAGTTCCAGATATTTTATTAGCTATGTGATCCTGGGCAAGTAACTTAATTCTGTTTCCTCAATTCCTCATCAGTAAAATGAACTGCAGAAAGAAATGACAAAGAACTGTAAAATTTTTGCCAAGAAAACCACAAGTGGGGTTATGAAGAATCAGAATTTGAATAATAAATAAAAAATTGATGATTTGAAATCCTTTCATCTGACTCCAAATCAAATGCTCAGTCTACTTCCTATTTGCATCATACCTCCATGTTACTGTAATTTTCTTAAGATTCACATGCCAAAGAAACTTATCTTATTGTCTGTCATAGAAAAACAAAGTGGATGGAAAACTCAATGATCATGTTATGACATAACATTGGTTGGATTGATCCTGATTAACCCTATAACAGTCTCCTAATTGGTCTCCCATCTTTATGTTTCTAGTATAATACATTTTCCTCATAATGATCAAAATGGTTTTCCTTAAGCATAACTTTGTTCCCCTTCTGTTCAATAAATTCCAGAGGCTCACTTTTTCTCCTAGGATAAACTATCTAAATTCCTCTGCCTGGCATAAGGTACTTTTAATAAATGCTTATTTCCTTCCTTTCTTCCTGTGTGGATTTTAAAGACCTTCACAAATTGGTCTCAATATATCTTTCCAGTCTCATTATACATTTTTCCCTCCCTGAAGTTTAAATTCAGCCAAATTGGCCTTCTCTCTACTTGTCACACATGACACACTATTTCCTGTTTTATGCCTTTACAACAGCTGTCCCCCATGCCTGGAACATGCCTCTTCTTTACTTTTGCCTCATATAATCCCTAATTTCTTTCAAGATGTAGTTCTAGCAATACATAATGACTTCCTTTGCTCCTAGCCCCAAATTCTGTCTTCTCTCACTATCTTGTATTTAAGTGTTTTTTGTTTCTTTTCTATTTTCTTTATATATTTATCCTATAAACAATTATATATGTGCATGTTATCTCCCCTGATAGAATATAAACTCCTTAAAAAGTAAGAATTATTTATTTTCTTTTTCATTTTTTTTTTTTTTAATCTTTGGAGTCTCAAAGCCTAGCACAGTGGCTGGACTCATAGTAGGTGTTTAATAAGTGATTATTTATTGCTTGTGTTAGTCCATGGCTCTCTCCCTATGATGACCACGTTAGCACCCAGGATACCTTAGAATCAGCCAGAGTCAGGATAAGCAAAAGTCCTTGGTCTTTATTATTGGTCTTTAGAGGTAGGATTGAATTGAATGGAAGCAGAATCTCTGCAACCTTCCTCCTTCCTCGTCTACCAAAGTGACACAGGGGAAATCGACCACAGTCACAACATATGAGGTATAGGCTGTTTAAAAAAAAAAATTAAAAAGCAATGCTAGAACAGATGAAAAGAATACTCCACCCCCTAGTCCCTCTTACAATTCTCTGTATGCTTATAGAGTATAATCGGTAATTAGCCTTAAGTGCTCCATTGTCCAGACCTCAGTGCATGAACTCAAGTTTCAGCCCTCTATATCTCCCTGCCTTTCTATGTATATTTATGGTACTCATGTACATAGAATGCCTTGGATATTATAGTGAAATAATAAACTGGGCTCAGAATTGAGTAGGAGGAGAGAGAGAACAGAAAAAAGGTGAGCCAGTCTTGTATTAAAATGGACAATACCATCTGTATACATTGACCTGGTTTCCTGGAACTCCCATGTAAATACACCGTGTTCTCTCTTAGGTACTTAGATAGATAGCTGAGGCATGGTGGCCAGGTGAATTCAGTGATGATTATGCATACCCTTGCATCACTCTTGTATATACCATTGACTCTTTGTGTCAATAAAGCATGTAATTATATTAAGGAGTGTGGGATCTGTGCCTGTGTTCCTTGAGATCAAAAACTACTTATATAAGAGGAGACTTCAGTATGCATCTTGAGTGACATATTGACATACACTTGAAAAAAAATATTAAAAGAACTAAAGTAAAGCCTCTCATGTGATCAATGGATCTTTTCTTCTGTATTTATGGAAGTAATTGAATTAGAAGTGCATATATTTATAAAGGGTTTTAATCTGCACAATGGGAGAAAATACTCATATTGATGGAATCATCAAGTCTTCAAATTATACACTAAAATTCTGTTCTAATGACTTATCATCGCATGGGGGTGACACAGAGGCCTTTTTAAAGAAAACTTTATGACTTTCTGTCCTTATACTAAAAGGTTCCCCCCTGTCTTTCTCATTCTTACATTTTATTTTAGTAAATATTCTTTCTTCCCCTATGTTAAAGACAATCCCCTGATTGTCCTTTCTTGCTCCTGTCAGTTCACGTCGCTAGTGGCCACTTCTTCTAATATCCTGCTTCTAATTGGCCTTTGTGATGAGGAAACAAGTAACCAAATATATATATATACACAGACACACACATACATACATGTATTTTTTTACTAAAACAAGTACAAATTGGATTCAAAGTGAATTCCTATGAGCAAAGCATATGTACTTCAGGATATTTTTTTTGCATATTTCTTATTTATTGGCTGTATGTTACAGTTTTTAAAAGTGCTTTATAAATAAAAGACTTCATGGTAAGTTTGAATAGAAAGCTAACCTTCAAATTAAAAGGCAGCAAGGCTGTGTGTGGAGAAAGGTCTGGGCTTGGAGAGTAAGGAAGAATGGAGTTCTGTTAGCCATGTGACCTTAGGCAAATCACACTTACCTTTATTTGACCCCATTTCCTCATCTGTAAAAATGAGAAGGTTGAACTATTCTTATTTATTTCAAGGTTAATAAATGGCACTTAATGGGTAAACCTGTGTTTTAGGAAAAGCACAGATGGTGTTGAAGTAAATGCAGAGGGGACAATGTGTTTGGAAAAAATGGTAGTTACCAGGGGATTACATTAAATGAAGAACTTGGACAACAGAAGGAAGCAAGGTGGAAAATTAAAAAAAAAAAGAAATTATAGGAACTATAGGTAGAGACAGAGTGTAATGACTTCATAAAGAGTCAGAGAATTCTCCAAATAATTCTATATAGAATGGCAGTCAACGATAAATATGTGTTATAGTAGAGAAACTCTTTCCACCTGGCTTTCTACTATTGTTTTATGAAAATGCTTTCAATATTACTGAAGGAACAATTTAAGGAAAAAGCATCAGCTCAGTGATCTTTGGCTGAAAAGTATTATTTTCATGTCAATTGCTTCTTTTACTCTCTGAGGTACAGAGGCAAAATATTATGCCTTTTAAAACTCACCAAAGCCTTAAAACTATTCTTTTCATCTGTTCTAGCATTGCTTTTTAATTTTTTTTAACAGCTTATACCTCTTATGTTGTGACTATGGTTGATTTCCCCTGCGTCAAATGGCTCCCAAGTGCCTTTAATCTTTCATTTCTTCCATGTGTTTTTTATAAATTTCCTTCTCCTTCCTTCTTTGTGTTTTGTGAGCAAGCCTACCAGAAACAATTTTTATTAATTAGATTATTCTAATGTAAATAATGTGAGAGAAACAGAAAGACAGGCAGAGAGAGACAGGCACAGAGAGACAGAGACAGAGGGAGAGAGAGACAGAAAGAGACAGAGAGATACAGAGAGACAGAGACAGAGAGGGAGAGGAATCTCAGGAATATGAATACTTTTGGTTATCAATTTATGATATACTCAAAGTAATAGATAACAATTCCAAAATGTAATTACAGAACTTAGGTTAAAGTTACCATTTTCCTTCATCAAACAAAAAGGCAGTTACATAACTTTTCAGTACGCCCTTAGAAAAATCATTTTCTTAAAATGATTCAATCTGGTTTTTATTCCCTTTAAGGGATTCTCCTTTCCAGTTGGTCAGAGGTGAATTCAAAATATACTTTTCTAACTGAAGTAATCAAAGATCTTTTTTTTTTCTTTTCTAAGTTTGATCTCTACCCTAAGGTGCTTTTCAGAAAAGATTCCTTTGGTGGGGGGGGTAATCTGGAGGGACTGGAGCAGAACACTTCCAGAATGTAGAGATAAGGAAAAGTAGATAGACTAGAATGAGTTTCAACTGCTTTCTTAATATTTCAAAATGGGTGAGGGAGGGGATTTATTCTGCTTCAATATTTCTTATACTATGTTAATCAGATAGTACCTCCCAGGTAATTAATTGCCTTCTCTCTTCCACCCTCTCCAGCCTAAAGGCACCTTTGTTCTAGTTATTGGACATTATTCTGCAAGTAAGTACAATTCTCTAGATAGGGTTTTGATAATAATTTGTTCAGAATCCCAAGGTCATTTGAGCACTTTGACCATGTCATACAAAGCACCCTATAATATGTTTGTCTAAAACTGGAAAATATTTCTTATGTTGATGAACATTTCTCAAAAGACATTCCGATCTATGATAGTTAAAAGAGAGATTTCACAGTCACTAAGCATAATTAGAAGGCTTTCTGTTTTATATGAGGGTAATTAAGATACATTTTTAAACATAAAAGAAATTAATGTAATTAGCAATTTTATTCCTCTCTCCCCAAAGGGTAAAAATAAATGTTGTGCCTAAATGAGACTATTTGTTTAAATCTATTCACATTCCTCTTGAACTTTTCAGGCATCTTTCTTCTGCCATTTCAGCATATATCTGTAATAATTTAATAAGTTTGCTAGGGTGAAATTGGATGCCCTTTATTGATCTAACACTGAGGGGGCATTCAATTACTTAATATAAAGTGGTATTTCTGGGCCTCTCAATTACAATTTCTTTATAAATGGTTTGCTAATGATACTTCTGTTGCATAGGTTAATACTCAGGCCATGAAAGCAGGGAATGAAAAATGGAATGCTTTCTATTTTAGGGAATGTAGTCTAATCTCTTGTAATTGATACAAAGTACCAATTATTATAGTATATCTCCTTAGGGTACAAAGTGTAGCCAAGGTTTGGATGCTTTTTAATTGAAGTTTTTGCTTAAATATTCTTTAGTTTAATGAATGAATTTAGGTGTCCAGTTTCCTTTGTAATCTGCCTTGTGATTGATAGTAAATTATTGGAGTTACAAATAAATCAACTAATAAGGAAAATAAATTAATTAATTTTGAGTAAAAAGAGGAATCAGTGCTGTAATGTACTTTAGTTTACCTCTTTATTGATAAGAAATTATTTAAAATCAATGTAAAAAAATCTTTTTTTTTAAGCAGTGTAGTCAAATACAGTTGTTCTTGTCGAATTTTGTGAATTCAAAAATTTGCAGTAACACCTAATGGGTAGATGCCTACTCGGAGTAAATAAGGTTTGGGTTTAAATTCCATATCTGATACTTTTAAGCTGCTTGATCCATGACTAAATCACTTAATCTCTTTTAGCCTCACTTTCTTCATCTGTAAAATGGGGATAATAATACTTATAATACCTATGTCACAATATTGTTTTGAGCCTCAAATGAATGAAGTGCTTTGCAAACTTACATACATAAATGTCAGTTAGGTTTATTATCTGACTATATTTGCTTTTTTGGGGGGAAAGATAAAGGTAATCTTTACCTTCCTTTTATTAATTGAACTTTGTATGATAAAATGTACAGAATGCTTGGCTAGATGTCCAAACACATTTGTGCTTTGTCTAGTCATTTTCCTTATTCTTGGGTTAATTGAGTTAACATGGAGTCCAAATTCTTCATCTTTGAAATCAGGATAAATAACACATGCACCATTAACTCAAGTTATTGATTATTAACTCAAAGTCATTGATTGAGAGATTGTTCTAGAAAATACTTTGTAAAATAGAAAGTTTCAAATGAATGTACTTCCTTAATCCTTTTATCCCTTTCATTCATATTTAGGAGAAACATCATAAGGATAGAGTTGCTGTTTTTTTTTTTTTTCCAACCTTCTAAATCAAAGTGTTATTTGCTTTGTGAAAAGAGAAAACTTGTGAAAATGCATCTCATGGCCTTAAAAGAGAAATACTTTGAGTAACTAATGTTAACAAGGCAGGTTATAAACTCTTTTTGTTAAGCCTTCCAAGTTGGAGATGAAAGATTATAGAGATTTTCTTCCTTGGGCTTGAAAGAAAATATCATTGTTCATAGTTAGGAATGTCTTTAGTTCAGATGGGATACATTTTTGTCTTTATAGCTTTGTCTATGATCTTCATTCATTCAGACTTTATTTTAGCCAACAGATGGAAGGGTTCTGGGTGAGGTCTTATAAGTGAGTATCTCTTTTGTGTTAGTATGTTTTGTCTTTGCTTTAGCCTTTGTTACAGTTTCTTTTAGCTTTAGTGAAGAAGGGCAGGTCATCTTTTTTTTTTCTCCATAATCATTGAGAAAGTTGTTTTTGACCAAGAGACATCTCAAGACTATTGGAGTTGGAACTCTTTCTAGTTCTGACATGCTTCATTCAGGACATTTTAAAAAGGCCTAACAAGGGCTGTTTACGTAAATCCTTATTGCTCAGACTGGGAGTGTCAGTGCTATAAGTGGAGGCAATAAAGGATCATTGTGAGAGAGGGAATCCTTGGGAAGTGTGGGTATGGGGAAGTGGGGAATCCTATCCATAGAACTTTCTCAGACTCTTGTAAGTAGTACCAGTTTGACCTGGTTCATATTCTTCCATGTCTCTCTCATATTCTAGTCATTTCTGACCCAAAGCCTCTGCTGCTTCTGAATTTATGGGTCATTAAAAAAATAATAAACAGTTCCTTCATTTATCTTGCTATGTTACTTATTTACACTCTGCAAAGTAAAATAATAAGTAAATAAACAAAAATCTTTCCAGCATGAGTGAATTGGAGGACTATACTGATGAATATATATTCATATTTGTATATATATATGTATATATATATATACTCATATATAATCATATTCATCATATATATTCTCATCAGAGAGCAAGAAAGAGAGAGAGAGAGAAAGAGAGAGGGGGGAGGGAGGGAGGGAGAAAGAGAGAAATTGTATTCTAGGCTTGTAAGTTAGCAATTATAAAGGCATGGAGGTGGGAAATGGGCTATTTGTGTGTGAGGAGAAGAGAAATTCCTTTTGGTTCACAGAGTGCAAGAAGAAGAGTACTGTTCCAACAAGGCTAGAAAGAGATGTTGGGACCAGATTATAAACAAGTAGCCACAACACTGACATGGGAATCTGGAGGTTAGACCTCTTTAAGTGTCAGAACATTTAAAGTAACTGTGCCTCTGTTTCCTCATTGGAATGGAAGGATGATGTCCATTGCCACTCTGACACAGCTGTTTCCCATACAGGAAATTCTGACAACAACTGGAAGCTGTGCATTATAAGTATTCTGTTAAATCAACAAAGGAGGGCAGTTTTTAATAATCATACATCAAAACAGAAAGGACATCAGTGTGTTCATTGTGTTAAACAGAACAAATTATGTACTAACTCTGTGCCCAAACACAAACCTGTTTTTTTTTTTTTTGAAGTAGAATTTGACAGTATATGTTTGTGTATTTTTAGAAATTGAAAATACAAAAAAATTATTCTTCCTCTTGATGTGCTATAGTGCTCAGGAAGATGGAGCCATAACTCTTAAGATTATCTGGCCTTAACCCTAAGGCCACCTGCCCTTGGGAGTGTTACAGTTCCATAAACAATGCTATATTGTCAGATAACCATCTGTTAGTCAGTAATAACAAAGTTTCTGAGACAGTAATGAGGTGAATACCATACTACTTCTCAATTTTACCTCTAAGCCATAAAAGTAATATATCAGTGACATGAAGCATTTGAGCTCTCTATCTTTTCCCTATAAATTTATCTTCTTGCTCCTGATTCTCTGCTAATTTCTTTTGGAACTTGACTTGGTCTTAGCAGCGTAATGAAATTTTGCCCCTTAACTTGAAGACAAACTTGAGTTTGCAGATTCTTTCACCATACCTGTGACACCCATCACTCTAATTAAATTGATAACTTTCTGAATTTTACTTGAGTATAACTTTGACTATTAGAAGAATGGACTTTAGAACTCAAAGACTAAGTGACAATTCTCTTCTCTTGCCTTTTGAACTAATTTCTGAATTAGGTATTTTTTTAACCAATAAAAAGATAGATAAAAATCATAGAATATTAGAATTGGAAAGAATTTTAAGAATGTAATTTTCTTGGATCCACATTTTATAAATGAGAAAACTGAGGCTCAACTTAAATGATTAACTTCATGCAACAGAGCTTGTTATTGGCTTGCCTTGGATTAGAAACCAGTTCTTTGTGATTTCCAGTACTCTTGCCTTTCACAGCTTTCTTTTGGCAACAGACCATTTACAATCATAGCATTCTGTTAAAAAAAAAAAAGTCTGAAATTTTATGACTTCCACTGATGATGAAAATGAAAAATTGTTTCAAGGTCTGAAGTATTATGTTACTTATAGGGATCCTACATATTGGATATTGTTGCTGAATATAATTGTCTAATAACTTAAAGTCCAGTACTTTTTGGATGGAGTATTCTTCTTGCAAAAGAAGACTCTCCACTCTCTGTTTTCATTAAGTATGACTTTCTTCCCTATATGACAATAAAAGTTAGCTATTAGTAAGAAGTTGCTGATTTTATTGGGGAAAAAATTCTTTTTTTTTTTTTAATCTTCTGTCTTCCTATCAGCCTTCTTCTTGCTCTTATTGCTTTGTAGTGATTAGAAATGGGAGTAATATTTTAATTCAGCCAAGCTCTATGCTCTGAGTATGCTGAAAAGGATTTCAGCATACCAAAACTCAGAGGTACAATAGTTTTCTTTAACAAGGCAGAGATGACCAAGAAAGAATTTTAGAAGAACTGAGTTATTTGCTTTATGTTCAAGGAGTGGGCAATTATTGGTGTTAGAAGAATGACTATGGGTATAGTCAGTCCCAAGGTACCATATGTGAACCACTGAGAATTCCTCCTAGAACGATCATTAGCATTTGATTCCTATGGGATCATGAACAATTTGCTAAGCCTTTCAGTTTCCTTTCCCATAAAATGGGTTTAATTATACTTCTAGTCCATTCCCTATGTAACAGACTTGAGAAGAAAGCACTTCCTATACCTTAAATCAAAGTTTCTTAAACTTTATGTATGGGGTTGTGTAACTGCATGTTGAGAGTCACAAAAAAATTTGGCAACAGGAAAAGTTATCAAATATTCTGCAAAGATTTAATTCTTTAGATAAAAATAAACAACTAAATTTATTTCATTAGTATGCAAATTTGTTTTCATCTTTAATAAATGGTAAAATTATATATGTATGTATGTGCTGAAAATTTGTTTTAAAATAATTTAAAAAAAATTTTTTTCATCAGTAAATGTTTTCTTTGTATACCTGTTTTACATACCTATATATCCACAGTAGTGAATATATTAAAAGGGGGGTCTTGAGCAGAAAAAGTTAAAGAAATCCTGCTTTAAAAGAACCCTGTAAATAAGTAGTTCTGTAAGGTTTCTCTTAATGCTATTGAATTGGATTGACTATCTTTGAAAGAAATTCATTACTAGATTACTAGACTATCACTTCCAAATAATAAGACTTTAAAATGTTTCATTTTAGGTAATCTGAAAGATTTTTAATGTTGTCTCCGAAGAAGACAAAACCTTTCAAAGATACTTTCCAGTAGTGAATATTTGAGAACACAGAAAAGGAGGAAACAGAATCTGAAAGGATCTCTCCATGGAATTTATACATCTCTGTGTCCATCAATGGGAAGAAAATGATGTCTTTTAATTTTTTGTGTCTTTCATCACACTTCAGTATCATCTCTTCCACCTCACTGCACACAATGGGAAAAACTTGAGCAACATTTCAAGCTATAATTTTGTCAGAAGAGTGTTCCATGACTGTGGTGAACTTTAACCAAACATGCCAACTGAAGATTTTTCTCTTATCCTTCCATTGGCATATTGGGCCTAACCAAAGAATGTGCTTGTGCATTCTCTAACTGTCTGGCTTCAGCTCCTTTTTATTTGTGATTTTTGTTTTTTTAGCTTTCCAACAAATCCATGTAATTACAAATTGTACTTAAAGTTTTACAATCCAATTTGCATGTGTTAGAAATAATTTTGATGGCTGGTCCATGGCTCATTGATGCAGCAATAAAAAAGGCAATACTATGAGGCACTGTGTTAATTGCTGCATACAGTTGTTACCTGATGACTTGCACCCACAGTGTTTTAGCTGCCGAGGACCCTATCACAGTCACCACAAGTGTCCCATCTGCAAAGGAGAAAAGATTCTGTTTCGAGTGGATAGCAAGCAGATGAACTTGCTTGCAGTTTTAGAAGTAAGGACAGAAAACAATGAAAGCTGGACTGGACTTTTTCGCTTCAAAAAGGGGAAGCGATGGAGCCTTGTTTGTGGATTGATAATAATGACTTTAGTGATGGCATCGTATATTCTGACTGGGGTGAAGCACGAACTCCTGCTTATACCATCATCATTACGTTATAGGAGTTTTTCCAATAATCCAGCTTTAGCGGATGATGAATACCTGAGGAATTTAAAGGATTTTCATCAACCCTTTTTAATGAATATTTCATATGAAAAATATTATCCAAACATTAAATTAATTATTAATACAATTACGTCAAAGGTTGAATTTACTACAAGGCAGCTCCCAGATCTAGAAGATCTTGAGAAACAGGAACTGCATGTGAGTATTCCCTGAACTTTGACTTCCTCTCATAGTGTTTCTTGGACTTTTTAAAAAAGTTTTTGTTTGTTTCTTTTAGTTTTAACTTTGATTTGGAGCACAAAGGCACAAATAATTAGGGAATGTAGCAATGGGAAATATTTTAGGAAATCATTCATTTTAACCATCCCACTTCAGAGATGAAAAAAACTTAAGAATATCTGAAGATTCTCTCCCAAGGTCATTCAGAGATTTAGGGACCAAGTCTCCTGACTTCTGCCCATCTGCTCTTTTTATCAAATGGCAGGAAAAGGCTGAAAATTCAGTATGAAGTTACGGAAGATGCTGATGACAACTACCTTTTCTAACATTTCCTTTTCCAGTGTCTTGGCTTGGAAATTTTTCCAATTTTGCAAACATACTCCCACAAGTAGCCTTAGTTAATCTCTGCTGCTGGCATGTTCAATAAATTTTAAAATCTCAGTTCAAACAGGGAAAACTTGACAACCTCCCCACAGTCAAGTGATATGGAACTTAAATAATGTGCTATTTCATTTGTAATGTCCCAAATGCCAAGACTAATAAATTTTTAAAAATACCCTTTTGATAATTGCTTTCCAAGATATCTTTCTTGAAAACTGATAATTGGGGCTGTAGTCATTCATGCAGATCCTATAATTCAGAATTTAAAAGTGGAGTTAAATTTGATTTTATGATTCTACCATGAGCTAAATCAGTGTTCCTAATCATTATTCTTGTCTCCAGCATTCCTGAACTTAATTAGTATCACAAATTTCAGCTGACTTGGTTTAATTTGATTGCTCTTTTATGATAGAAATGGGGGTAATGGTAGTCTGCCATTGACTTAGGTCATCACCTATCACTCTCCTGCTGATTTCTTTTTGTAAAAATTTAGTCCACTTCTCAAGAAAGTTATGAGAAAGGAAAGATAAAAAAAAACTGTCCATTATAATCTATTTTAATTTACTTTTATATTCAAGCATAATTAAATAGTTCCTGGAACATATATATTATAATATTAAGATAACTGTGGGGTTCCACCCCTTAACCAGCATGGTATTTATTAGTAATCAAACTTTTTAAAATCACCCTCTTTTTTTTTGTTGTTGTTGCAGATGTTCTCAGTAATCCCTAACAAATTTCTTCCAACTAGTAAAAATCCTTGTTGGTATGAGGAATACACAGGGAAAAATACTACGGATCCCTATGTGACCAACCTCTATGCATTGTATTCAAAACATTTTCGGTCAACCTTTGATTACCTCAGGAAAGAGTTTTGGAACCACTTGTACCATTTCAAAGAGAAGCACTACCGCCTTCGTTGCCTCCCTCATTTCTACATCATTGGGCAACCAAAGTGTGGGACAACTGATCTCTATGATCGTCTCAGATTGCACCCAGACGTGAAATTCTCTGCCATTAAAGAGCCCCACTGGTGGACAAGGAAGCGATTTGGTAAGTAAAGCCTGTTGGCCCATGTAGCAGTTCAATTTTGAAGGGTACTTTGCACCTGGCAGAACATTTTTGCATCTATCATTTTCTCCTTAGAGCAGCTCTTTTGGGAAGTTTTGGCAGAGGTTACATCTATTGGATAGATGAGGAAACTGGGATGATGAAGTTAGACACTTTGCCTAAAACCACAAAGCTATTTGCAGAGCTGGCAACAGAACCCAGTTTTCAATCAATCTCAATGGCAAATGACTACTGAATGGAAAGTACCTACTGCATGTGTGGTGATTATTACAACAGCAACAACAATTCTTGTGTCTCTCACACTTGAGCCTTACAAAGTTCTTTCCCCACATGAAATGGATGATAGACAAATAAGGAAATTAAGATTTTACAGAGGTTGTACGCCTTACTCATGGTCACACAGACCATATTACTGTGGAACTGGCTAGAGAACTCAAGGCTTCTGACTCTTAAGTCCCATGTTCTTCTCACTGCATTCCATTACTTTTTATAAAATGACAGACAATAACCTACCAATACTTATCATTATGTGAGATATATATATATATATATATATATATATATATATATATGAAGTAATATATTCAAAAGAACACTATCAGTCAGCATTGTGCTTTGGACATATACTGGTTGAGTGATGATGAACAAGTCATTAAGTCTCTGGTTGAGTGATGATAAATATAGTCATTAAGTCTCTCAGCCTCAATTTCCTTCTCTGTAAAGCAGGAATCATAGTTTTACAGATAAAGCTGATGAACAAATAAGAAATTAAGCATAAAAATTTTTATAAATACATATACATATGTAAAATCTATTATACTCATGTTTATAATCATAATAGCATTCACACACCATTTTAAGATTTGTAAAGCACTTTACATGTCATTTTTTTTTTATCTGAAGAGATAAGACATTTATACACCAAGGTAGCAGATGGCATGAACTCTCCTATTTCTATAAACATGAAAGTTCTAAATTATTTTTTCTACTTGAGGGATTAGAGAATATAACTTTGTTGGAGCATGCAGAATATGAGTGAAATAAGCATTTTATTAACTAAAAATCCTGCTAGTTTTGACCTTTTTCTAGCTATGGAAATTAATAATAAAGTTTCTCATCCAGTATATGAGGGTCATTCAAGATCAATATTTAGTTAGCTCCTGCTTATGGTATTTATTTTAGGTATCTGTGGCTGTCTGAGCTAAATGCAACTTGTACTAATCACTACCATTATGTAATCAACCATTGAGATGGCATATACTTGCTCAGAGGGTATCTCTTTTGTATTTAGCTCTTCCTCTATTTTCTGTTCATATGTTGCCGTATCACAGCTCAAATGTAGATTTTGATCATCAACTTTAAGAAACCTTATTTCTGGTCCAAACTCTACTATTATTTTTGTGACAGATAAAATCAGTCCATTGCTCCAAGCTAATTAGTCTTCTCATCTGTAAATTGTATTGAAGGTTGAAGAAGAGGGTAGGAGAAGGCTGACATTGGACTAAATGGTCTCTTCTGATGATTCTCTAAGTCTCTGATTCTGTAAGTTTTCTTTGGGCTGCTTTCTGCCCCACCCTAGCCTATTACCAAATGGCTCTCAGATCATTGTTTTATTTCCTTAACCTTTTCATTTTCTGCCAGGAGACATTTGGTCATTTGGTCCTAAAGGGTGATAAATGCTAATCATCTGCCAGAGTTTAGTATTTGCCAAGTGGGCGTTTTCATTAAAACTGAATTTTTAAAAGTTATACTTTTAGTACAAGTTTTACATCCTTCTAAGTATTTCTTCACTAACTTTTAATCATTTCTTTCACACTTAAAAGAGTGCCATGAACAGAAAGAGAGGGACTTTTCACTTGTGCTTTGCTAAATAATAGTTTTTAGGTGTGATGACTCCATGAACTTAGTTGCTCACTAGGTATTTTTGTTTTTGAAATTTTCTGTCAATATCTCATGTTTTATATGACTTTAATTTCCAAGTATAAATAGCCTCCCTTTCATATAGACATCTCACTACATCACCACTGCTGCAAAGAAGGGAGGGAGGTACATTTCTCATCTCTTTTTTTCTGGATCCAAGTTTATTAGACATTTTTGAACATTATCTTCTACATCAGAGAGCTGGATAGGTAGAAGAGAAATTTTTTATTTTTGCATTAATGATCACTAACTTTATGACATCCAAAACAGGATCCATGAGAAAGTGTTATTGTCCAGGTTTTTTTTTTAAATAGCTTTTTATTTACAAGATATATGCATGGGTAAATTTTTCAGCATTGACAATTGCAAAACCTTTTGTTCCAACTTTTCCCCTCCTTCCCCTCACCCCTTCCCCCAGATGGCAGGTTGACCAATACATGTTAAATATGTTGAAGTTTAAATTAAATACAATATATGTATACATGTCTAAACAGTTATTTTGCTGTACAAAAAGAATTGGACTTTGAAATAGTATACAATTAGCCTGTGAAGGAAATAAAAAATGAAGGCAGACAAAAATAGAGGGATTGGGAATTCTATGTAATGGTTCATAGTCATTTCCCAGAGTTTTTTTGCTGGGTGTAGCTGGTTCAGTTCATTACTGTTCTATTATGTCCAGTTGTTTTAAAGTCATATCCAACTCTCTGTGATTTTATTTTTAGGATTTTCTTGGCAAAGATATTGGAGTGATTTGCTATTTCTTTCTCTAGTTTATTTTGTAGATTAGGAACTAAGGTCAACAGGGTTAAGTGTCTTGGCTAGGATCACACAACTAATAGGTGTTTGAAGCTGGAGTTGAACTCATGAAGAGGAATCTTCCAGATTCTGAATCCAGGGCTCAATCCTAATGCTCCTTCTGTCATGAGAAAGTCAGGCCAGTCTATTAATTATGCTATAGAATGCTACTTTCTCATAACTTCAAAACATTTCTTCCAATTTCCCAGTTTATACTTTTCTTCTTTCTTTAAGCTTTGGTGATTATATTAAAATTTTTGGAATTGTGACATGATAAGTGAGGCAGTGCAAAGAGGGAACCTATACTGAGTTATAGCTCCATCACTGCTTAATTCTATGATACTTAGTGAGGCACATCACTTTGAGGTTTCATTTTCCTCATGTTCAGAATAGCATTAGACTAAATGATCTTCAAAGTATTTTCCAGGAATCTGTGAAATCTTATACTTAGATTTTATTATAAACAAAAAAGGAAGACATTTTGACTGTTTCTGTATTTATAAGTTGCAAAGCTTCTTGAGGACAGGGAGCATGTCTTCATATCCTTTTCAGTGTCTAGAATGTTGAAGGTACTCAGCAAATGTGTCTTTTTTTTTTTAATTTTCAATAGTATCTATTTTTCCAAAGACAGGTAAAGATATTTTTCAACATTCATTTTTGTAAGACTTTGTGTTCCAAATTTTTCTTCTTTCCTTCCTTATCCTCCCTCCCTAAGACAGCAAGCAATCTGCTATAGGTTAAATATAGCCAGCAAATGTTTTTTAAAATGAATTGAGAGGTAGCTTGGAATGAAAGAGAGAGTAATGATCATGTGGTCAAGAAAACCTGAGTTCAAGCCCCACTTCATGCTTATGTGTCTTTGAATAAATAATTTCTCATGTCTGGGCCCAGTTTCCTTGTCTGTATAATGAAGTCATTAGACTACATTAACTCTAAAGTCCATCTTAGCTTTAAATCATGACACTTTGAATGAATGATATCAAAATAATGTTAATGAAAGGACAGACAAATTAATAAAAATATTCAGTCTAAGCACATCTCCCTATCACTGGAGAAAGGTAACATTTATAATCATGATAGACTTCAAATTTGTCTATCCTTTGAATTGGTTTACATTCTCCTTATTGCTTTTTCTATTATGTGTAATATATGCCTCATATACTGCTCATGGCTAAGTTATTGCAAGTATACCTAAAGTTTACATGCCTCACAAAGTTCAAGTGTTTACAGTGCTTGAATAAGTGTAACATTTTGCTTAAAATCTTCTCTAACCTGGTTAATGATGTTTTCCATCATCCAAACTACACAGAAAATGATTTTTTTCCCCCACAGAAAAGTCAGTCACTTATTTAAACAGCTACAGATAAAGAGAATTTTAATCATGTATGGGCTTTTCCCCATGTGATTACCCTCCAGAATTTACCCATGAAAAACTGGTTTATTTTACTTTTTTCACTGACCTCCATTAAATCAGGAAGGGAACACCTATTATGCTCAGACAGAGCACCTTGCTGTGGGAGTGATAGCATTATAATTTTTCACATTTATTTAGCACTGGAAGCTAAATTACTGTACTAATCTCACACTTACTAGCAGTTTGGCCTTTTTACTATAGTACTAATCTCTTTTTTTTACAATAAGCCCATGAAATAGGTAGAACAAATATTACCCTCTCCTTGCTGATGAGGAAACATGTGGAGGGGTAATCATTTGTCCTGGGTCAAACACCTAGGACTTATTGGAGCCCCCTCTGACCCCGAAGATCTCTGCGCCTGCTATAAGGAGAACATATTCCCTTCCTGAATCTTAACAGCTAGTGGCCAGGGATTGGGAAAGGTAGGGCTGGGGGGGAGGGGGCACATTGAGCCAGTATGATGTAAGGGAGGTAGAAACATAGGGGTGGGTTCTTTCCTTCTTGTTTCTTTTCCCTATAACTCCCAGACTTTCCATTTCTGTTTAGGAATAGTGCGACTGAGAGATGGGTTTCGTGACCGTTCCCCAGTGGAAGATTACCTGGATTTGTTTGACTTGGCAGCCCATGAAATTCATAAGGGACTTCGGAGTGATTCAGGGACAGAACACAGCAAGATGAATAATATTGTTATTGGTATGACACCTTCTGCTCTTGAAAGGGCATCTATTATTGTCTATATCAAAGCTTCTTAACAGTGAATCTGAATGTAGGAATTGTGAAATTATGATTTATTATCTATAAATGTTGGATGTGTGTACCTATTTTAGATACCTATATATCCAGGATCATGTAAAATTTCTCCAACAAAAAGGGATGTTGAGTGGAAAAAGTTTAAGAAACCCTGGGCAAGACTGATTATTTTGCTTAAGGGTATGGACAGCCACCTGCAAAAGTACCTGAAAATCCCATTCATGCCATAAAGGTTATATTAGACATGTACTAAGGGTAAGTTATCATCCTGGAACTATGAAGACAAATCAGTCTTTGTCAGTTCAGTTCAATTTGATGAACACTCATTAAGTGCCTACTTTATGCCAGGTGGGCAGCTAGGTGGTACATGGATAGATTGTTTGCCCTGGGCTCAGGGGGACCTGAGTTCAAATCCAGCCTCAGACATTTACTAGCTCTATGACCCTGGGCAAGTCTCTTAATCCTGCTTGCCTCAGTTCCTCATCTGTAAAATGAGCTAAAGAAGGAAATGACAAACCACTCCAATGTCGTTGTCAAGAAAACTCCAAATGGAGTTATGAAGAATTGGACACAACTGATTAAACATTAAAAAAATATTGCATGTCTTGTGTTGTCTGTTCTCAAGTGGTTTGTCTTTTGCCATCCATGACAATCCATTGGCTATTTTATTAAGTGCCTACTATGTTCAATGCACAGTCTAGTGGTAAGGATTAAAAGCCAAAGCCAAAATATATCTTTGCCCTCAAGAAGCTTACATCCTACTGAGGGCCAAGACCTGTAAGCATATATATATATATATGATAATTGGAGGAAGAGGGATATTGATAACTAAGGAGTCAGGGAAGTAGAGTCCTGAACTTAAGGATTTTAACAGAGAAATATGAGGCAAGAGGAGGAGCTCTTGTAAAAACACCCAGAACTAGAATATGGAATGTGGGCAGCAAGAAGTAAAATATTTGGGCTGCATGGTAGGCTGTGCAAACAGGAATAACATACCCCACAATCTAAACAGGTTTTAGGGAAAGACTCCATTGCTTTTTCTCTCCCCAACACTTATCTTTATACAAACTATGTAATCACTTGTGTCATTTGCTGAAAAGAAAAATGCTCCAGAGAATTCAGACTGTATTTGGTCTGAGCTATGACTAAATTTATTATTGGTATGTAGTTTTTAAAATGATGTTTTCACTTGTGGATTCATTGCTTAAATGGAGTGTTTGTGCATGACGGGGGTTTACAGATCTTCTTTTGCTTCCTATTGCCTTTAAAAGAAAAACCCGAAATCCAATTAACAGATTTTTTTTTTTTAAAAGCTATTTATTTGCTCAAATCCATGTATTTTGTTTGTCCTGTGGTTAATTTGATCATTAAACAAAATGAATATGTAATGGACAAGATTAAATGAAACAATTTGAAAAATGGATATTTAATTATATCCATCATTTCCAAAGGGACAGATGTATGTTTAATCACTTGAGTTTCTCCTTAAAAAATACCAAGACTCTGGGAATAAGAAGACACCAGAATGCATTTCTTCTCCTTGTGACCTTGTCTGAAAAAGGTTCATTTCAGTTCATCCTACAAAATTAGGTGAATATGAAGATTTTGTCTCCTTGTTGGTAATTCATTTTACTATTAGATACAGATGGAGCTTTGACTACTCCTTAAGGCATGGATCTATCTAGATGAGATTTGAGGCCCATCATCATTCTTAGTTATTGCCTCCATCCAGTAACTTGACCAACTCCATACCCTTGCCTCTGCAGATATGCTTAAACCATGTGTCTCCCACCAAGAATCTATGGTTCTGGTGAGATGACAAAGGGTAAGACATGTCCTTCTCTTCTAGATTAGGTACCAAAATACTGATTTGGAAGAACATACACTCTCAGAAAACAAGGGTGGGGAAATAGGACTGGACATTGGAAAATGCAGAAACAGAGTTAATTGTCATAAGGGTTCTAATACGAGTTTATTAATACCATATGACTTATAAATACTCTTCCCTATAGACAATTCCACAACAAAACTGGGAAACAGCCAGATCAGTGATAGTAAGTTCAGTGCTGTGATTTTTGTCTGCAAAGGAGTGCCAACTTGGTAATTCCATATCAGGGAACATAAATTGTTCTACTACATGAAGCTTATTTATTCTTCGCAAAGATTTTTAGTGCATCTCCTAATAATTATAACTGACATTTCTATAACACTTCATATATAATTTTCTTATTCAATCTTTACTATAAACTTAAGAAAATTATAGATATTATTTAGTTTTTACAGTTGGAGGAACCAAGACTTAGAGGAGAACTAGTCTGTCTAGTTCACACATCTACCAAATACAGCAGCATCGAAAATAGGATTTTTACCCAGATTGAGCATTCCTTTTGGACAGTTGTTTAATAAATGTTGTTGTATTGAATTGTCCACCTTATCAATATGACTTGACATTTGACTTCATTACCAGGTGCTTTGGGACGTTCTTTCTGCTCTTCTCCTTATTCTGATGAGATGGTTAAACATTCAAACCATGAATTTAGATACTGGGTACAAAAGGAACATGCAGAACAAGAGGGAGGGACTGTGCTGAATGGCTGCCAGTTTTGATCTTCTACCAGATGTTCCAAACTATATCTTAGTACTCCAGTAATCTTGTTTATAGTCAGATAATTTGTAAGATCACAGGAATCATGGAATCTGAAATCTAGAGGGGGTCTCAGAATTTGTCCTTTACTTGTACCTGAAGAAGAACCCTTTCTACAAAATACTTAATTAGTGGTCATCCGCTCATTACTGGAAAACTTCCAGTGAAGGGAAATTTATGTTTTTAAAGGCAGACTAATATACTCTTAATTATCTTTAATTGTTAGGAAGATTGTCCTTACATCAGGCTTCATTTTCCTTTTTTATTCATCTTCCTCTTATTGTTCTTACCTTGCCCCAATGCCAAACAGGAGAAATTTGATCTCCATGTCACATAATAGCCATTCAGATGCTTCTCTGTACCAATAGTGTCTATTTCTCTCTTCTCCATTTCCCAATATTTTCTCTTTTTTAGGCTAGAAATTCCTATTTCAGCCCATTCTTACATGACATATCTTAAAATGCTTCACTATCCTGCTTGCTCTCTCTTGGATCCAAACTTATCATTTTTCCCTTGCAAAGTTATGATTACCTAACTCTGAATACAGTATTACAGATAAGACCTGGCCAACTAATCAATAAACATTTATTTATTAAGTACCCACTATGTGCTAAGCACTATGATAGGTGCTGTTTATATCAGAGTCCAATGAGCTCTAACTGGGCAAAATAACTTTCTAACTAGTAAGGCCCAAGTTTATAAGAGCTTTCTTGGCTGCCAAATCATGAACCTGTTCTTGATCATATCACCCAGATTTTGTTCAGATGAACTGTGTTTTCTAGTCATTTTGTCTCCATCTGTTCCTGGTAAAGTTGATTTTTAGAACACACGTATAGTTCTTTACATTTATCCCTACTAAATGTCATATTGTTAGATGCAATCCAATTTTCTAGCTTGCCAAAAACTTTGGGAATTTCATCATCCAATAGCCAATCCTCCCAATTTGGATTATATGCATATTTGATAAACCTTCTTGATTTTTATCCATTTAATTTATACAAATGTGAAGCAGCTGAGGACAAATTTTTGAAGGAAAACCACTAGAGACTTCCTCCCAAGATAATTGAATTATTAATGACTATTCCTTAGGTCCAAGCATTCAGGTATTTCTGAATTTCTCAAATTCATCTTGCCTACATTCCTTCATCTTTTCTGCAAGAACAGCATAAAATATTCTGTCAATTCTTTACTAAAAATTAATTCAACTGTATTTATAAAATTCTGCTCATCTATCAGTCTAGTATCCCTATCATTAAAAAGCAATAAGTTTAGTGAGGTATTACATAGTCTTGATGAAGCCATGATGGTTCTTTATGATCACTGCTTCCACTTCCAATTGTTCACTAACCATCCCTTCAACAGTATGTTCCAGAATTTGGCTAAGCTAAACATGGAATTAAAGGTTATTTGTTTAATTTTGCCAAAACTTACCTTTTTCCAGTCATGTCACTCCTATCCCATTCTCCAAGAGATTACTCAGTAGTTCAGCAATTACATTTTCCAATTCTTTTTATAATCTAGGATTTGGCCTGGATGGCCTGAACCTTCTCAAAGGCACTTAGATTTTTTTCTAGCAATTCATTTAGTTATATTGGGTATAAACTCCCTATTTGCTATTTTTGTTTTGACCTTTTTTGTTCAGGCCAAAGTTCCTGTCTCTTGGGAATGGGGGGGGGGGAGGGGAATGAAGTAAAATGAATGTTGAGAAATCTTCCTTCATTCCATCATCCTTTATTAGTTCCAATTACTCTAGCTTTAGCTCTTCCCTCTCCAAAGAAAGTTGTTTCTTTTGTGTGTCTTCAGATTTTCATTCTTAAGAACTTCCTTCCCCCCTGAGTTGACTTCCCTTCTGTAATTTGGATTGCACCATTTCTTTCTCTAAATTATTTTAACCTTTTCTTTAAAAAACTAGAGTTCATGAAAAATGAGGTTGAACTTCACTTTATTTCACTATCACAAATTCAATGGTGGATCCTGTCCGTGCAAGACTCTCATTGTCCCCATCCTAAAAACCAGTTCCCTCTTGTTGATGAGAATTAGATCCATAATAGTTTGTTTCTGCTACACTTTGAAAGATAAAATAATGATCAAGAGGTAAAAATTATGAGCTGATCTGATTTTGGCAAAGAAGTACATTCATTAGATAAAAGAGATAACTAGTTCTAATCACTGAAATACTATATGTCTGTGCCAAGATTTGATATTCTGTTTCTTTTTCCTGTCCATATGATCTGTAATATGTTTTTAAATAAGTATTTTATATATTTTTAAATTAACATTATTTCTCTTCCCCTTCTAGAGAAATATTTACTAGTCAATTTCAAAGATATTTTATTCTATTTCTGCCTGTATTATCATTTAAATACTCTTTCCTGTAATATCACCTCTTCTTTTGTCACTAGATTTCATTATGTAACCATATCTTTTTAATGTACAATACTACTCTATCCCACCACACTTTGTTATATCTCATTTTTTAAAATAATTATCATTAGATTCAAATATAGAAAATAACCCAAAAGATCATTGTCAACCTCTTTATTTTACAGATGAGGAAACTGAGGAATAAGAGAGCTTAAATAATTTATCTTGCAGATCAAAATCAGATCCTAAGTCTGAACAATGGATCTTCACCATCATATCTAGTCCTCTTAATGGGTTCTGAAGTATCAAGCATGGCAGTCATCATATAGCAAGTCTAACAGTCTATCTAATGAATTTTCCTAATGAGAGACCCTGTAGAGGATCTCTTATTGGGAAAATTTGGGGTTTTAACCCAAATTTGCCCTTGAAAAAAATGGCTCAGGGTACCTACCTATTCCACAATTATATCTGAAACCCTTCATACATGAAACTGATACTTCAATAATTTGATATAAGTGTACTTTTTAGAATTTCAGGTCATCCTAAAAATGTTGGACATTTTTTCAGATCTGTATTATTTTAATGTATAATTCACTTTTTTTGAAATATCAAAGAATCCAAAATATGATTCTAACAGATTTTCCTCATTTACATAGTTCATTGGAAAAGGTGCTAGATTTGGAGTTCAAAATCTTAGATTCAAATTCTGGCTCTGTCACTTCCTTTATCAACCAACCATTAATTTATTAACTTTCTACTCTGTGCCAGACACTGAGCTTTAAACATTGGGCATTCAAAAAGATGTAAAACACAGTCCCTGCCCCCAAGAACTTACAATAGGAAGACAAAATGAAAATAAACACTCACAAAGAAGTTATTTGCAGGCTGGATAGGAAATTATTAACAAAGAGTTAAGGCACTAGAATTAAGAGGTTTTGGAAAAGACTTTGAGTAAAAGATGGGATTTTAATTTTAAAAAAGCCAGGGAAATCAGTAGGTAGAGCTGAAGAAAATCCTCAGAGCCAAGAGATGGAGAATATCATTAGTGGAACAAATAGGAGACCAGTGTAGCTGTATTGAAGGGTATATGGTGGGGAGTAATGTGTAAGAAGACTGAAAAGGTAGGAAAGGGCTAGGTGGTCACTGGAGTTTATTGAATATGGGCCTGAGATGGTCAGTTGCAGGATTTAGGAAGGTCACTTTGGTGGCCACATGAGGACAGATAAAACTGAAAAAGGACTTGAGGCACTCAAACCTATCAAGAGGCTATTATGGTACGCAAGTGTGAGGTGATAAGGGTATACACCGGAGAGATGGCAGTGTCCAAGGTCAGAAGAGAGTTACAAAGGTGATATAAAAATATATATTTATTGTTACATATAAATATATAATATTATAAATATATAAATACAAATATATATATATGTATATATATATACACACACACACATAAATAGATCTTGACAATAGATTGTCTTGGAGTATTGAGGGATAAAAGATAATGAGGAATCTGGAATGAGCTCTAAGTTGTGAGCTTGAGGAACTTGGGAGGATAGTTTTGCCCTCTACAATAATAGAGAAGGTCAGAGGAGGGATTGGTTTCAAGAGAAAGATAATGAGTTCTACTTTGGACATGTTGAGTTTAAGATGGACATCCATATTAAAATGTCTGAATAGTAGCTGAAGATGTGAGATTGGAGGTCAGCAGAGAGGTGAGAGCAGAGGTTCGAGAATTGTCAGAATAAATAACAATGAAGCCCATGAGAGCTGATGAGTCTTGCACTAGTCACTTCGTCCCTATGCCTCAGTTTCTTCACTGGTAAATGAGGATATTGGACTACTTATTCTGTCAGTCTGTTGCAGCTCTTAATTTATGATGCTGTGATTTTAATAAATCTTGACAGAACCGGGGCCCAGAGAGATGAAGCTTTTTGCTCTACATGACCTAGTTAGCTAGTGGTGCTACTGGGCCTAAAGTAAAGGTTGGGAGTTCAATGGTCTTGCCTCCTTTCAGACAGATTCCATAGTCATAGTTAACAAGATAATTCAGGCAAAATCCTGGGCCACTTCATTTGAGTGAAGTGTTAAGATTTCTAGAAAAAGAAAAGCCAGTCTTCTTTCTATTTTCCCAACTTAGGCTGTCTACACAATTGTTTCTATTATCCCTGCTACTCTTTGAGGACAAAAAAAAAAAAAAAAAATCTTGTGTTTCCTGATTTGCCCATAATACTATATTGCTATGTATATCATTTAGTCCAGACTAAATGGGGAATGTTGCGTGGTTGTAATTATTTTTGTTAGCCCCACAAAGAGAAGGCTGGAGGCGTAGGAATGCTCAGTGTTTGGACAGGGAAAGACGTTTGGAGATCTGTGTGCTTTCGACAGTCATTCTTCTTACATCACTCCTCTGCTGGGATTATTTTAAGAATAAGAGCATAAAGGCAGAAAAGCCATTTTGGACTTGGTTATGTCCATTAAATTAGCATTTCCTGTTTTTGTGGAAGAGCAGCCCTTTTTTTTTTTTTTTTTTTTTTTTTTGACTTTACCTATTAATTCCATGCTTGACAATTCAATCAAATTTTAATTAAGTCAAACATTAATTTAGATTAAAATTAAAATGTCTATTTGGAATATTTTCTCTTTGTAGGAGAGGCCAGTGCTTCAACCATGTGGGACAATAATGCTTGGACTTACTTCTATGACAATAGTACTGATGGAGAGCCTCCATTTCTGATCCAGGACTTCATCCATGCCTTTGAACCAAATGCAAAACTCATAGTCATGCTGAGGGATCCTGTGGAAAGGTTCGTAGTCACATATCCTTTTGTATGTAGGCAGAAAGCAAGCCAGTTTGAATGAACAGTACTACTATTTCTCATCCCAAACAAATCTGTCTTTCTTGTAATGGAATTTAACTGCAGGGTTATTGTTATTTCTTGTGTAAATGTTATTCTTGAGACATCCTCACTGATGCCCTAGTTTAAACAATTTGTAAATTGTTTTCTTATACATCATGATTCTTCTTTTTGATTTCAGATCCCAAATGATTTGAAATGGGGGAATGGTGAAATTCCATGGCTATTATTTGGATTGTTCAACATAACTGGAAATAGGGGTGGGGAAAAATTCCCATTAGAGTTTGAGTACTTGTGAAATTCTCAGAATTCAATGACTCCTGACTCCCTTTTCTTTCACTAACTTATTTTGCTACTTCAGATCCTAATGATGTTAGTGGAGGAAAGAAGGAAGGAAGGGATGGAGGGAGAGAGAGAGAAATAGAGACAGAGACAGAGAGGAGAAAGGCAGAGGCAGAGAGACACAGAGAAAGAGAGAGAGATGGGGAGGATAGAGAGGGAGAGGGGCATAGGGAGAGAGAGAGAGAGAGAGAGAGAGAGAGAGAGAGAGAGAGAGAGAAGCAGAATCACTGAGAGAAAGGAGAGAGAGAAGTGAGGGACAGAGAAAGAGAATCAGAGACAGAGAGAAGAGAGAGAGAGAGAAAGAATATAGGCAAGAGAGAGAAAGGAAGACAATATGGTCAGTTCTTTTGTCCTATTTTTCTTTGTGCCTAGCAACTTCAGTAAATGTCAGAATTTGGAGTTGCCTAATTTGCTCAGATAAAGACTGAATGGTGGAGTATCTTTCTCCAAATACCATATACTGTTAGCCGGTCCATTTGCTGTGACTTCCTTTCTTTAATGGCTATAAGGATTAAATATTTAATTTTGCCAAGGGAGTAGGAAAATAGTCATTCCACCTCAGAATCTGTGATTAAAGAATAAAAGAGAAAAGCGGGGCATAATCTGATACAGAGACTGGGTTTGGAGTTAACAGATTTCAAAATGTTCAGAGAATGGATAACATGAGCTAAAATTCTATATGGGGGATTCAGAAAGCATGAGAACATCTCAGGAATGAAATTACGTAGAATAAATGAGAGTGTTGGCTACTTTGGAAAAAGGAGGAAGGCCAAATGCAGGATGTAACCATTGCTTGGATCCAGTGGAATAATGATGAAAGATAACGGAGAATTCAGAAGTGCTCAACTCTTATTTTGCTTTTTTATTTCTTTTCTGTGAAGGGAAGTGCTAACACACTCCATGGGAAGTCACTTGAAACCTCCGAACTCAGGAAAATCTGTAATAACTTGTTGTTGTTCAAGTGTTCAACTCTTCACAACCCCATTTGGTGTTTTCTTGGCAGAGAGGCTGGAGCAGGTTGCCATTTCCTTCTCCAGATTAATTTATAGATGAAGAAACCAAGACAAACAGGGTTAAGTTTCATGCCCAGGGTCCCATAGCTAGTAAGTGTTTGAAACCAATAATGTTTCCTCACTCTAATTCCAGAGATAATCATCCCCAAGTAGTGTTTATGATGCTTAATTTTTTTTTTTTTTTTGCAATATTTGGACTTATACAGTGTAGTTTCCTAAGTTACCTCTAATTATTAGGAAACTTTTAACTCTGCTTAATAGAATTGTTTCTAGCATTATAATAGTTCACACACATCCAAAGGCAGGGATTTGCCCCCTTTCTTTGCCAAAGGTTGCTAATCTCACTTAAGACAGTTACTGTTAACAAGAGCCATCATTAATGTCATTTTTTCCCTTTTTTAAAAAAATATATTTTAACACACATTGCTTTATGAATCATGTTGGGAAAGAAAAAGCAGAACAAAAGGGAAAACCATTGGAGAGATAAAAAAAATAGAAAAAGAAGTGAACATAGCATGTGTTGATTTACATTCAGTCTCTAAGTCTTTTTCTGGATGCAGATGACATTTTTTGTCCAAAGTATATTGGGATTGCTTTGACTCATTGAACCACTGAGAAGAACCAAACCTTTCACAGATGATCATTGCTCATCCTTGCTGTTATTGTGTACATTGTATTCCTGGTTCTTCTTGTTTTACTCAGCATCAGTTCAAGTAAATCTTTCCAGCCCTTTCTAAAATCAGCTTATTCATCATTTTTCATAGAATGATAATATTCCATTACCTTCATACACCATACCTTGTTCAGCCATTCCCCAATGGATTGGCATTTTTTCCTTTTCCAGTTCTTTGCTACCACAAAAAGAGCTGCTACAAACATTTTTGCACATGTGAGTCTTTTCCCTCCTTTATGATTTCCTTAAGATATAGACCCAGTAATGACACTGCTGAGTCAAAGGGTATGTATAGTTTTATAGCCCTTTGGGCATAGTTCCATATTACTGTCCAGAATGGTTGGATCATTTCACAACCTCACCAATAATTATCTTTTCCTGTCATCTAGCCAATCCGAGAGATGTGAGGTAGTACCTCAAAGTTGTTTTAATTTGCATTTCTCTAATCAATAGTGATTTAGAGCATTTTTCCAATATGATTATAGATGGCTTGAATTTCATTATCTGAAAATTGTCTGTTTTTATCCTTTGGGGAATGACTTGTATGTATTCTTATAAACTTGATACAGTTCTTTATATATTTTAGAAATGAAACCTTTATCAGAAATACTGGCTACAAAGATTTTTCCCAGCTTTGCACCTCCCTTTTTATCTTGTTCCTATTGGTTTTGTTTGTGCAAAACTTTTTTTAATTTAATGTAATCAAAGTTGCCATTTTACCTTTCATAATGTTCCCTAGTTCTTCTTTGGCAATAAATTCCTCCCTTCTCCAAAGATCTGATAGATAAATTATCCCTTAATTCTCCTAATTTGTTTATGGCATCATTTTTATGCCCAAATCAGGTATCCATTTTGACTTTATTTTGGTGTGGGGTGTGAGATATAGGTCTATTCTGAGTTTATGACATTATTTTCTGGTTTTTCCCAGCAATTTTTGCCAAATACTGAGTTCTTATTCCAGAAGCAAGTATTTGGGAATTTATCAAATACTAGATTGCTATAGGCCTTGATAATAGTGTTGTGTGTATCTAATCTATTTCACTGATCCACCACTCTATTTCTTAGCCACTACCAAATCGTTTTGATGACTGCTGCTTTATAATATAGTTTTAGGTTTGGTACTGCTAAGCCATCATTCTTTGTATTTTTTTCTTTAATTTCTTTGATATTCTTGACCTTTTGTTTTTCAAATGAATTTTGTTATTTATTTTTAGTTCTATAAAATAAATTTTTGGCAGTTTGATTGGTATGGCACTGAACAAGTAGAACAATTTTGGCAAAATTGTCATTTTTTTTTATATTAGTTCAGCTTAGCCATGGACAACTGCCATTTTCCCATTTGTTTAGATGTGTTTATTTATGTGAGAGTTTTATAATGGTGTTCATATCGTTCTTGAGTTTGTTTTAGCAGGTAGATACCCAAGTCTTTTATTTTGGCTACAGTCATTTTAAATGGAATTTCTTTTGCTAATGGGCTTTGTCAGCAATATATGGAAATACTGATGACTTGTGTGGGTTTATTTTATATACTTCAACTTTACTAAAACTGTGCATTGCTGTGAGTAAGTTTTTGTATGATTTTCTAGTATTCTTTATATCATCATATCATCTGCAGAGAGTGATAGTTTTATTTCCTCATTGCCTATTCCAATTCCTTTAATTTCTTTTTCTTTTCTTATTGCAAAAGCCAGCATTTCTAGTATGATGTTGAATAATAGTGGTGATAATGGGCATCCTTGTTTCACCCCTGATTTTATTGAGAATAGGTGCAGCTTCTCTCCATTACAAATAATGCTTACTGTAGGTTTTAGAGAGATTCTACTTATTGTTTTAAGGAAAGCTTTTTTTAATCCTTATATTCTCTACTGTTTTAATAGGAATGGTGCTTTATTTTGTCAAAAGTTTTTTTCTGCATCTATTGAGATTATCCTATAATTTCTATTGGTTTTGTTATTGATATGGTCAATTATGGAAATAGTCTTTCTGATATTGAACCAACCCTGCATCCCACTTGATCATAAGTTTATTATTCTGCTGATAATTTACTGCAATCTCTTTGCTAATAGTTTATTTAAAATTTTTGCATCAATATTCATTAGGAAGATTAGACTGTAATTTTCTTTCTCTGTTTTGGCTCTTCCTGGCTTAGGTATTAGTTTCATATTTGTGCCATAGAAAGAATTTGGCAGAACTGCTTCTTTACTTGTTTTTGAAAATAGTTTACATAGTATTGGAATTAATTGTTCTTTAAATGTTTGGGAGAATTCACTTGTGAATCCATCTGGCCCTGGGGGTTTTTTCTTAGGTAGTTCATTATTGATTTGTTCAATCTGTTTTTCTAAAATGGGACTTATTAAAAATAATTTATTTCCTCTTCTGTTAATTTGGGCAATTAATATTTTTTGTAAATATTTAGATGTGCTGCCATACAGTTGGGCAAATTAGTTCCTAATTATTGTTTTAATTTCTTTGTCATTGGTGGTATGTTTACCCTTTTCATTTTTGATGATGTTAATTTGTTTTTTTTTCTTTTTCTGATTAAATTAACCAAAGGCTTATCTATTTTGTTAGTTTTTTTTCATAAAACCAAACCTTAGTCTTATTTATTAGTTCAATAGTTTTCTTAGTTTCTATTTTATTAATCTCTCCTTTGAGTTTCAGAATTTCAAATTTAGTATTTAATTGGAGGTTTTCATTTTTTCTTTTTTCTGGCTTTTTTAGTTGCATGCCTAATTCATTGATCTCCTCTTTCTTCCTTTTATTCTTATAACTTTTTAAAGTATAATATTTTCCCCTAAGAATTGCATTGTCTACATCCCATAGGTTTTCATAAGTTTTCTCATTATTGTCATTCTCTTGAATGAAATTATGAATTGTTTCTGTGATTTGTAGTTTGACCCATTCATACTTTATTTTTTTTATTCTAATTTTTTTTATTATAGCTTTTTATTTACAAGTTATATGCATGGGTAATTTTACAGCATTGACAATTGCCAAATCTTTTGTTCCAATTTTTCCCCTCCTTCCCCCCATCCGCTCCCCCCAATGGCAGGTTGACCAATACATGTTAAGTATGTTAAAGTATAAATTAAATACAATATAAGTACACATGTCCTAACAGTTATTTTGCTGTACAAAAAGAATAGGAGTTTGAAATAGACCCACTCATACTTTAGAATTAGATTATTTAATTTCCAATTGGTCTT
This sequence comes from Sarcophilus harrisii, assembly GCF_902635505.1. Taxonomy (NCBI): domain Eukaryota; kingdom Metazoa; phylum Chordata; class Mammalia; order Dasyuromorphia; family Dasyuridae; genus Sarcophilus; species Sarcophilus harrisii. Next base: position 582,797,032 of record NC_045427.1, on the reverse strand, counting down.
TAGTTTATCTTTTCCTGACCCTTTAATGAATATAATTTTTATTGTATTGTAGTCTGAAAAGGAAGTATTTACTGTTTCTGCTTTTCTGCATTTTGTTGGGAGCTTTTTATGTCCTAATATATGGTCAGTTTTTGTGTTGGTGCCATGTACTGCTGAGAAAATGGTGTATTCCTTTCCATCCCTATTCAGTTTTCTACAGAGGTCTATCATATCAAGGTTTTCTAGGATCCTATTTATCTCTCTAGTTTCTTTTTTGTTTATTTTGTGGAATGTTGTTATTTAGAAATAATTCTTTAACTCTCAGCCTAGAAAGGAAAGATAGCCACCAGATTGACCTGGCCTTGACTTCTGAGGTATTTTCACAGCTGTCCTGCTCCCTCCTCTTGAACTACTCACAGCTGAGGCTGAGAGGGTTCCGACATGTTGCTGATACTCTATTTATTAAACTTGTAGTCATGTCTGTCAGGAAAGCAGAAACCGTTCTTGATTTCAGTGGGGGTAGAGGAAGAGAGATGGAGACATAGAGACAAGGGGAGATAGAGGAGGAGAGAAAAAAGAGAGAGAAAGAGACAAAGAGATGGAGAATGCAGAAAAAGAAAAAGACACACACACAGAGAAAGAGACAGACAGGTAGAGAAAGAGAGAGAAGAGAGACAGAGAAAGACATACAGAGAGAGATAAAGACAGACAGAGACAGAGAGGAAGAGGGAGAGAGACAGAGAAAGACACAGAGAGAGAGAGACAAAGAGAGAGAGAGAGAAAGACAGACAGAGATGGGGGGAGAGAAAGAAAGACAGACAGACAGAGACAGAGAGGAGAGAGAGAGAGAGAGAGAGAGAGAGAGAGAGAGAGAGAGAGAGAGAGAGAGAGAGAGAGAGAGAGAATGAATTAAGGTCTTGCCAAAAAGAAATGGTAGGCACTCTAGATTACGTCTAAAATTCAGAGCGTAGGAAGATAGCCCAGCTTTCCTGAGGATTCCCCTCATTTATTTCCTTTATCATACCATCCATTTCAAGGAATTGGATTTCAGCAGCTTAGAGGGTCCAGACCTAGATCCACTGGTATCATGACCTGTGAAATTCACCTTCAAGCAGCTGAAACATGAAAAGACAGCAACCCATATAGGCAATGGCTTTTGCTTTTCTGGTCTTGTAACATCTAAATGTGTACATTTAGGGCAGTTAATTTGCTCTCTGTCTTTTATTTCCTTGTTCTCTACTCAATAATAACAGTTCACATATACACATCACTCTGAAGGAGCATGAGTATTATCACCTCACCTCTCCACATGTTTGGGGAACACTTTCCCTGGGTTTGTATAACTAGTAAGAGTCTGAGGTAGGAGTTAAAAGCCCAAGCTTCTTGAATATAATCCCAAGACCTCTTTCTGACATGCCATGGTGCTTCTTACTGAAGTGGAGCTTCGTTATAGCAGCAATGAAGGAATGATGTATGTTCCATCTGACAGCAGGACCTCCTACACACATTGTGTGTGTGTGTGTGTGTGTGTGTGTGTGTGTGTGTGTGTGATGTATCTTGTGTCTGCTTTCTGAGGGGATTAAAGGCACCACCAGATGTTAGAATGTGTTAAAATATATGAAAATATGTACTAAGGGTTTCCTCCTGTTGGAACATGTCGCTCATGGCCTGTCTGAAATTGCTGGCTCCATTCCTGTCCTAGTTAGATGAGAAGATGATAAATATTGTCAGTCTGAGTCCATCTGGATGAAAGAATCATTTCAAGGGGGTTGATCAGAGTTCTCATTTGTATATCTTATTAATGGGCCATTAGTGTTCCTTTTTTTGCAGAATGTTCCACTTCTGCAGATCTCTTGGGCTACTCAAGGACACTTCCATATGACTAAACTGTGTTTGACTCAATGCATACTCTTGTCTCTTTTCTTTCTACCAAGTGAATTGGAAGCATGCTCTTTCTGACTCTTCACTGTGTATGCAACCCTGTTTGTTTAGATCTTAAGTATATATATACATATACACATATATACAAATGCATATATATGTTTATTTCTGTCTCTGTGTGTATATACATATGTGTGTATATATATAGATATATGTATATATACACAGAGACAGAGATAAACAGAAAGAGAGAGAGGGAGCGGAAGGAGGGAGAAAGAGAGAAGGAGAGAGAACGCATAATTTAAGAGAGATTAAAATCCACTAAAGCCCAATCTAATCCCAAGAAACTCCTCAAACTTCTCATTTAGCTGTTGTATCTAAGCTTGTCACTAAGACAAGATACTGGAGTGGTTTCCCATTTCCTTTTCCACAAGCTCTGCACTTCTAAAATAGGTAAATACCCCATTAGGTTTCCAAATGAGGAAATTGAGGCACCATTAAGGCAACAACTAATGCCATAAAATGGGTTCATTCAAGAGTTTATGGCTAAAGTCCCTTTTAAATTAAAATAAAATGAGAATTTAAAATCCAACTTAAGCATTTCTGTGCTAAATTACTTCAATTAATCAAAAGGGGAAAAAAGCCCTAAATTTTAAATAGAACGTTTCTTCATTTAATCAGTTTCTTAAGATGAAAAAATACTTTCAAATGGAAGACTCTCACTTTAGCTTTGTGCCTTTTCATTTGTAATAGATTTGATAAAATGAATTTGCCTCTAATTCAGAGACAATGGTTGAAATCCCATTAAATATGAAAAATGTTCACAACTTTCTGACCTTTCTAACATAATTGAATTCTTTTTTTCTCCGTTTAGGAAATATTTGGAGGAGCATCATGTACTATTGTATAAATTTCAGAATAAATTTTTTGGTGATCTTTATACCCACCGTGAAAATGACCACCAATGGAAATGTTTATTTTTAGGATTTGGGATTTTCAGGCATATGCAAGCATATAGAGGCTGAATTAAAATCTATGATAAGCTTGTTTGAGCCTAGAAACCAGGGTGGTTGTTGTTTTTTAATTATTATCTCATAGAAGGTAATTTTAATTATTACTGACCTACTTAAATAATCAATCCCTTCATAACGGTGAAGTCCAAATGTAACTTTTGCTGTAACACAAGCTGTCCCATGACACTCATACAGAAATGGAATGGTTTGTGTTAGGCATTTGGGAAAGAATATTCATCTCATCTTTGCAATTAGGACTTCCTCTGTGACTGGGAAGCTCAGATAGTTCAGATGTATTGTTAATGAAATCAGGGTCCCAGCTTTGAATCCCAAAGTGATCAGCTTGTTCTATTCATTGACCACAGACTGCTTGTGTAACCCTGACTACCCATTTCAAAAATAAGTATCATTTTACAAAGAGTAATGGCACATCATACCATGCAAGGCTTCACTGCTCTAGAACAAATGGATCAATATGCATTTCTTACTCATAATTAGTTGGCAGCATAATAACTATATGCAAGGGACATATGATTATTGTCAACATTGAATTTGTTTGTTTAAAAAAAGTAATTCTATGGGCTGGTAAAATTAAAGTTCTGTTCTTATCTTCAAGCTTAGTTTTATGAAACTTCTCAATATATTCAATCTTTCCCCACGATGTATTTGAATAAGAGTAGCCTCACCCAGCATCAAGCAATAGATTGTCAGCCCAGAAAATTTTACTCCTGCCTATGTATTCAGGGCATGTCTGGATAATGGCTATACCTTGTCCGAATAGCAAAATGTGATATAGGTCTTAAGAAATCCCATTAAAAAGAAAAAACATTTATTTTATGCCTCAGAATTAACTATTGGAGTCATTTTACTATTTCAGGAAAGAATCTTGATTTTCCCCCTTTATACATATTGAAAACCCACCTTCAGATATCTCATTTTCAGTGTGCACCTGGAAGCTCATTATTTATCCTTACTGCCAACCACCATCTTCTCAGGAAGAGAATATGAGATGATACTTAAAAAGTCATTCATCATTCTCTTTGTGAAACATTTACATGACTATAAAAAGAATGCTTATGGATTAATTATAAGTAATCCCTGAAGGGAACTAGAAGGACTTTATAGATAGGTGAAATATGTAATAGACTTTAAAAAATGTTACAATACTAAAAGACTACAACAGTAAGTGTCAGACCTTTTCCCCAAAGAAGGTTTGGCAGGCAGCACATAAAGGGGACCTGAGGGGAGCAAATACGAGGTAGTATTATAATTTTTTTTACAAGTTTATTTTTATGAAATCAGAAATCACTTTTCTAAGCATTATTGTGAAATCATACTTTTCTAAGCATTATTGTTACCAATATGTCATCAATACTCTGTAAATGAAATTGGGCTGCTTTAATACTCTTTTGCATTTCAGACATCAAAGGGTTGCCAAGAAGGAAAGGTCCAATATTCAATAATTATGGTCACTGAAGGCAATTAAGGACTGGCTTACTGGGTACTTATCAGTAGGAGAGAAATAAATGCTCTGAAAACTTAGCATTTGTTGGAATGTGAAAAAAGCACAACAATCAACATGGCTTTTGTCTTTATTTTTCCACAAAAGTTGTTTAATCTTCCTCTACACTTCTTCAGAATCTAATCTGGATGCCAAGTTTTATGTCAGGGCTTTCTTGATAACATTCTACTTCTTGAAATGGGAAGCTAAATGGTGCAGTGGCTAGAGTATTGGGCCTAGAATCAGGAAAATTTATCTTTGTGAGTTCAAATCTGACCTTAAACACTTATTAGCTAAGTGACCCTGGACAAATAAATCACTTAATACTATTTGACTCAACTCTTCATCTGTAAAATGAGCATGAAATGGCAAATCATTGTAGTATTTTTACCAAGAAAACCACAAATGGAATCACAAAGAGTCCAACATGAATGAAATAATTGAACAATCTCTTGAAATGTTGTGCTGTTTGTGCACATCTAGTATTTCTTTGTCAAAATTCATACTGAGTTTCATTAATGTAGAATGCAACCTCCTTGAGTTCAGTGACTGACTTTTTGTCAACAATTCAGTTCAAGTCAACAAGCATTTATTAGATCATTGCTATGTGAAAGGCATTGGGGATAACTCCCCTCAAAAACAAAAACAAAAATAAAATTTTTGTCTTCAATGAGCTGTTCTACTGAAGCAATGAAACCTAAATGCATACAGGCCAAATGAAGGGGTTGCACTTTACCTATAAGGTTTCTTCCAGTATTAAAGGCTATCATTTTAAGGATAGAACCAAGAAAATTGAGGACAGATAGAGCCCTAACAACTGGGGGGGATTACAGAAGGATTGTCAAAGAAATCAAGTGGCTGAATTGAATCCTGAAAAAAAAGGATTGTGGGAAACACAGAAGAAAAGGGAGTATACTTACTCTAGACATGAGAGTTACTTGGGTAAATATATGAAAGGGTAGGGGTGGGGAATATAGAGCATCGAGGCCAGGGAACATCTGTTATTACAATTTGATGGGAGTTTGAAGTTCTTGAAGAAGCAGAGGATGAAATCAAGTGAGAAAAGTGAGTTTGCAAATGCCAGATAAAACAGAAATGGAACCACAGTCAGATTTTGAGCAAGGAAATATTATGGCCACACTTATAAATTTGAAGATTTTTCTGGGAACTGGGAAGAAGAAGAGGAAGGGATTGGAGAAAGGGGAGACTTAACTAAGTAAACCAATTAGAAGGCTCATAAAAGTGGTCCAGGCAGGAGGAGACATGGAGCTGAACTAAGGGAGTAACTATTCTTTGAACAGACAAAAGGGGACAGATGTTAATCTGTCCCAGATTATGAATCTGGGATTAATGTTGCTTAGAAACTGATCAGATATGCAGATATGGACCTTAAGTACTAAATAGATGGTGTTACCCAGAACAAATTTTTTTTTTTTTTTTTAATTTGGTGAAAGAGGCAGATTTTGTTGGGAGGAAGTATAGCTGATTCTATTTTGGATTTGAGTTAGATAGTTCTTCAATGGATGTACCATAAGAACATCAAACTAGTCCTCAAGATGAAAATTAAGGCTTAATACACTGATTTTGGTGGCATTGGCTTAGAGATAATATTTGAATCTATGGGAACAGATGAGATTACTTTGGGAGAGGATACAGAGATAAGAAAATTGGCCCAGGATAAATGCCTTAACAACCAGTTTCATTAAGAGAGAAAAAGTAAAGTGATGAGTCTAGTATAGAGATGGAAGGAAGAAATGAAGTCAAGAAAGAGAAAGTGATGGGAAGAGGACACATTTTGTTAATAATATCAAAAACTTTGGAAAGGTTAAAGAATGTAGACTGAAACTGTCATTGAACCTAACAGGTAAAAGATTTTGGGAACCCAAAAGATGATGGTTTCAGTGGGAATAGTGGAGTTAGTGTAACCTGAGTAGATACCCATCAGTTGGAGAATGGCTGAATAAGTTATGGTATATGAATGTGATGGAATATTATTGTTTTATAAGAAATGATCAGCAGGATGGTTTCAGAGAGGCCTGGAGAGACTTACAAGAATTGATGCTGAGTGAAGTAAGCAAAACCAGGAGATCATTGTACATGGCAATAACACGACTACATAGTGATCAATTCTGATGTGCGTGGCTCTTTTCAACAATGAGATAATTCAGGCCTGCTCTAATGATCTTGTGATGATGAGAGCCATCTACACCCAGAGAGAGAACTGTGGGAACTGAGGGTGGATTACAACCTAGCATTTCACTTTTTGTTGTGGTATGCTTGAATTTTATTTTCTTTCTCATCTTTTGATCTGATTTTTCTTGTGCAGCAGGATAATTGTATTTGTGTGTATACTTATTTTGGATTTAACATATATATTTTACCATGTTTAACATATAGCAGATTACATGCCATCTAGGGGAGGGCTTTGGGGAAGAAGAGGAAATTTGAAATACAAAGTTTTTCGAGGGTAAATGCTAAAAAAAATTATCTTTGCATATATTTTGAAAAAAAAAAAAACTTCAATAAAAAAGGAATAGTGGAGTTAGAAAATCAGGTCTCAAAGGATTTCTGAGAAAATGAAACCAAAACAATGTAGATCTTTCTTAGAATGTGACAAAGAAATAGAGGATTATGGTGAGGGAATGGCAGAAAAGATTTTAGGGATGGAATAGACCTGATTACAGTTGTAGGCTCATAGATAGAACCAAAATATCTGAGAAGAGAGAGAATGAAAACGCCTTTAGAGGCAGAAGTAAAATTGAAAATGACTAAAGATATAGTGGGGATCTGAGAGGTGGAATAGGAAAGATAAGGGAGCTCAAGATGGATTGTCTCAATTTTCTCAGTAAAATAGGAGACAAGATCTTTGCCTTTTAAGGATGGAAGAATTTGGAACCTGACAAAAGAAAGTTTGGAACAGTTACTCATAGGAACAAAATGGAGAGTTAAATCAAGGAAGAATAAAAGTTTTTTTTTTTTTTTTTCTGTACAATAGTGAGAGTTCAGTGGAAATGAGGTGACATGAATTTCCCCTAGATCCAGTTAGTGTGATGATAGGATGTGATCTGAGAAAGCAAAGGGAGGACAAGGAGACAAGAGAAATCAGGTTTGGAGAAGGAAATATAATTTAACTGACTAACTTTATAAAGACAAGAGTGAAGGGTAGAAAAATGATTCCAGAACAGAGGAATAGAGTAAGAGTGGAAAAGATGGAGGGAGATTTAAGGAATCATAGCATCACAGTGTGAAATCTGGATGGGACTAAACCTCCTGCCCAGTTTAAATATAGAAAACAGGCTCAGAGAGAGGAAGTATCTTATCCAAGATCATACAAGTTGTGTCAGAGATTGGACTATAGGTTTTCATAAGAATGAATAGATTTTTGAGGAGTGAGGCAGAGGGAGATATATGCCAGGATAAGAGAATGAGACACTAGAGGGAACATTTACAATTTAAAAACTATAGAAGCATAATTATGAATGGTAATAAACTTTTAAGACATACCTCTCCTGGTACTGAGGTTAGGGTACATGGGACTTAATCAACTACAATGACAGAACATTTGAAAGGTTATCAACATTTTCATTGAAGTTCCCCAATAAAAGATGAGAGGTTATGTTGGAGAAGTATGTGTCAGGTATTCATATCTCTGAGAAGTGACTTTGAAGTCAGTAAATCAGGATCTATGACACAAATGATTATAAGAAATAATGAAAACAAAGTACGTGAGAAAATGCTGTGAGGGAAATAAAGGGGTATAAGAACCGAGGAGGGAAAAGATCATTTTCCAGCAAGTAGCCTGAAGCCCTTTTCCATCATTTCCCAATCCAGGAAAACTAACTGTTTTGGGGGAAAAACTGTGACTTAATATCTTGGGATAATAGTGTCACAGAGGTCCTTAGATCTCATATAACCCAGAAAAACAAAGATCTGAAAGCTCATACTTGTTAATGGGATTTAAATCTAGGAGTTCTAACTCCAAATACTCTTCTTTTTCTAGTTGGTCTTTCTGCAAGGTACAGCTAACTTTACCCGTCCTATCCTTATCCCTACCCCTTTTCTCTAAAGCAAGGGGAGATGATCTGGTTGCCAGAAATACCTCAAGCTGTCTAGTAATAAGGCTTTCTTTCTGCACATAAAACTAATAAAAGCAAAATCATGGGTATATTTTGCCCAGACCCTATAGAATACATGCCCTGTTCCTTCAAATTTGGGCCAAGCCTACCAGGGTCCCTCAATGGGTTCTAAGTAGGGGCAGCATGTATAAACTGTTAACTAAGATAAGATAGATTTCCCAGACTCCTTAAGATTTATTTATTTTATAGAAATCTGTTGATAGAAGGGAAAACCAAACTGAATCATTGTTATTGTTAGGGTTAACAAAACTATCCATCTATTTATTAGTCACAGAATGTCCAGGAATAGAAACTCCTGAAAATTTGCATATTGGAAATTACTGAGAGTATAGCCTTGGCATCAGTGCAGTAGTTTTGTAGGCCCAAATATGAGTAGTAGTATTTGCTGACAAACTAAGGTTTTGAGTGCTATCCAGGTATTACAAAGTACCATTGAAGATCAGAGACTTCCTCAAAATTAAGGGTTAGCCAACACCTGTTGTTTCACATGATTTCTCATGTCTCCCATCTTTGTGAATTTGAGAAAATGAGGATGCTTTTGTGGTTAATTTAGCATCAACCCCCTCCCTTATTATGATAAACATTTTGTTGTTACAGATGGACATCTTTCAGAGGTCAGGAAGTTGACAAATTATTTTTCATTTGTGTACTGGTGAAGTGTCTGTGAGAGGCAGTGTTATGAAATCAGATACTCAGAGCCAGCAAATCCTATATTCAAATTCTGGCCCTGACATATACTAGCTGTGGATTGTTCTAGTTCTAGTGGTATTAAACTCAAATCAACATAAGGGACCCTAATGCAAACATATCAATTAGGCTGCATATTGACTTAGTTTTAAAATATAGTGCTATTTATGTTTTTTATTGTATTTTTGTTTATTTTGTTAAATATTTTCCAATTACATTTTAATTTGCTATAGACCACACATGGCCATCCTTTTTGTTTTGTTTTGTTTTGATTTTATTATAGCTTTTTATTTACAAGATATATGCATGGGTAATCACATGGTCGCCTTAAAGCTCATGGGTCATGGGTCTGACACCTCTGCTTCAGGTACCTCTAAAACAGTATATGACCTGCTGGCCTGCTTTGGGAGAGGGAGTTTCCTTATGTGTAAATCAGTTGTTGTCTGTCTTGATCCAAAATGAAAAATAAAAAGGGAAAATTTATGTTTTCATTTTAAAAATAGACATTAAAAAATGCCGAAACAACAATCCTGTTGTGTCCTCCTTTGAGGAGTTTTAGTCTTGTTAAAATAGCAAGATATATTCTCAGATAATAATTAAAGAATAAAACAATATCTGTTAAATTGCTAATAATAAAGCAATCATTTCCCGTTGTCTTAAATAACTGGTTCATTACATGATAATCAGTATAAGTGATTTAGAAGTCATTCAGAAGAGGGGAAGGGGCATAATTGTGGTCCAAAGTCAGTTGGAGACAAGTACCTCTCTTTTAACCATCCTGAGATGTTCTCAATATATTACATTTACATTTACTCACAAATCCTTTCTTTCTTGGATATATGATTACACAAACTACATAGAGATAGATTTCTAATAGTTTAGGGTCTGTGGTTTTCTTTATCCTTTGGAATTTAACCTGGAATATGAGCTGACTACCTTGAAAGTATTAGGGCGAGAGGAAAACTTACATGCTTCTACTTCAGAATAATCTCTATAGTTTCTCCAATTTCCTTTGGAAAAAATATGTTATTAGTTTTTCTTCCCCTCGCTTAACTGTGTGACTTGGGAAAGCCATTTTATGCCCCCAGCCTCATTTTTCTTATCTGTAAAACCAGGGACTTGAACTAGACAAAATCTGAAATCTTTTTCAGCTGTAAATGCTATGATTCCTATGGTCTTTGGTAGTTTATGTAAACTGCCTTGTCACCATAAGTATCATAAATTTTAATTGCTGTTGTTATAAAGTTCTGGAAATGCTATGGTGATTTATGGGACATCACTCTTTTCATTAACTCCAAAGCATGGCAAGATATGTTATGACAAATTCAGAAATAATGATTCAGGGGTCCCCATTTCAGGAGAGGGGTGGTGAGAAGTGCAGTGACATTGGAAATAATCAAAGTTTATTTAAACAAAGTGGAGGGCATCCACCCTCAGAGCTAGAACCTTGTTATTGTACAGTATATGGGATAAAGTGCTGAATCTGTAGATTCCCTGTAGGAACCCTGAGCTCGAACCTAGCCCTAAAACATTTATTATGTGACTTTAGGCAAGTCATTTAACTTCAATCTGTCTCTGAATTATCACCTATAAAATGGGGATTCTTCTCAGAGTTATTCAAATAAAACAATAGCATACTAAATGCTATCTATTATATAAAATAATATAACTTACCTAATATATAAAATACCATATTAATGCTTTATATAAACACTAGCCATTATTATTTTGTATAATCTAACTTTCCCATTGTAGCCCCTCCATAGCCATCTTTATAACAAAGAATTTGAAAAAAATAAAGCAGTTCAACAATATTTAAAAAAAAAATGTTTTCTGTACTCCTTTATTCACATACTCTTTCACTTCTTGGGAGAAAGAAAGAAAGTACTTTTTGATTATCACTCCTTTGGGATTATTTGGTCATTATAATTTCATACTCTTCAAGTTTTACTTTTTTCTCGTTGTTTTCTATTTATGGTATTATGCTGATTACACATGGTGTTTTTCTGCTTAATACCATCCTGTTTTTTCTCTGTATTTATCACATTCATTACTTCTTACAACACAGTAATAGTCAATTACATTCATGTACCAGGACATTTTTTTAAAGTCTCTCTCAATCAAAGGACATTTACTTTGTTTCCATTTTTTTGCTACGACAAAAATCTCTTCTATATTTTGATGTCTATTGACCCTTTTTGATATTGACCTCTTTGAGGTACATATGCCTAATAATGGAATCTGTGACACAAAAGGTGTGGGCATTTTAGTCACTCTCTTTCGAATTGCTTTCCAGAATGGTTGGACTAATTCACAGCTCCACCAACCAGGAAGGCTGCTAAAATAACAATAGTACACAATACATTGAATATATTTTGACGTGTTTGGAATTGCCATTGGAAATAGTTATCACCCATCTGTTCAGAATGATTTTGAGAGTAAGAAAATGAAGAGAATTTGACTTGAACCATTTGAGATCATCACCAGCTCCTATTTATCCAGGGGACTGGTGGGGGGACAATTATTGTTGTGTTCTCCAAGGACATTTTTGTAGTTTGTTTCTCTAGGTCCTCTAAAGAAAGGTATGGGCAGCCACAACTTCACAGTAGGAAGGATAAATGATTTCTCTTTGTCCTATAAGCACTCCATTCCAGAGAATTCACCTCCCAATTCTTCAGGCATCCTCAGAGATGTTGCAGGTTTCAAAAACAGAAGAGAAAAGGGATAATTGACTGTAGCAATAAACAAGGCCTTTTTGGGATCAGACTTTTGAGGGTTTTTTTTTAAGAAAATTTTGTGTAACTATAATCAAAATTCAGTATTGACAAGTCCATTTTAGTCCATTTTGGGTTTTTGTTGATAAGTTAGCAGTGACCCAAAATTATGAAAATCAAAGGAGGCATTAATTGTAAAGCATTAGCCTAGTGTCTAGGATATTGTAGGTGCTTATAAATGTTTGTTCCCTTTCCCTTTCCCTCTTTCACATGTTTCATCATGAATGGATATATATCACTGGATATTTGAAATTCATGGAATTCTAAATGTCAGAATGGATTCTCTGGGCATATTAAAGATATCCATCCAACGGTCTTAGAATCTAGGGGAAAATATTTTCATCTCACTAGAGAAGATATATATATATATATATATATATATATATATATAGTTAGGAAAGGAATTGAGAATGGCCCCAGAAATGACAAGAGTTGAATTAATTTGATTGACCCCAGACAAATGAAAATAAATAATCTTATCCTAGGATGGTGGGAGAATTGAATTTGTGTATAGCATAATTGAATTATCTTTTTTCCCTAAGAACACACATCTTAATCTTTAAAGTGGTTGACTCACTGAAATTCCATATGAAAAATTGCTTTTTATTTAAATTAAAATATTTTGAACAAAATAGAGCACACTTTGATTTTTTTTAAAATTCTGGTAATCAAATACCATTGTAAAAAATGCCTTTGCAAAGAAAATATTGGTAGGACAAAAAGATTCCAGTCTTCATTCAAGGGCTCCAATTATTTTAAATTGTCTTCTAGTAGAGCTAAGAGTTTGGGGAAATTCTTTGGAATTTGTCATTATGAGATTTGATTTTTCTCATTGAATAAAGACCTTTATAATAATTAAGAGACTTGTTCGTTTTCCCTGATACTGTGAAATCTAAATATGATGACTTGTTTTGAGACATAGAAGATTCCTTTATAAATGATTATCTCCCCAGAACTTTGGATGATGTTGTTGGAGCCTCATTGAGATTGACCTAGATTCATTTTTTTTCTTAACATTATTAGGTAAGAGTACTGCACGGTTCCTATAACATAGTGGAGATAATCCAGAGAGGCTTTATGCCATAGCTGAATGGAGTATAATACCATTTCTCTGCTACCACTTGAATAATCATTTAAACATGTGCAGATAACTTAGCCCTTGTACTTTGCAAATTCCTGGTGACTTGGAAAAGACTTAATTAATTCAACAGAATTGTTTTTTTTTTTTTTTATTATTTTGTATTGATGACTTTCACAAATATATTATCTCCCTTTCACCTAGCAAGCATTCCCCTCTAACCAAGGTTTGAAATGACAAAAGTTATTTTTTTTTAAAAGCAATTCAGTAAAAACAGCTAACACATTAATTTGTGTGATAGATATGTAGTTTTCCATACTTATAAGAAAACTTACCTTTTCTTATCTATTCCTAATCATGAGGACTAATCTTGGTCATTATAGCTGTACAATGTTTGAGGTTTTGTTATTGTCATTCTTTCTATTTAGATTCTGTTTTTTTGTTCTTTTTAGGTCATTAGGCATATTGTTTTCCTAGTTCAGCTTACTTCTCTCTGTTTTAGTACATGTTTTCCCTTTTGACTGAATTTTCATGTTATTTTTACTTCTGGTACAAAAATGTTCAGTTCCATATGTCCAGTTGATGAGCATTTCATTTGTTTCTGGTTCTTTGCTACCATATAAGTGCTACAATGAATATTTTGATATTTATAGGATATCTCTATCAATTTTTACCCCCATGAGGTATATGCCTAATAGTGGAATCTCTACATCACAGAATATGGACATTTTTGTCAAATTATTTACATAATTCCACATCATTTTCTAGGATTGTTGGACCAATTCTATCAACAACATATTATTATTGTGCCTATTTTCCCATAATCCTTCTGATACTGTGACTTAACTTTTGTTATCCAAACAAGTTATAGAGTATGAATTTGGTCTTCAGTTTGGAATTTTTTAAAATTTTGTATACTAGTATTTTGAAACAATCTTTGAAATGATTGTTAGTTAATACCTTGCATTTCTTTTAAAAACTTTGGACCTTATCCATTGAAGAATGACTCTTGGTCATATATATATATATATATATATACACATACACACACATATATATATATATATATATATATATTTGTGTTACTTTCCTATATAGCCTATATATCAAATATTAATAGTTACAATAATAATAATTACCAATTCGCATTTATATTAGTACTTTTAGGTTTGCATTGTGCTTTACAAATGTTATTTTAAACTCACAATATTCCTGGGATATAGGAACTATTGTTATTCCCATTTTATAGATGATGAAATCAAGATGGATAAGTGAAATGATTTTGCCCATCATCATATAAGTAGTAAAAGCCTGAAGCTGGATTTGACCTGTGGTCTTCTTGACTCTAGATCTAGTACTCTATTCATGATACCATCCAGATGCTTTTATAAAAAACAGCAAATATTTATGAAGCATCTACTACATACAATACATTATGCTAGATGTTGTATGGATTTATTAACTCTTTGATGTTGGTATGACCTCCAGGCATAGATATTGTGACCTGTCTATAACTGTTCATCCTGTTCGGATCTGTTCCAATGATCCAATTCAACCTAATAAATACGTATTAAATGCTTGCTATGTGTGAGACACTCTGATAAGTGCCAGGGATATAATTAATTAAAAAAGAAATTCAACCCCTGCTCTCAAGGCACTTACAATCTAATGGGAGGAGACAATAACAAAAGGAGGAAGGAAAAGGGAGGGAGACTGCTGAAAGCAGACAGAGCAACAAAAAAGTTCATTCTCTGCCTTTTCTAAAGGAAAGCTTTGAGAGGAGCCTTCCCATCAGAAGTCAGAAAAGGGTGAAGGAATGAAGCTGTAGTTAGCTGCATGGTGATGGACTCAACTTAGGAATTGTATATTGGATGCCATCAGAGGTGTTCATGACCATATTAAAAAAAAAAAAAAGACCTGATTTCACAATAATAGAGTCACTGCAGTCTCTATGACTATATACTCAAAATCAAGAACTCTAAAGGAGGAACTCCAACACACTGGGTTAAATGTCTGTTGGTGGAATTATGCAAAGATATGAACAGACCCAATTCTACATTTGCTCCCTAGTTTCAACATACTCTTAATGGCAAAGCTGAATGTAGCAATTTATACCTTGGAGACAACACAAAACCATGATAAAAAAAAAAAATGGGCACACAGCTGTGACTATGTGCATTAGCCCCCAACCCCACTTGGCACTCTAGCCTAGAAAGGATGTTCAGAGCATTCTTCCACCTTTTTGCAGTGGCCCTTAAATCCTCATTTAGGACAATAGAGAACTTGTGTTTTCCTCCATATCCTAGACTTCCATTGCTTCCACATTTAAGAGAATGGGAAGACTGGCTGATTTGAGTATGTTGGGAGAAGAGGGAAAGAACTAATAGTACCTCCCCTCTCACAACCAGCTCTAGAGATTGGTTTTCATAGAAGTTTGAACAAACCTTGGTAACAAAAAGGAAAAAAAAGACTTAGACATGTTTTGCTGGACTCTAGAAAACCACCTTCTAGGGTTGTGAGGATCAAATGAGATATTTGTAAATACAATACAATATTTGGCACATAGTAGGTATTATAGAAATATTAGCTGTTATTGCCATTATATTCAGCACTATTTATAAAACATAGATATAAAAATTCAGGGTTTGTAAAATATGAAAATAAAACAAATTAGATAGATATTGAGTTCATGGAGACAAAAAAAAAAGGGGGGGGTGAAGGAAAAAATGAGATTAGATACAAAATACAACCTGTTTACTTATAGGGAGAAAAGGTAAGGAAATGTGGATTCCAGTCCTGTCTCTTTTAATTTCCTCCTTGAGTGACAGTCAAATTTCCTAACTTCACATGTCTTAATTCTTTGTCTATGAAATGAAGGAATCAGATTCAATGATTTGTAAGGTCCTCTCAACTCTTAAATCTGTGATAGTATGCCTAGGAGCCATAGATATGCAACCGTAATATTATATTTAGTTTCCTCTCTCAAAAGAACAATCTCAGATTTAAGGGGGGAAAATTGTGCATGCATTATATGTGCATAAATTTAAAATGAATGTTTTGTAGAAATGTGACATTGGAGGAATAACAACACTCTTCTTTCTTTTGTAAGACTGAAGCCTGAAATAGAAAGTGTTTATAATTTTCAAGATCTCTACCCTGCAATTGGCCAATTTCCAAAATTTGATGACATTTTTGGTAAATGGTGTGAAAACAAAGCCATGTGAAGCTTCTTGGAAATTGCAAGAAAATTTATGTTTTCAGAGTCTATGTTCCAGATTAATATAGATGGATTAAAGATCCTAATGAAGATTAAAAATTCACATGAGATTGTCAGTATTGTAAGGGGAATCTGGAAGTCCTGAGCATTGGTGATGAGAAGATAGGGAGTGAAAAATGAGTAAACAGAAGAGACATAATACCAAAGGATAAATAGAATTTTAATGAACAATAATAAGTAATGTAATTTGGACATTGGTTTCCTTCTTCAAGGAAGTTGAGCTCTTCTGCATTCATATACAATAAATTATACATCTGTATTTCATTTACAGGTTATATTCAGATTATCTCTACTTTGCAAGTTCCAATAAATCTGCTGAAGATTTCCATGAAAAAGTGGCAGAATCTCTGCAGCTGTTTGAAAATTGCATGTTGGATTATTCATTGCGAGCCTGTGTCTACAATAACACCCTGAATAATGCGATGCCTGTATGTATTCACAAAATCCTTTGCCTTCTTTCAATAATGAGCTATTTTGCTGTTATTATCTAAGTGGAAATGTGGCTCGGAATTTTAGCATATAAAGAGGAGGAAGTGTTTTAATGTGCAAATACTGTTCAAAGGGTCCTTTGAGAGGTAGATAACATTAGAACAGATATACAGGCCAGTGAAAACCAGCATTTTTATCACTTTGTTCCCTGTAGATGATCCACCATGAGCCACAACTTCTTGCTTGGCAAGAGAATGAGTACACATTTTTTTTTAAACATTACCATTTGGTAATGTTTTTATTCCAACTTCATCCAAAATTCCATATTGACAAGAATACCCAACCTGGAAATTACCTTATGAATAGACATTCTATTTGTGGAAATTATTGTTGAATTTTAAAATATTTTGCTTTGTTTTAAATTGCATACCAGTAACCACCAATGTTTTCCATGAATGACTGTCAAACAGAATATGTCATCTGATGATCTATTTTATATTTCTCATCTAAATTCATGAGGACCTTTCTGTTTTTTAATACAAAGAAAGTAATTTTTGCTATTTTTCTTTTATGAGTTGAAAGCATTTAAATTAGGAATGGATTACCTCATTTCGCGATATTTTCCTATTTCCAGGGTAATTTTCTCAGTCCATACAATTTTCTACTCCAAGTTAACAAGCATTTATTAAGCCCTTACTGTGAGCCTACCACTATGCTGAGTTTTTAAATTGTTGGAATGCTTTTTTAAACAAGACTGCAGACCATGAAGTAGAAGCAGCTAAGTGATAAAGTAAAGGCAATTAGATACCAGAGTAGAGAAGATTTGGGAAGACCTGAGTTCAAATCCTATCTGAGACATTTAATAGTTTTGGGCAAGCCAATTAATCTTTGTTAGATTCAGTTTTCTCATCTGTAAAATGGGATGTAAAAGTGTAACATGTAAAAAGTAATAACAGCATTCACCTCCTAGGGTTGTTGTTAAGTATCAAAATGAGATAATATACAAAAAATGCTTCTCGAATGATAAACTACTACATAACTGGCAAGCTGCTATTATCTCTCTTATTAATCTTAGTGATTCCAAAATGTAATTTTAGAAATCTCACTACAATAAGAAAATGAACCACAAGGGACCTCAGTGGATTATGAGTAGGTACTAGTTTACTGAGAAAGACAAGGACTCCCCTGGGACAGAATGGAATCCAGTCAAAAATCATTCATTTATTTATCCATTGACTTATTCCATGAACATTTATAGGGCACCAACTTTGTGTGAGTCATGGTTGGAGAATGTGGGGATAAAAGAGGAAGAATCAATTTCTTAATAATGGTTTTATGAAGAGCTTGTTACATGCAGGCACTGTGCTGTGGGCTATAGTTTTAAAGGAAAAAAAAAAAACTTTCCTTCAAGGAGCTCAAATTCTCTCAGCAAGACAACACAGACATGTGAAAGTATATTAAAAAAATAAAAATAAATCAATGAATGAAAAATAATTGGGGAGAGACACAAGAAGCCGAGGATCAGGAAGAAAATAATACTTGAGCTGAGCTTTGAAAAAAATAAAGAATACCAAAATAAATAAATAAATAAATAAAGATGAGCAGGGAGTGCAATCCAAGCATGGGTACCACAATTGCAACAGTCTAGAGATGGGAAGTACAATGTCCCTTTTCTTCATGGGTCACATTTTATTAGAGAACAAGGGCACAATTTCATATTGTCTTGTGAGATGGAAAACGATAAGAATCTCATGAGCAATGTACTAGAAGAACAAAGAGGATGTGGAGAAGAGGTCTCTGCCAACAGGAAAATTAGGAAAGGATTCTTTGAAGAAAATAAAAATGTGGAATAAAAGGACTTGGAAAGGGTTTCTGCTGCTCTAGGCAAAAGTGAATCAATAAGTTCATCAGCAAGCATTTATTAAAACCCTGCTGTATTCCAGGTACTCGAGTATATAAAAACAAATATGTAATTTTGTAAAATAATTTCTTGTCCTTAAAGAACTTACATTCTGTCAAGTAAAACTCTATACATATATATGTTATACCATATATCACATATATATATAAATATATATATATATATATAGATGCCTCTCATATACATATACTTTATTCTCTACTAGATATACATCTCTCTCTCTCTCTCTCTCTCTCTCTATATATATATATATATATATATATACATATATGTATATGTATATACTATATACTATATTCTATATTATAGGTGCATTCACATATATATCTAAAGAGAAATATAAAGACATACATTATATGCAGTACTACATAGTATATATGCTGTACATGCATAATTAGAGAGAAATAGATATTGAGATATATACATTACATGCTATGTTATATATTTTATATGCATACATATTGAGAGAGAGAGGTAGGCAGATACACAAAAGTGTGTGTGTGTGTGTGTGTGTGTGTGTGTATCAAGCAAATTCAAGGCACTAACAGCTGGCGTAGTCATCAGGGGGAACATCAGGAAAGTCTTCTTATAGAAGATGATCTTTGAACACAATCTTGGAAGAAACTTGAGATGCTAAGAGGTGAGGAGAGAAAATGTAATGGACATAGAGAACATCTAGTGCAAAGGTTCAAAGCCAACAAAATAAATGTCATAGTAGTTACAGTGAGAAGGACAATTTGGTATAGTCCTCTGATAGAAATTGTTCTGTTGACTCAGCTCGGTTCAATAACTTTTCAGGAACTCAAACTCCTTCAATTTTTTAAAAAAATGTTTCTATTATGTCATTTAACCATATAACTAAAAATACTGCTCATGTTATTAACCAAAAGATACCCTAACAAACCAAAGAATCAGAATTTAATTCTTTAGATTTTTACATGTGAACTTTTGCATTTGAATAATTTATAGAAAAGTATCTTTGTTAAAAGACCACATACTCCAGTCCTAGGTACTCTGTATGCATATAAGATACTTTTTTTTTTTTTTACACTAGGAATAGCTAAGTTTCATCTTGACCTCTGCCTCTTTCAGAGTTTAACTTCTCATTGCACGTAAAGCATATACTTCTATTTCCAAGACCAGTGATTGACTTCTGCCCCACAGGGGAATGACTTATATATTGCTAACAGAGATCAGAAAGCTATCATGAAGTTATTCATCATTCTTTACAGAATGGGTTTAAAGTATGGAAATCATACAAAAATCCAGGAAACTCCTACTGTTTGATAGCAAATGTCTATCTAAGCTGTGTGGGGGAAGGCATGGGCTTGGCTTAAAGAATTGTTCTCTGTTCCCTTCCTCACTGTCCCTCACTGACAGCCAAATGAGTAAAAACTTTTTTTTTTTTAACTGAAAAACTGTATGAAATGCAATTGCTTGAGAACCCAAAGAGTTATGCTTTTCTGAGTTGGTAACATGCCATGAGACATGTCTGGGAATATTTTCAGCAGTGGTGTTGGTGTCTTAGCAAGAACAACAAGGAAACTCAACAGCAATCAATAATCCACACACTCCACAACCCAACAGAACATTTCCCAAGGCTTCATTGTCCCTTTACCCATGGTCATATAATATGTCAACCTATAAATCTTTTGTAAAAGATGATATCATTTATTGACCAGAGTGCTTTCTTGGTGTGGGATTGATACTAATATAGAATAATGAAGTATTTATTAAATGGTTTTCAGAGGACATTATAGAAGTTCCATGAGTTAAGAAATCACAAAACTCTCCATTTCCTAATATATGATCATAGTCTGTAGAGTCTAAAGGATAATCAGTATTTTTGAGCCTATTTTTAGGATCTAAAGGTTCATGATTAGAATTTGGCAAATATTAGGAAGAGAAATAGTTAAGTTGAATTCCTCCCCCCAATCAGAAGCACTGTGGACCAAAACTCTAATCTTTATGCTTTTTATAGAATGTGCTTTTTTAAAGTTTTACCTTTCCCAGTTATGAGTGAAAACATTTTAATTATACATGCACATTCATTTTTTAAAATTTATTTTTAACACACATTGCTTTATGAATCATGTTAGGAGACAAAAATCAGGGCAGAAGGGAAAAATGAAAAAAAAAAAAAGAGAGAGAAGTGAACGTTGTTTGTGTTGATTTACATTCAGTTTCCTTCGTTCTTTTCTTGCATGCAGATGGCATTTTTTGTCCAGATTCTATTGAAATTGATTATAATCATTGAGAAGAACCAAGCCTGTCATAGTTGATCATCACACATTCTTGCTGTGATTGTGTACAATGTATTCCTGGTTCTGCTTGTTTCACTCAGCATCAGTTCATGTAACTCTTTCCAGGCCTTGCTAAAACAGATTGTTCGTCATTTTTCATAGAACAATAATATTCCATTATCTTCATATACCACAACTTGTTCAGCCATTCCCCAACTGAACAACACAACTGAAATGACCCATAGGCCAGCTCTCTGATTTTACAGATGAGGAAACTGAAGATTAATGAGGTTATTGCTATGCCCAAATGTACAGTGGCACAATGAGTAGCAAGATCTGGATTATGATCTCAGTCCCTACGACTTCAAGGACATCCTTCTAAATTCAGTACTCTTTCTACTGCGTCATGATGACTTACACAAGAGCACAAACTTATTTAGTGAGGAAGATGGATCCTAGAATCTAGAACTATCTCAGTGGTACAATAGGTGAAGCACTGGATCTATCATTAGGAAGGCCTGAATTCAAATTTACTCTCAGACATTTACTAGCTCAGTTTCCTCCTCTGTAAAAATGGACATAAAAAAAGGATCTGCCTCCCAAAATTATGATCAAATGAATTAACATATGTAAAGTTCTTTATAAACCACAAAGAACTCTCTCTCTCTCTCTCTCTCTCTCTCTCTCTCTATATATATATATATATATATATATATACACACACACACACACACACACACACACACACATATATATATATATGCTAGCTATTCTAATGTATGGTGTTTTAGATAATAATATTGTTGTTATAACAATTAGCTAGTAGCAGGTCAGATCTTTAGGCTTTTTTAGTTCTTTCCACCAATTTGAAAAGTAGAGACTAAAAGCTGATGCAATGTGTGCTAGGAAAGACTTTACAAAATGAAATGGATTTCAGCAGACAAAGCATGAGACCTGGATAAATTCAGAGAGGAGGGAGGGAATTTTTAGGGAGAAGAGGGTGAGCAAAAGCTTGGAGATGAGAAATAATGGGAATGACATATGTGACCTTGAATAGAATACTAATTTATTTGACTAGCTTCATAGTATATATTTCTTTCTATGAAACTTATGTAAATAAGTATCTTATTCACCACCATGCACTTTACATCACTTTAAATTTGCAGTTTTTTTTTAGAAGGAAAATGGAGAATGGAAATGGAACAAACATTCATTAAATCTCTAAGTACTTTACAAATATTATCTCATTTGATCTTACTAACTTCCATTATTATAGTTAAAGTAAATCCCTATAGGACCAAAATAAATAGACTGCAAATGTTATCTGCCTTCTCTCTTTAAATTGTTTGGCAAAAAATTTCCTAGTCAAGTGACCCTCTGACATTCTCAGATACACAGGAAAACCCATCATTTAACAAATGAGGAAACTGAGGCAAGCCAGGCAATAATGAAATAACTTGCTCCAGATCACACAGAAGAATCAAATCCAGGTGTTTTTTTGTCTCACTTTCCAAGTTGTCCTTATAAAAGGAATCCCCAAAATAAGGGTCCTTTTTAAAAATAAAGGTATACTAATGAGAAGAAAGCACCTAAACAATTAGAATGAAATTACTCATGACAGAATTGAATATTTTAATTACTCTTAGCACTTTTTTAAAGCACCTTCATTTATAGGACTAGAATACTTTGCTCTCAGCTGCTATAAGTATTCATTTTAGACAATGATGTGCAACATGTGAAAAACAGGATAGGTTTTTTTTCAAAATTCATATCATTTGAAAAGTAGGTTTTGTGGAAAATAGTTACCTTCAGGAACATGTCATTCTTTTCTTATCTTGTAATAAAAGAGCACTCATAGGCTGTCAGAAGAACCGAGTGCAAATCCTGGCACTCATAAAAGAATGAATTCTTTTAGCTCTGTGACTCTGTGCCAGTTATTTCACACCTTTGAAACCTAGTCTTCTCATCTACAAGGGGAAATATTTCTACTACATCTCACATAGAATTATTGTGAAGAAAGTGCTTTGTAGTTTGCAAAGTGCTATATATAAATGGGAGTTATTTTTTAAAAGGCATTTCCCTCTTAGACAGCATGGGATATGGATAAAGAGAGCTGGCTTCAGGGTCAGGATTTAAAGTTCAGATGGATTCATGGAACTTCTTGAATTTATCCTGGTTTTGTGTTCCTGGGAAGATCACTTAACTTCTCATTATTCTAGGAAATCCTCCAAACAGCTGAGAAAATAACCTCAACTTTCCTACCTTAAAAATATCACAGACTTGATTTTCTTTTATTTTTTTTCCATTCTTCTTTTCCTTCACTGATGTTGTATGGGCATTGTGCACCCTGTGCAGTGAGAGTATCTTATGTGTCCTGATTGCTTCTCTTAACCCCTCACTCACTTCAATGAGTGCAGGAATTAGGTTTTATCTTCCTCTTCAGTCATTGTTCTATACAAAGGAGGCATTTAACCAGTGTTTATTAAATCTAATTATGTTGAATCTACTGGAGGCAAATGTATTGGAAAATATGGCAGTAGCTCATCTTGGACATTTCCCCCCCATGTCCATTTTAATTATTTTCTTAGTCTATAATAAAACTGAAAGTGAGAGAAAATATGTCACCAGGAAGCCTTGAGTGTCTTGCCTTTGGTGGGCAAAATGAACTAGTGAGTGTTGCCTGTGTTGATAGTTCCAAGGTCAATGGGAAAGTTATATTAAAGAGTAGATGAAATAGTGAGGAGAGCTTGGGAACTGTTCATGATAGGGTATAGCACCATTTCTCCCCTTTTATCTTCTCCACTTTAGCCCTTTCAAATTTATTCTCTTTTATAGTCCTTGCATTGCTTTAATTACATTGGGCCTTAGGAAATCTAGAGTAAACTGCTAGAGTTGGGAATTCTAAAGAGACAGAGAGCATGGATGCCAGAGAGTGGAATTGTAGTAAATACTTAATTTTGCTTGGAATTGAATTATGTTAAGTGGGTGTGTGTGTGTGTGTGTGTGTGTGTGTGCATAATGTGAAAAAAAGACTTTAAAGAGAGTCAGAATAAAGAGTTCATATTTTATCCTCGGTTGAGGCAGAATTGCTAAAAATTTTAACTTGTGAGGAGAGAGATGATTGTACTTGTTGTCACCCATGGAAGGTCTGGGTTTAAATTATGGAAGCATCAAGGTGATGAGCCACAATACGAAAGCAAAAATAACTTTTATTAAAGGTGACAGAGCTAAAATAAGTTATCTCACATTTCTAGCAGCAGGAAAGAGTCCTGGCAATATCTTTGAAATGTTTTTCTCTCTGGGGTCATTTCATCATCACTGGCTTGATCTGGATGGAGGCTTCAGTGAACCAATTTGAGCAGATCTTTGCATTTAGAACTCCACCCATTTGGTGTGCAGTGTAGAGAGTGAAGATATGTTGTAGTTAAACAAAATAGGATTTCTCTAGCTGCTGTCTACCCAAGGAGAGAGGTAACCAGTGGATAGAGTACTGAGCTTGGGAGTAAGATAGAACTGAGTTCAAAACCAGCCTCAGTCTCATACTAGATATGTGGCAAGTCATTTAACCTCATCGATAAAAATGGAGACAATAATAGCACTTTCCTTTTCCACAGCTTCTTTTCCTTTTCCACAGCTTCTTTTTTGTTGCTGTTACAAAATGTGCTTCTATGAATATTTCAGTATATACAAGGCCTTTTTCTTTTTGACGGACTTGTAATATATGGCAAAGAAGGGGATTGTTCCCTATCCATATCAATTCATGATCCATGATTTGGAAGATTGCTTTAGTGATAGAACAAAAGCTAGAGTAGAGATGGGAGAGAATAGGGGAAGAAAGATGTTAGAAGACTGTATGATTGTCTAGCTGAAGAGTAATGATGAACTAGAAGGTAGATGAAGGTTGGATTTGAGGATTTCCAACTTTTATACATAGAAAATTCCTAAATCTGTCCATTCCCAGAGCTCTGGTTTCATATTTTCAAATCCTCTTAAAGAACTTTACCTTAATGACCATCTAACACCTCAAACTTAAAAAGTTTTCAATTGAACTTGATATCTGCTCCCCCAAACCTACTTCCCTTCTCCCTACTTCTATACTTCTCAGAATGGCAGTCTTCTTTCCAACCTTAGATTCATTTCCGATTTCTCCATTCAAGGCCTTACTTGTAACGTCTTATTTCTACTTTCACAATAACTGGTGCACCTACACCTTCCTCTCCATTCATATTGTCACCAGTATAGTTCAGTTTTCATTTGGTCTTACCCAGATCATTCTAATAGACTTGTAATTTTTCTTCATTACACTTTTGCCTCCAGTCTTCCACACTGTTGACTAAGTCTTCTTCCTCTCGTACTTCTATTGTCTTACCACTACTCTATTTAAAAATCTTTGTAGGTTTCTTCAATATCTATTGGATAAAACATATATTTATGACTCTAGCAATTAAGGTACTGCAAAATCTGCTTCTAATCCAAGTGGATTATTTCTTTTTCTTATTGCTCTGACTTCCCCCTTCACTGTTCATAATTTCCACCTTGAAATAGATCTCTACTCCAGCAACTCATTCCATGAGTTCTGCCTGAACTTTGCTATATAAAAGTGATTTCTTCCTCCTCAGATTTATCATACCATTTGGGCTGGATCTCAGGTTTCTCCTATTAAATTTTTCCTTGTATCTTTCTTACTGGAGTTCATGATGGATCTTCCCTACCATCCACTAGGCTATAAATTCTTTGATGGCAGAACTGTGCCATTTCTAATCTTTATTGGGCATTAGACATGGTGTTCTTCACATTGGTTTTATTTATTTATTTTGCTTTATTTTATTTATTTTGTTTTTGTCTGGACCTTAACTTCATCAGAATAAAAGACTCCCTGGTGAGGAAAACTCACTCTACCAAAGAAGGTCTCTCAGTAATTTGTAATCTTGAGTTGCCAGGGAACAAAAAGTAAAATTATTTGATCAGTATCAGAAAGCCTGTATGGGATAGAGGCAAGAGTTTACCCCCAGATCTTCCTGTCTCTAAGCCTTGTGTATTATAGCCACCAATAATATTTTCTTTTTAGATTGACTTAAACAAAATAATAGGAACTGACATCTGATTGAATGTGGATGAGTAGGGTAAAAAGAGAAAAGGCAAAAATACAGATTTTTAGCTTGGGTAACTAGGAAAATGGTAGTTCCATAAATAGAGATGGGAAATCTCTAGGAAATCTAGTGATTTGTGCAACTGATGAGTCAGATTGAGGTCTACAATCCAATTTTGATGACTCTTAGCTTTTGGCTCTTTCCAGAGCATCTTCTCCACTAAAATAGTTCTATGAATAAGATTAGACTTTATCATGTAATTATCCTATCATTAACTTTTGTTTTGGGAAAGGGAAATTAATTTGATGGAGCAAAAGGAAATTATTTGATCAGTATCAGAAAGCCTGTATGGGATAGAGGCAAGAGTTTACCCCCAGATCTTCCTGTCTCTAAGCCTTGTGTATTATAGCCACCAATAATATTTTCTTTTTAGATTGACTTAAACAAAATAATAGGAACTGACATCTGATTGAATGTGGATGAGTAGGGTAAAAAGAGAAAAGGCAAAAATACAGATTTTTAGCTTGGGTAACTAGGAAAATGGTAGTTCCATAAATAGAGATGGGAAATCTCTAGGAAATCTAGTGATTTGTGCAACTGATGAGTCAGATTGAGGTCTACAATCCAATTTTGATGACTCTTAGCTTTTGGCTCTTTCCAGAGCATCTTCTCCACTAAAATAGTTCTATGAATAAGATTAGACTTTATCATGTAATTATCCTATCATTAACTTTTGTTTTGGGAAAGGGAAATTAATTTGATGGAGCAAAAGGAAAAGATTTGCAAAGTCAGTAACTTAAAATCTACAAATGCATGAAAAGTCCTGGTAATAGCCTTTTCAGATTCAGTATAATATTTCTGAGTTCAATATACACACTTTTCCTTTTTAGCTTAGAAACCAGCTTGAGGTCTTTTTTTTTTATAAAGCTGTTAATAAGGTAACAATATGTGGGTTGGAGAAAAGTTAATGAAGTTTGAGAAACTGTTTATCTCCTTTAATTACTTCCCATTCTTCCATCCTCTTACATAGAGGTATTGAGACTTTAAGATAAATAATGAGGTTGAAAAGCAATGTGAAAACATTTTATGTTGGTGTGTATTTATCTCTTAGTTTCTTACCTCTAGCATATAAACTCATTGAGGGTAGGGATAAATTTTTTTTAACATACAGAACAATCAAGCATATACAGGATATCCCCAAAGCTATTAAACTTTAAAACTGCAATAAAACTTTTAAGACATCCTCTTTATATTAATGTACACACACAATACTGATCATTTTGCTGAAAGTTTGAAAAAAATTAGTGATTTAGCTATTTTATATTCATAATGCCCACTACTTAAATATTCAGGGTTGGGTACAGGAGGTATCTAAAGAAGAAAATGAAAGAAAATCAGTTTAATATAGATGATTATCTCAGTGGATAATGGCTTTATTTTTTATTCTTCAGAAGATGTCCTGTAATATCTTGAGGAATTGTTGAAATTATTTCAAATTGTTTTTCCCTGTTTTTGTCTTTAGGTAAGGCTGCAAATCGGCCTGTATGTTGTTTATCTCTTAGACTGGCTCACTGTTTTTGACAAAGAACAGATCCTTATTCTTCGTCTTGAAGATCATGCCTCCAACGTCAAGTATACCATGAACAAAGTTTTCCAGTTTCTGAATTTAGGTATGAAAAAGATTGTGTGAATTCTTTATTTCATTAAAGTCTTAAAGCAAGTTAGAATAAAGAGCAAACTCCAGTGGTTAAGGATAACATCCAGGACAGTATGATCCTAGAAAGTGAACTGATGTACGAGTCCGTTAAGACTGGGATAGTCAAAAGTATCACTCAGATGCCTCATGGCCTTCCCCTCCCACTTTGGCTATCTATTTTACACGAGATCACTTTAATTCCTTTGTTCAAATCCATGAGCCATTTTTGAGCATAGCTAAACTGAAATCTGTATTGACCTGGGGTGAGTAGAACTAAAATCTGCAATAATAAAGGAGACTCACTTCACTGTTAAAAAATATGATACTGATTATAATGAAGAAAGGACATCTTTATGTGAATTGTTGATTGAGAGAATTTAATATTGAATAATTTCTTGATTTTTTTTTAAAAAAAGTATTTCCTCCAGGCCAATAAGAATCAATTTTTATAGGACAATGTATCCTAAGAACTTGTCTAAATTCTTTTATTATGTTAGAATTTGGTTGATTGACTATTGTTGGAAATAAGTGGACCTATTGTATGCAACTCAAAAAAAATTGTCATGGAAGTTTTCCCCCTAAAGAGAGGATTGGATTATCCCTATTATGTCAGTCAATTTCTCTCATATATCACCTGAAATTTTTAGAAATTTTTAGAAAAATTTAGAAATGTATCCCCTTGTAAATGGTTTTGTTGTATGGCCTACTTGAAAAGCCTGGTGCTCCACACCCCTAGATATTGTAGGGGATCCTGTCCATAGTTTTTTGTCTGCCAAAACTCGAGTCAGACTTGATAATGTTGGATTTCAGCTAAATGGTTAAGGAGAGAAATGATGCCTTCTCATCCTTCTTTTCTCTCCCTTTGGAAATTGTTTGACTTTGCTACCCATGAAACCAAAGGAGTACAGTAATGTTTATGAACTACTCTTTAATATCTGTAATGGCATTTTCATGTATGATATCATTACCATCTATAGAAAGCCTAGCATAGATATAAAACTAACCCTGTGTATTCCACTGCACATGGAGTCACAGGTGTTCCCTCTCCTCTAACCCACCTTGTGGTCATTGGCTCAGTTGTCATTGGCTAAACTTGCAGAGTCAAAGTGAAATAGAGATAATCAGTCATTACTGATGAGCTAGGGCAATGTAAGCCACTAGACCAGCCAATACAGATCATAATCCTAATACAAGTTAATATTTACATAGCATTTATTTTTGGTTTGCAATATATATATATATCTGCATATGATCTTCACAACACCCTTAATGAGGTTGATACCATCATTATCTCCATTTTACAGATGAGGAAGCTGAAACTGAGAAAAGTTGAGATAAGTCAAATGACTTGTCCCAAATCACAAAATTAGGAAGTATCTGAGGCAGGATTCAATCTCATCCGTTCCTAACACTATGTCCAATACTCTATTCATCACACCTCACTGACTCAAATCAAAATCAGGCAATAGGAGAATTTTCCATTGCCAGGTGATTTTGGATCAAGGATACCCTCAGAATCAGAAAAGCAAACTCTTTCCCATTAATTTCATGTCAAAAGCAGAAACACTCAGCGGGCATAGGCAGGGAATAAAAATCTTGAGTCCTTTTTGCTCTGCTCCCCAGTTACAAATGTCTCAAATAGTAAATGCCTTTGGGGGACAGAGCCATCCAAATAATGGATTACATTAGCATCACAAGAGAGGAAATGCACTTGGAAGAATTCAGGTGCTGCTAATTGTCAGGTGATTCTTAAACAGATAGACTTACCCCAGAGGGAATGTTGTGCAATTATTATTATTTTAATTTTTTGAGGCAATTGGGATTAAGAGACTTGCCCAGGGTCACACAGCTAGGGAGTGTCAAGTGTCTGAGTCAACTTTGAACTCAGGCCCTCCTGACTTCAGGGCTGGTGCTCTATCCACTGCACCAACTAGCTGTTGTTCAATCATTAAAGCAGGACTAGATATCCTTGTCATTGTACCAGTCCTTTTGTAAAAGCACAACGGTGCCTCTGAATATGCATTTGCACGATAGTATTGTGCATGTGGGTAGGTGTGCACATATGCACATATGTGTTAAATATTGTGTATTTGTGCTTAACAATATCCTCTGTCCCTCACCCCTCCCCCTCTGCTCCAAACTGCTCTTGGAATAACTTCATTTGAAAAACATTTTAAAGAGCAGTTCTCTTAGCAACACGAAGAATAAACAGTATTTTAGTAAAGTTGTTTTTAGTTCTTTTAGTTCCTGTCCTGCCTTAACTGAATTCCTTTGTCCTTTTCCCCCCCAGGTCCCTTAAATAAAAAACAGGAAGCCCTGATTACCAGGAGTCCTGCATCAAATACAAGACGTCCAGAGGACCGGAACCTGGGACCCATGTTTCTACTTACAAAAAAGATTCTTCAAGACTTTTATGAGCCTTTCAATACTAAATTGGCTCAAGTGCTTTCTGATGAAGCTTTTTCTTGGAAACAGACATAAGGAGTGAATTCGGGATCATGAGCATTGTGCTAGAAGATTTTATTACTTTTCATCAAAAGATATTTATTTGGGAACAATGATTTTATCCTAAGCATAAAGGCCTTTATCCCAGGATTTTCGTTCTTCTCTTAGTGTAGCAAACCATATTTCATTATAAGTATTTCAGACTTTGGGGTATCAAATAATCTTATATTGACTCCTTGCAATGTACCCTTTCATTATTAACCATTGGGGACTGATATGATGAAATTCTATTTTTTCTACCCTCACAATTTTATATGTATTTATTAGGCTTCTGCCATTTGTCCAACACTGTGCCAGGCACCTGAAAGGATCTGAAAGATGATGGAATCTTTATCTTCAAGGGGCTTAAAATCTGTTTTGTTAGAATTCTGAAGTTGAATTAGAGCATGCTAGAGAGTATCTCAATGACTTTACAAAAATTATATTTTCATTGTTAATTTCAAAGCATGTCTGTTTCAATTATTTAAAGTCACTTATTTCTGGGGGGGGGAGGGGGGTGGCGTTCTTTCAGTTTTTGCCTTCACTCAACCCAAACCATGCAATTTTACTCTTGGTTAATTAAGGATTTTATACAGCTGGTAGCAGAATGCTGGGCCTGGGGTCAGGAATTCCTGCATTCAAATGTGGTCTCAGATATTTATTTGCTGGATTATCCTGGTCAAGTCACTTAACTGCTATATGCCTCACTTTCCTCAACTGTAAAATGGGGATAATAATGGCACCCACCTCCCAAGGTTGTTGTGAGGATCTTATGAGATAAAATTTGTAAAAGGGTTTAGCACCAGTGCCTGGCACACACAAGGCACTTTATAAATGCTTAATCCCTTTGCTTTCTTCCCTTAATTGAATTTATATTACTTTATATGTAAAAAACAAATGAACAGAAATTATGCTCGATTTAAGATCAGAACACCTGCATTCAAATTCTGGCTTTATTACTCACAAAAATTTCTTCATCTTTTAAATGAGGGGGAGTTAGACTAGATGATCTCTGAGGTTCAGCTAAATTAGGTTAAATGATTTCTGTTATCCCTTCCAATTCTGTCATATATAATGAACAATTGCAGTTTTCTCTTCTGTGGGACAGATTTTCACTTCCTACATTATAATTGTTGATTTTTGCTTTACTGAATACATAAAATGGACAATATGTTTAAATGACCACCATATTTCAATGAGCTTCATGCCTGATTTCTCTTTTATAACTGAATTCCATTTGATTTCAATTTATTATCCAAGAAGATTTTTTAAAATATTGATGCAAGGGTAAGTGACTTCAGAGAATTAATAGATGTAAATGAAAAAGCTAGATTATATTTTGAGACTTTGGTATGTGACATTGTTGTTGGAAAACAGGATTTTTTTTAGTTCCAGTTGGCTGCATTTCTCTTTTTTCATTCCTCTTAGATTGATGTCGTTTCTACTTTATCAACTGCAATATTGCCAAATGTATTCACAAAGTTCATGAACTATGATGTGTTCTACCCCATCTCACAAATAAGATGCATGGGTAACTATTAGGTATGCTTGTATGTGAAGCATGGATGGTATGAGTACTGTATTTAGAGGACTTTTCTGGGGAAAAGTGGAAATTTGGTTTAGACATGGACCTGCAGACACAGTAATTGTTTGGAAGCCATCAGAGTAACGGAATGGAGAACTTGGAGTCAGTAGTTAGGCTATCCCAGGCAGAGCCAAATTCCAGAAATATTCACGATTTGCACTGAAGACAAAGTGAAGGTTTCCATGAACCAAAGCTCTTGGATTATGGTTGTATATGAATGCCAAAGTCAGGAAGGGCAGGTTTCTAAATTCTAAACCTTAGTTTGCATGTATGCAGTGAAAGTAGGGCCTTTGATTACTTTTTCTTCAGCTAGTGAAATATAGTATGATTTTTTTTTCTGCCAATGTCGATAGAAAGATCCACAATACAGTGTATAAAACTTGAGTGCTGGGCCCAACATACACATTTATCTATCTCTGTAGTTCTATATGCGTATATCTACCCACAGATATACATAGATATAAATACATAAAGGTAATTATATCCACATAGCCAAGGTCATTTTTGTCATGAAATAAACTATGGCTTTTTACACTGGCCTAGAGACAATTAACACTATCTTCCCAGAACCCTTGACTAGGAGGAAAGTCTGGTCAAAGCACAAAGATGCTGAAGGCTGATAACACGTTAAGGTGTGTATTTATTTGTGTTATCGTGTGTATGTGTGTGTATATATATATGTACATATGCATATATATAAGTGTATATGCTTTTTTAAAAGTGGATACCTTTCACTACTGATGCTGATACAACATCAATACTCTGTACACATCCCTTTTATAGATTTCTTTCTCTGCCAATAAATTTGTGTAGTTTTAAGTAAATATTTTGCTATTCCACATGAACTGTAGTTAATAACAAGGGTTTTTCTGACGCACACCTATGCATGTGACAAACATGTATTATTGTAATTCTGCTTCTTACAGAAGTATTATTAAATTGTATTGTTTTCAATATTATTTGGTTTATTATTGGTCCTTTTATATGGAGGGGAGCTTCTGACACTTCTGTGGTGATAATATCATTCAGGAATTATTTCCCCAAGGACTAGACTTTCTTTTTGAGGATTCTTATAGCTGCCTTCCCCTAATTAAGCCTCTTCCTCCCACACTGCCCTAATCTGGAGGTACAGTACTTTTAGAAAGGAGAATGGCTGTTTGTACAGTCATGACCCAAGACAACGTATCTTGTCTTCTCATTGAAAACCAAACTGAAAATAGAGCATTTTCATTGAGCTGGTGTTAAAATGACTTGATATTCCAATGTTGTTTCCCTGATTGTATCCAGTTGTACTCCTTGATTTACATAAGGTATGTTAAACAAGTCATATAATTAAGCTGTACTTTTATTAATCCTTAACACAATTAAATATGGTTACATATGAGTGTTATCCAAATAATGTATGCCGCTGTTGTTTATTTAAAATATAGATGATGCTTTTCTCACCAAGGTATTTTATATAAATGAAATGGATAAATGTGTCGATAAGCATTTGTTAAATACCCACTCTGTGCCATGCTCAGTACTAAGCACTTTATAAAAATCTCAATTGATTTCCACAATAACTCTGGGTGGTAGGGTAATTTTATTAGCCACATTTTACAGCCGAAGAAACTGAGGCAGAGATAGTTAAGTGACTTTTCCAAGATCATACAGCTAGTGTGTATCTGAGGCTGAATTTGAACTCAGGTTTTTCATACTCCAAGTCCAGCACTCTATCCTCACACTGCACCTAGATGTCCCATGAATGCATGAATCATTTATTAAGTGCTTACTCTGCAGCACTATGTTAAATTTTAGGGATACAAATGTTTCACTCTTAAGGAATTTAGAACCTAATGAAGGCAACAATAACTGCAGGAGGATGTGATGAGGGAAAGTGATTCTGGAAGAAATCATAGGGATGGCAAGTGCAACAATAAGATAGTCAACCAATGTGCTTTTTTTTCCTGAATGAGTGCTAGTCGTAATTTGATCATAATTCCCACAATAACACATTTTCATGAGACTCTCAGGTTTGAGCACATTATTGCAACTGACTTTAGTCAGTCTGAGCTTATCAGTATGGTCATGCTCTCCAAAAGCACAGATCACAAACCACCGAACCATTCTGGTCAGTGTCTTCTCATTTACTTGTGACAGAGAAGCACCCATGAGTTGGGAGGGACTTCCTTCCATTCTTTTGACAACATGAGACCACTAGGCTCTCAAACAACTGCCTTATGACTCATTTGTCTTTGTATATGTAGGAAGAAATGCATTTGTTAATTATTGGTGGAACGTGAACTACATTTTATGATAATGAGCCCAAGAAAATCTTCCCCACATGCTTCACGATGACATGGAGAAAAACCTGTGTTTGATCCTTTGAAGCTTGGTCATCAGAAAGTGAATCCAGCAGGTACCATCAGATTAGAAAGATGCTGAATATGGTCTAGTTCTGCTTGAGCAACTGATGCTTAGGTTAGTTCAGAGGGGCAGACACACTGAAGATTACACACTAAGTGATCGTTTTGAGGGAGAGGTTGAAATATCACTCACAAAAACCCTCTAATAAGTCATTGAAGGAGTGAAGTTTATGCCAGAGGGAGTGTTTAAAGAGGAGGGTATTCCATTCAAGATTGTTGGTCCTTAGTCATAGGTCAATGTTATTTGTTAAAACCAGTTGGTAGGTCATAGTAATGTTCTGCAGTTGACATATAATAAGGTACCATGGGAGAAACATTGACTGTGGAACCAGAGAACTTGATGGATTCAAGTCCTACCTTTGATATTTATCTCCTATGATTTTGGGCAAATCAGTTAAACCAACCTGGGCCTCAGTTTCCTCATCTGTAAAATGGAATTAGACTTGCTTGCCTCCAAGATCCTTTCCAGATTAAGATCTATACTGTACC
The DNA here is from genome assembly GCF_902635505.1 of Sarcophilus harrisii. Taxonomy (NCBI): domain Eukaryota; kingdom Metazoa; phylum Chordata; class Mammalia; order Dasyuromorphia; family Dasyuridae; genus Sarcophilus; species Sarcophilus harrisii. The sequence goes on along the minus strand of NC_045427.1, from coordinate 582,762,361 downwards.
CTAAGGCTACCACTATGGTCTAGAAAATCATTTTTTTTTTTTAAGCCTGTAGAGTTGGTTCTAGCCTTAATCTAAGGATTTATGTGGATACTTGGGAGGGACTGTTATATGTCAAGTCTAATTCACCCTAGGCTGGTAGTTCAGGTTCAGGTTCAGAATGAAATGATGCCCTTTGAAACCAACAATTAGCAAAAGAGCAAACAATATTTCCTAAGACCCTGTCCTAAGAACACTATGGACTTACCATATGAAATGCTATGCAAACACAACATGAACATGTACTCCATAGAAGTCATCAAAGTTAAGAGCTGATTCTTATTTGCAGGATGACTATAGAGAAACATCCTTCTGCTTCCAATTCTGGGAAATCTTTGGCTTCTCAGGCTATTGATTCAAAACTTTGTGGGAGGCCAGATGAATCGGATGCCTTAGTAACTTAGAACTGAAAGCCCTTTGGATTGTTCACTATACTAATTGTTAGGGAGGGAAGGGGAAGGATGAGTGTGCAGGAAGAAATAGCTCATGGTTTTCTTTTCTTGTTTCCCCCCAGAGGAAGAAATAAATGAGCAAATAAGTTATTAACAACGGCAAGAAGTTAAGCAGTAGGGATAGCCTGCAGGTGCCAGAGCCCTTAAACCTATTTTCAAAAAAGACTGGATCAATAAAGTCATAAGTTTAGAGCTATAAGGGACCTGGGTGTTCCAGTCTCTGCATTTTACAGATGAGCAAAGTGAGGCACAGAGATTTAGCCATAATCACACAACTAGTAACTCTCTGTGCTGAGATTTGAACCATGATCTTTGTCTTTAGTCCAAGGCCTTGTCTATTACAGTACACTGAGAGATAGGAGTCAAGTACACTTTAGCATAAAGTTCAGTGAGTGTGCTCATTTCATTGAGTTGTTTGCATTTTAACCCTTTAACTGAAAAATGAGGACTTTTTGCCATCAGAGAGCAAGCAGATGAAATTATGATAATAATGAGGGTGATTTTTTTTTTTAACCAAAAAAAACCTTTATTGTTCTGAAAAAAAGATACTACCTACTTTTTATCTATCATAAGGACTGAGCAGCATTAGGGAAAGATCTACTCACATTAATTAGAATTGGGCAGACTCGCAGACTGGCAGCTGTTTTATTGCATATGAGTGATCAGCTTTGGTTATAGATGGAGATTACCTAAATTATAAGATATTAGCCGTAGGAAAGATTTGGTCCCTCAGGCCTTTAGAGTCATGGGTGTTAGACCAACTGATATGGAAACCCTTCCACTGCCATATAAATAAATAAAATAAATATAAATAAAGAATACACTAGGAGTGCAGGTAAATAATTCAGAGGGAACCCCAAACTCTTATCCAGTGGTTATAGTTTTAGTATAATATTAGCCACTTTGCATTCAATATTATGAAAAAAAGGAAAGAATAAGTAGTTATCCTAAATACAGTCACTATTTTTCCCTGCTAATATATCTTTTTATAAAGCAAGGATCTCCGACATAGTGAAATATTATTCTGACCATATGCAATTGCAATTTTTAGCTGCTACAAAATTCTTTATCTTGTGAGGTTATTTTAAAAGTTCCCTAGGAGACAGATCTAAGCCACATGGATATTTTCAAGGTTTTAAAGTTCAGCTATTTTAGAGTTAGTCATGCTTCAAAATAATCATTTTTTTGAAAGCCTCCAAAATAGTCAAGTAGTTTCTTCCATACTTTCACACAAATGGAATCTTTGATGTGTGACTAGATTTGGAATGTTTGGATCCAACATGAATCTATCAGACAAATGGTACATACTCCAAACTTCTAGACCTCTTCCTCACTTTTACCTTAACCACACAAGAAAAACTTTTGGAATGTTTTCTGGTATTTGATTTCTGACTTTTAGCCCCCAGTTTCTGCTTTTATTCTTGGTGGCCCCAGCCTCAGTCAGACTCCTTATTGTTTCCTCCTATGCCCTATCTTACTTTCCAGTCAAATTTCTGTATTGTTCCCTTAGCCATTCTTCAAAGAACACCCCTTCCTTCTCTGTGTCTAGGTGCCATATAATCACAGTATTTTTGAGCTAAAAGATACCTCAGAGTTTATCTAACTCAGCTGCTTTATTTCTTTATTTTATAAATTAAACTACAAATTTGGGCTCAGAAGAGGAGAAAAAACTTGCCCAGAGTCACACAGTAAATTTGTGGGAAAACTGGAATAAGAATCCAGATTCTCTGCCTGCCCATCTAATCCAGTTGCCAAGCTATCACTTGGGAAAATTATGATAAATCGTGTTCATACTAAGATGTGAGTGATGTATAAAAGCTAAAAATATTCCTCCAACCAGGGTATTTGGATTTTTATGTAGGGGTAATATATATTCCAACGACCTTAATAGCAGATCAATGTGAGAGTATATTATTGAATAAAGAAGAACTTTCTCAGTGCATCCTCAGAATTTTCATCATGAGACAATCTTGATTTTAGAAGGTTCCTAACTTTTCCTTTGACATAAGTCTCTAGTGAAGTAAGATTGAGAAGAGAAAGTCATAGCAGTATCCCAATTTGTTTTAATTGGCTACAATTGAAGTTTACTTCCAGCCTGTTAGAATATTCTACATCAGAATTTTCTAAACTGTGGGTTACAATCCCATATTGAGTCACGTCACCGAAAATAGGGGTCACAATATTTTTATTTATCATTTATTATTATTTATTATAAATGTTTGATTCACATACTTATGTTAATTATATACTTGTGGTCATGTGAATTTTTTTTTGATGAAGGGGGTCACAACTGGAAAGAGTTTAAGAAGCTCTGATATAAATCATTATAAACCTTTCATTTCACTTTATTTCCCTTTTTTCTCTACTTTGTCATTCTTTGCTCTTTCTTTTCCTTTTGGTATTGGTCCCAGAAGACTGATGTAATAGGTTATTAAGGAAAGAAATGAAAAATGAGTTTAAAAAAATTTAAATTCTGTGTTGTTCTTTTCCCCCTATTTCCAACACCTTCCAAGTTCTAAGTGCATCTTTCTTTAGTTATTTGATGATATTTTAAAAAGTAGTGTCATCCAATGAAATAAGATCCCGTGTTGTGCATCCATTAAATGCATTTCATTGGAACAATTCATAGTATTGAAATATACAAGAGGAAATAGAAGAAGAAAGCTAAGAAGATGGCTTATTCTAAGATACAATTCATGCCTTTCAACAAGTCTGTCAATCTCTCTGAGTCTCAGTTTAACCAACTTTCAAATGGAGAATAATAATGGGGTTATGAGTAAGAGGAGAGAGAGAGAGAGAGAGAGAGAGAGAGAGAGAGAGAGAGAGAGAGAAAGGGAGGGACGTAGGGAGGGACGAAGGGAGGGAGGAAGGGAGGGAGGGAGGGAGGGAGGAAGGGAAGGAGGGAGGGAGAGAGAGAGAATATGTATTAAGTGTTTACTGTGCACCAGTGTTGTGAATATAAATCAAAGGAAGCAAAAAAGTGCCTGATCTCAAGGAATTAATCATTCCAGCTGAGAAGATGATGGAGACGTTAGATGGAAGAGGGATAGTACTTGCATGGCAGCATGATGTAGAGATGGGAAATGACATGGAATCCTTGTTTTGAGCAAGATAAGGCAAAAGTTCTTCTACCAGAACCTGAAGTGATTCTGAGGTTGAAGTTCGAAGTTTTGATAATGAAAAGGTAGGGCTGGTGTTCCTAATGATGTGGTGTGGAAATTGTTAGAAATCTGACAATCCAGATCTTTACTCTTTCCACTGGCATCCTTTCTCAAATGGAAGAACAAATTCATCTGCCTAAGGAAGCAGCTTATTTGAGCAGATTAATAAATGCCTTCTCCAAAACAATGCAAAAGATACAGAAAGTACATTTTTGCCTATGATTTCAAGATCATGATTACTAATTTCCCCCATGAAGGTTTCCTTTGACAATGTATTTTAAATAACATCACCTCCTTGTCTCTTCCCAGTAATAACACAAGGGAAAGGAGGAAAGACTACATTTTATCATAAAAAAGGTCCTGACAGGGCCTTTCTGGGAGAAGAAGAGAGTTTAGAGCAAGAATTTTGAAGGAATTGAGAATGTTCTGAAATCTCTAGCTAAAAATAAGAAAAACTGATCAGATGAGGAGGACACTAGCAGCCGAGTGCCAAAGGCTGTGGGACCATGCAGCTGCTCATAATTTCCTGGGCCTTTTTAAGGGCATCAGAAATAGCCTCAGGCTTTTGGTAGTTAGATGCTGGCCTGGGTGTGATGAAGGGGAAGTCATATGGCTTGCAAGTTTGGGTTTGTGGCCAGAGTCAATGAGAAAGCTAGGAATTTCATTCAAGTGTGAGAGGGACTCAAGTATCTTTTTGTTGAACTAAATGATGGCACAGTGATTCAAGCTGAGAAGAGAGAGCAAGTGCTGGAGTGAACCTTGAATGCCAGTGTAATCATAAAGTGGGCAAGGTTTGCCATGCATTAGCCCAGATCACAGAATGTTCAGGACAAAAGAGGAGTGAGCTGCATCCTGGTGATTCTCTACCCCGTTGTTCTAGTAGGAATAAAGCAAGGATGAAAATTTAATCACAGGTAAGCTCCTTGAAGGCAGGGACTATTTTTGATTTTCTCTTTTTTTACCCCTTTTCCTCAATCCCCTGATATGTAATGATTTGCCCAATTCCCATTTCTCCCCAAGTACAATATGAAGAAAGTGCAATTTAAATGCTTGATGACTTCAGATTGACTAGTCCTATAGTATTTCTAAATGAAAAGTCTTATATTTATCCTTTTTTTCCTTTGAGAAGAAAAAGAGATAGGCAAGTGATCAAAGCCATGGAATACAAGTCATTGTGAACGACCATTCCATCGTCTTCAGAGGAACAATGTTAAGACCTCCCCTCTCCTTCAATAATCAAAAAATAAGTTATTTTCCCACTCTGGTTCTCAGTTTCTTCGTCTTTATTAATGAACAAGTTGGATTAAATAATCTCCAAGGTCTCTTTCAGACAAAAAAATACAATGGTGCTTGGGGAAATAGGTGTTCAGGCCTTCTGCTGTGCAGAGTGGTTACTGGAATGACAGGGACAAAGTGGAAGAAAAATGAAACTGTCCCTAGCTTATGCTCCGTTTCTTCCGGCCCTTCACCTCATGCAGACCAGAACCTCTAAGGCTTTCAACTCTTAAAGCAGCTCTGCTTATAACAGATGGATACTCCTCAACACTAGTTTAGAAGTCAGAGATGGGGATCAAATCTTGCATCTTGGGTAAGAAATTTTGCCTTAATTTCCTTAGTTGCAAGATGAAAAACATAATTTCCACTACCTAGCATAGGTATTGAAATTGAAAATTAAGTGAATAGGCACCTAAATACTTGTTGAATCAAATCTCTAAATCTCCATAGCTTTAAATGTTGCCTGAGCCACTTAAATTCTCTAATTTTCCTAGCTATAAAATGAGATGAAGGGCCTTTTCCACTTTGGATCTGCTCTATGATCCTATGAATGAATTCTCAGTAAATCAAGCTCACATCTGCATTGAATCCTGCAAGCATGATTGGTGTGATGTGTTGAGAAAGGTTTATACAACAGGGTTTGTCCAAGTTGGCCACTTGTAAAGTATCTAGAATTTGTCTAGTTGGAAGGAGTTTCTACATTTTTTTTAGATGCATCTGTTGATAATGCTTCTTTTATAATTTTGTCAACTACCATGTAGGATATATTTAGGATATCCCTTCATTTTCTTGAATCCTCATGTCTTATAAGAGTTGCTTAAACATTAATCATATTTCTTAGTGCCTTGGCCCTAAAGAACAACTCCTCATTACTATCTCCTACATCACAGCAGTATGCAAGAGCTGCTGTATCAGTGCCAGAAAAACTCAGTTTGAATTCTACTTCTATCACTTACTAGTCGTGTGAACCTAGGGAATTTACTTTGCCTTGGTTTACCCATTTATGAAATGTGGATAATCATACCTGAACGACTTCCCTCTGAGAGTGTTGAGAGCTCTGTGTTTTGTAAATCTTAAAAGAGCTGACTACATGTGGGTTATTTATTGCTTCTATGCAGATGTTGGGGCTAACCACTCCATTCACTGCAGTGTCCCTTTGTTCTCCTCAGAAGACAGCTGGGTGCTGGCATTCTACCAGGATCCAAGTGTTTGTGATTCCATCACAATCACTTTAAGATTCGGGGTGTGAAGTCACTGGTGACATCTGTGAGTGAGCCAGGTGAGCAGAGAATGGGTCCATAACACGATAGGAAGGAAGCTCGCACATGACATGGCTGTATCAACAATTATAGGAAAGGAAATCCCATGACTCCTGGCTTCTGGAGCCTCCGATGCCACTTTTAAAATGAACAAGCAGTGTGGCCTTGGGTGACCTTGACATCTCAACCTCAGTTTTCTCTTCTTTAAAATGAGTTGTTTGTTCTAGCCCAACTCTCATATCCCCAACAAGCCCTTTGGACTGTGATTCAAGCTCTGAAGCCTCAGGAGAAAAAATTTTTCTTATCCAGGAATTGGATTTATCTCCTGAAATCTAAGGGAACAGGAAAGAGGAAAACCTGCCAGTTTCTAAAGTTAGTAAAGGAACTACAGCAGCCAAAATTCTTCCTTAACTGCTGGTTGGTATCACAGCAAATGAGGAATTAAGGAGTATTTATTTTCTTTTTAACGAAACCCAGTGATGAAATTCTTGATAGTGAAGGGGCTGTAGCAATCTCATTTAAAAATTGCTTATTCTGACAAATTGTTTATTTCACCCTGAAAATGTGGTCTTGTGAAGGATTTGTGGAAATTCCAGATGGCTCTGAGGTAAGAGCAAACTTGGGGGTGGGGGGAAAATCTCAAAATTCAAAGCTTATCTAAGACCAGCTCTGAAGATAAGCTAAGAAACCTTGCCCTTTGTTCCTGGCTACATGTCTGATCTTGAACAGGTCACTTGAACTAGGCCACTCTTGGGCTCACTTTTCCTTCCTTTAAAATTAGGGATTTGTAGGAGGTATTATTGTTGACTGCAAATTTATTCTACAACAACAGTATCATATGATATTAGGATTAGCATTAGAATTCTATTTTGGGTTGTCCTGAGAGGGATTGTCCAGGTTAGGCAGGTGACAGTCCCACTACGCAGGACACATCTGAAGTATTAAGTTTAATTCTAAGTACCACCAAGTTTATACCATAAGTAAGGATCAAATGTTAACAGAACAGAGGGGTTTGAAGAGAAGACTTAGAATATGGGAAAGTGGGGAAAGAAAGGAAAGAGATATAATTTCTGTCTTCAAATATTTGAAGGAGTCTCTTGTGGATGTCATAGTGGATAGTGTTGAGCCAGGAATCAGAAAGTCTCATCTTCCTAAGTTCAAATCTGACCTCAGACATTTGCTAGCTGTGTGAATTTGGGCAAGTCACTTAACTCAATTTGTCTCAATTTCCTTATATGTAAAATGAACTGGAAAAATAAAATCTCTGCTCTCAAAAAGCTCGCAGTCTATCAGAAAAACAAGATGCCTTACCAGCTAGATATAGATGGAATAAATTGGAGATAATCAAAAGAAAGAGCACTGAGATTAAGACTGGGGAAGACTTACTTTTTTCTTAAAAATAAATTTTATATAGGCTATGGGGAAATGAAAATGGCCTCATGTGAGGGTTTCAATGTCTTAATGTTAATTAGACTTGCTATCATTTATCTTTTGAGTAACAGGCATTACAGATACTATTTCTACATTGTAATATCTAGCCTTTTCAATTAAAAAAAATGCTCTACTTCCCTCTGGTGGCAATAATTGGTTGATGCCAGAAAGACATTGTATTGACTATTTTTCAAACTCACAGAAATTCAGGATTGGATGGGACTTTAGAACCCATCTTGTCCAACCTCTACCTGGACAAAAGTCTCTTCTACAAGTCCCTGATGTTTGATTATCCATCTTCTACTTGGAAATCTTACAATAAGGGAGAAACCTCTGCTATCCCAGATCAGCCCCTTTTATTTTTAGGTCACCACTAAATATAATGCATTTCCTTTAAAAGCCAAAATCATCTATTCTGGAATTTTCCCCCTTTTCCAGTTTTTCTTTCTTGAGAGATAAGCAGAGAAGTCTAATCCATTTTGCCAGGAGAAGAAGAATTGAGGTATGGAGAAAGGATAGTGGCTATCTTTAAATATTTGAAATGGAAGAGAAATTCAAATTGATTCAAATAGTTTTGTTTGACCCAGAGAGAGGTCTGTTAGTCAATCAACTAGATAACATTTAGGAAATTTCTTCTCTATTTTCTGTTCATAACACTGGAGATACATAAAAGCAAAAGAAAGGACTTACTATCAAGCAGTTTACAGCTTCCCCCCGCAATGGGGAAAACAACATGCACACACTATTGACAAACAAGCTACAAATATATTTTTAAAATACATAAATATATATGTAAATAAAATATAAATTGGAGATAACCTATATAGAAAAGGAAGTAGCGATTAAGGGAATCAGAAAAAGGCTTCCTATAGAAAGTAGGGTTTTACCTGGAATAAATCCAGGTAATCCAGACAAGTGAGGAGAAAGTGATGAGGAGAGAAAATATTCCAAGCTTGGGGAACAGTCAGAGAAAATACCCAGAGTCTGGGAATGGAGTACACATTGTGTGAGGAGCTAAAATGACACCATTCTTACTATAAATTCTAAGAGGGGTTTTGAGGGATTTTGGAAACCAGGTAGGATTTTAAATGTGATGCCAGAGGTGACAATTAGCCACTGGAGTTCCTTGAGTAAGGAAGGGACATGGTCAAATCTGCACTTTAAGAAGACCATTTGACAGTGAAATGCAGGCGGAACTGGAGAGGGAAGGGGGGAACTAACAGTAGCAATTGCAATTCTTTTAGTCCAGAAAAGAGAGGATGAAAAGAAAAGGACCCAGAATGGAGGTCTTGAAACTAGTCCCCTTTGGTGGGGGTGACTAGACAAAGCTCCAAAGGACTCAAGACAAATATGAGAAAAATCAGGATGGAATTAGTGTCCTATAAACCAAGAGAGAAGTACCAAGAAGAGTATGATTGACATTGTCAAAGGCTGCAAAGAGTTCAAGTCAGATGAGGATTGAAAAAAAGCCTTTAAATTTGGCAAATAGAAGATAGGTAACTCCAGAGAGAGCAGTTTCAGTTGAATATTGAGGTCAGAAGTCAGACTGTAGAGAGTTCAACAGAGAGGGGGAGAAAAGGAAATAGAGGCATTAATTATGGATGAACTTCTCAAGGAGTTTAGCACAACAGGGAGAAGCAAAAGTGGATGAGAGCTAGGGGTTGGATGGATAAAGTAAGGGGTATTTAGAGCATGGGGCATATGTGGGAATGCCTGTAGTCAATTTTGAAACAGCCAGTAGATTGTCAACCTAATGTAAAGGAGAATCCCCCTCCTTCCCCAGTGGTTTTGATTTTGACTGTACCTGTGATTTTAATGGTGTAGGGAGTTCTCAGAGAGGAATCCCCTCCTACCAAAGCAGCCTTCTCTTCTGCTTACTGTTCTAAAGTGTTGGCTCAAGACATTGAGAGGTTATGTACTTTGCCCATGGTCAGACAACAGTATATATCAAAAGTTGGTCTTAAATCATCCCCTATTTATTGCGCCACACTGCTTCTCATCTACATCAATGAGGTCACACATTCTTTTGAAGTATATTATTAGTTAAAACTCCTTGGCTCGGCATTCAATGCCTTCAAATGTGAGGATCTCTTCTACCTCAAAATTCCATCTTTTTATTCAATGTTTATCAGCACATAGTAGGTATTTAATAAATTTTTGATCTGCCTATGAAGTTAGAGGAAAGAAAAGTGAACTCCCTCAAAATATAAGACAACTTGTACAATGAGAGCAGATCTCTCTCAGGATCTCGCTTAGCCTCAGTTGTTCCTTTTGTAAGTTAGCAATAATGTCTATAGTACCTACCTCATGCCTTCCATTCTGCAGCACAGAGGTGGAAGTAATGACCTACCTTTTAAATGATGGAGCCATACAAGGTAGTCTTTAGAAGAGAACATGCAGTAGGAAGTGAGAAGATCTGAGTACTCCTGCTTTTATTACCTTCTTATATCATCAGTATGTTAACAATAAAAAGGGACCTGCCCTACTTCAAAGAGATGTTTTGCAAGTGTATCAGAGGATATGTGGGAAAATACTCTGGGAGGAAATACTATATAAATTCTAGGTCATATAGAGAAGACAGGATCTGTAGCAGTTTTGAAAATATTAGGTTTTGAAAATCCACACTATATGAATGTTAGTTCTTATTCTTTTATTATTAATATTACTCTTCTTAAGAAATTGTTGTTTGTTCTGTGTTCCCAAAGACTACCATGACATCAGGGAGGTAATGCCATAATATGCAAGTGAATTGGATTTAAGTGAGGGAAGACTGCAGTCACCAGCTTCACTTTTGCCTCCAGACTTATCTGGGACCAGGGACAAGATGTAGATGGGACTGCTGGAAATGGCTCTAGATGCAATGAGATACATTGGTCTTTTAAAAGATAAGATCTTTAACAAGTCTCAATTTAATTGAGACAGTGTTCAAACAACGACTGAGGCTAGGTAAGAAATCAAGTAAAGAATGGCCGTTTTTTACATAGTGAGAAAAATAAAAGAGGGGAAGACTCTTGGAGTTTTTGTAATTGCTTTTCACATTAACTCGGAGGCAAATAAATATTTGCCAAAATAAAGGCCAAAGTGGATTTGTCCTGGAAGGAAAGAAAGAAAGAATAGAAAGAAGGAAAGAAGGAAGCAAGGAAGGAAAGAAGGAGGAAGGGAGAAAGGAAAGAAAGAAGGAAGGAAGGAGGGAGGAAGGGAAGGAAGGAGGAAAGAAGGGGAGGAAGAAGGAAGGAAATTCTGTTGTCAGGTTCTCAATTGGACAATTTCTGCTCATCTCTTCAGAGATATCATATTGTGTATAGAAAATTGATCTCAGAATTAAGAAGACTTAAATTCTAGCCCTACCCCAAACATATTATCCATCTGATTCTGAGGGTCCTAGGCAATTTGGTAAGGATTTATATTGCAGAGCAGATGCTAAGCATCTACATGGACATAGGGAATTCCTTACCAAGAGCTTCTTATACCAGAAGAAATTGAGGAAATAATAAATTTATTAAAAAAAACAAACAAACTATAATTCATCATGATGTTTTATCAGTGCCTCATAATATGATCTGTGAGACCTGTTCAGGGGGGAATAATGCTCATGTCTTCTCCCATGTCTTGAGGTTCATGTACAAAGAGAAAGCCATCCTTCTTGCTTTCTTCAATTCCCTATCAGTAAGGTCTCTTCTAGCAGTGACCTAGATCAAAGATCCTTAACATAGGGTCAATAGGAGTCTGAAAATAGATATCAAAAGATCTTGGAGAATGTTTCCATCTATATTATTTTATTTAACCTTTAATTAAAATTTGCTATTTTCTTCAATTAATCTCTTTCTCTCTCTCTCTCTCTCTCTCTCTCTCGCTCTCGCTCTCGCTCTCTTTTCTTTGTCTCTGTCTCTCTGTCTCTGTATGTCTCTCTGTTTTCTTCATATGTGTATATATATATATATACATATATATGTGTATGTATATCTATACATCTATACACATATATGTATAGTTTTAGACTGGGTCTAAAGCTTTTGACAAACTGTCTTCCATTTAAATGGTCCCTAACACATTGAGACAAAAAGTTAAGAACCCCTGGGTGTATAAGTAGGAACTTTTCCAAACGTTTGGAAGACTTTTCTTTTATTGTGGATCCTTGAGGGAACTGAATGTTCTTGTTCCTCATGGCCACCAGATGGCACAGAACTTCAGTTAAATACATAGTAAAGGCATTTTCAATGGGATGGTTAACTTTAAGATCTTTATACTTTGTAGATTTAGGGAACTCTAGAAATAACACATTTCAGAATCACAGAGGAGTGGAAATCAGAGTATATAAGTATGATGAGACGTTTTCAGCAGAGATCAAGAGATTAGGAGCAGAGAGAAATGTTAAAATCCAGGGCAGGAGACTGATTCATTTGTCTTGAGCTGAAGAGAAATTCCTGGCTCACATGGAGGTGATTGTTGAAGACAGCCAAGAACAAGTGACTGAAGCAATCTCATGAAAATTTCATGCAAAATGGGAACTAGTACAATTTACCGGATTGAGTTCTAGACCTGTAATGAGAATATGGGTTCAAATCCTGCCTCAGACTCTAATTGTATGATCCTGGGCAAAACACATACCTCCCTGTGTCTCAGTTTCTTCCTTTAAAGACATTCCCTTCCAGTTCTAAATAGATGATCTTGTGATGGAGTCAAACTCTATTAGGTATTCCTTGGCTCCATGTATTCCTTAAGTGTGTACCTTACTACCCCTGTGCTTTAAGTGTGAGCTGTTCTCCTCATGGATCTTGTGTATAGAAGGGGATAATGTGCTTCTAATTTGAAGTATATATTTTTATAACTTCTGCCTTTACCATACTTCCTCAGTGAATTTGTAAAATTTATTTGATATTAATTGGTTGGTTAATAATAGAAATTAGCTATGCAGTGGCTGTGAATTCACATAAAATAGTATTAGAAAACACAATTCCTTAGTGTTCCCTAGAATCCTAAGAAAAGAATAATTAGTTAGCCATCCTCCAGGGTTTTCCAGTACAAGTCAGGATTGAACAAGTACCTCTAGAAGGGGCCTCTTTGTTTGTCTGTTTGTGTTTACATCACTAAAATCTCCCACAATGTCCTGCACAAATGGCAAAAACAAAGTTCAAACCTCTATATACCTCTTTCTAAGTCATAAATTACCAACACAGCAGATCCTGTGTACATAGAGTTCTCCCTTATAAGGGTGAGCAGTGGTAACATTGAAGGGTTTAAGAAGTGAAGCTAGGCAATCCAGTCCAAGGAAGAGAATAGAGCATTAGAAATAAGAAGACCAGAGAATTGTTTGTGGGCTTGGTTAATGAATTCTGAACTTTATTAGAGAGAAGCCTACCTGTCACACTGAACAGATGTTTTATGAATGAAGGAGAGAATATCTGGAAAACTACTTTGGGCGGAAGGTACCATATAAATTCAAGGACATGTCAGGAAGGAGCAAAACATTAGAGAGAATCTGAGACAGTATGGAAACAATGATGTATCACACTACTGTCGGCTCTCTCATTTCCTTCGTAGGAAATTCCAAGACATATCCAAAAGTGTAATATGGCCCTGACTACAAAAAAGCATACCAGTTTAAATACAAGGTCATGGGTTGGTTTGATTTGATTTGGAGGAGAAGGATTGGATTTGTGGAATATCAGGGCCACAAAAATGTTTAGAGACCATCTGGTCCAATTATCTTATTTTACAAAAGGCAAAATGAGGTCTGGAGTGATTGAACAATTTGCCCCAAATCCCAGTCAGTAAATGACAAAGGTACATAATGCAGCTCTATCTTTATTGACCTATTTTTTTTTCATAAAAATACCATGGCACGTATTCGTTTGGTGACTTACAACATGATGGCAGTAGAGGCAAAACAATAAAATGCTAGCTAAAAATTCCTTCTATCAATTATTGCTCTTGTTATTCAAGCTACAAAGTCAGACATTGCCTGAAGCCAGCATCTTGTGTTAAATTTTTGGAGAAGGAAAGATGAGGACATAACCAACAACTGACTTAATCTTATCCTATTACTGATTGACTATTCACTGTCTCTTCTAACACTGAGTGATAATAGCTCCTTCAATCGATGACATTGAACAGAGAGAAGGAGACAGTCAGTCTTCAGCCTTCAGTCAAGGTATACTGAAGCAACTCCATCAGGTTCCAACTGTTGAATCTTCAGTGGGAGCAATTGGACCTCAGAAATCAGCAAAGGTTACAAATTAATTGATGACTTTGTTAATTATCCAGACTTGAGAAGCATGGAGAAAGTGTAAACAATGCAAATTAAACTTAAAACTGTTCCCTGCTTTTCAGAAAGCCAATTGTTAAGCATTCTTTCTTAAGGGCAAAATGCCTATCTTACACTACATTAAAAGACCTAATATATTTGTATATATGCCTATTCAAGACTCCAGAAACAATGTTAAAAGGGTCCCAATCTGTGTTTGTTCTTGTTTTACTCCAAATCTTCAGAGTCTATGAGCAGGGTGCAGTATTGATGACCTGGAACTTGTACACCAAGCATAGAGAATTTTAAATTCCCTTTTAGGTCTTACAAGCTGACTTGTATTTGACACATAGCTGAGTCTAGCATTATAGATCTATCCCAGGCTTATTTTTATTTTTATTTTTTTTTGCAGAAGCTTGTCATTTCTCTGTATTCTGGATTCATTGAGTTTAGCCCTAGATCCTATTGGCAGACAGAGCTAATTTTTCAGCTATAAATCTCACGATGGTCAATATGACCATAATATTGATAGTCAATAGCTGACTGATTAAAGA